>NC_143014.1:228863357-229201690 GCF_055824585.1 Amblyomma mixtum | reverse complement strand
AGCGCACAATGATTGCATCACTACTCTGTAGTCACATGCCTTGCGGTGCTTGTCCGCTGCGCTTCGCTATTTTTACATCAGCTTTGTGCTGCTTCATCGTTTCCTTGAAATACTTTGTTGCCCCAACCCACAATGCCGGGTACTGAGGAGGGTTTTTTGTACACAACGCCTTGGGGCTTCTCTTTAGGATGACGCTCATTCAAGCAGGCCAGGAGGCGTCCGGTGGTGGTAATCGGCTTGAGTATTGTACTTCCGACAATACGAGAATGCCGGCACTTTTTTCCGCATGTAATGCATACGCATCTCTCATGCTGGCGTATGCTTGTGCTTTCAGGTTCAGGTTTCAGGTTTCAGGTATGCTTTTTGGTTTCAGGTGATACTTGGAATGGACACACTGTAGTATCCTTTGGTGGTCAGGGAAAAAATAGTCGGCATATTTGCTTTTACAACACCACGGAAAGCTGCGATCTGTACTCAGCGCAGCGCCAGATTCATATGGGCGCTTGTCCTGTCCTCAAAGTGTCGTCACGACCTCTTTGACCAATCACAGGCGGCGGCTCGCCCCAAGTTGTGCTCCGCGGCACAGGCAGAGTATTTCTGCTAGAAAAGGTTTGGTTTGGTTTGGTTTATGGGGTTTAACGTCCCAAAGCGACTAAGGCTATGAGAGACGCCGTAGTGGAGGGCTCCGGAAATTTCGACCACCTGGGGTTCTTTAACGTGCACTGACATCGCACAGTACACGGGCCTCTAGAATTTCTCCCCCAAAGAAATTCCAGCCGCCGCGGCCGGGATCGAACCCTCGTCTTTCGGGTCAGCAGCCGAGCACCATAACCGCTGAGCCACCGCGGCGGCTGCTAGAAAAGGCTATTTGCGCTTGGTTTTGACTTATTTGGGTTTGATATTCGGGTATACAGCATGAAAAACCACAGGACGACGCTGCCAGCCCGATTTTAACAAAAACTGCTTCATCTCTCTTTAAAGAAGCATCATGTCCATACTTCGTCTTCCTTTTCAGCCTGCCTTGTTTCCTTTTAACATAGCTTTCTTAGAATTGATTCCGAAGGCTGTGTAGTAAAGTAGCTTTTCGTCGTTATTCGAAAGCGCTGTAAAAGCAGTAATGCTATAGGGACGAAAATTTAATTTTGTACGATCTTAAATTTCCACACAATTGTGCGGCGATCCTCCGTGGAGCCGCTATTAAATCACAAATTAGGTGCATACCACAAAGAAAATTCTGTAATTTCTAATTTCGTTTGGGTAACTAAGCTGATTTTTCTCAGTTATCTGCACAGGAAACAATTTTCTTTTGTTGTTGCTGCTTTTTGAGAGGAACAAAGCAAAGAGAATGCATGAGTGCATTATAATTCGAACATGTTTCTACAGGTTCACTAAACGCCGTAATGTTACCATTAATAAGACATGAAACACCTGATAGCAAATTACGTAACTTTTTATTAAATACATTTCAAATTAAAACACGCTATCTTTAACAGAAAATTAAACGTTGGTGAAAAAAAATTCTCCAAAGTACCGCCTTCACCACAAGGGCGGTACACGGTGGCCCGGAAGCGGAAGCGACCTGCGTAAAAAAATATATAGAACTGAATGAGGCAAAATAAAGAGAGATAAAACACTACAAATCCGTTTCGCCTAATGCAGTAATTATAATTAATACAGGCACAGGGGCCCCGACCTCCTAAATCTATTCTACAATCTGCGTGCAGAGTTAATAAAGATTGCGGGTAGGAAAGAAAACAATATCGCACGAAATATTTGTTTACTGCAGCGTTGTTTTTCTGTGAGCCTCACAGACCGTCCACGGACTCATCATCATTCGGCAATCTTATACGGCTTCAGGAAAAACCGGAATTCAAAATCCCGACTCCCATTGGTCACAAAAGTTTTTATTTCCACCTTAAAACCTGCCGACCATCAGGTCTTAGGTGCTGATGAAAACTGTTAAATGCAGAAACACCTCCTCTCCTTAAAGCTGAAAAAAATGTGCCTGGGGTGACGATACTTGCGAAAGCTGTTGTCCCCTCTTACTGATGCAGCAAACACGGATGACCCTAGATCTCATTCATCAAAATCGGTAGGGCGCATGGGCGTCCCGAAAGGGGCAATGGGGGAGGGCGATTGCTCCCCCCCCCCCCCTGGAATTGTGGATATTAAATATTTATGCCCTAGTAGAATAGTAGAAAACAACTATAAAACTACCACCTGCCCCATCCCCGGCACAGGCGCACGAAAGGTCCCCTTTGAAGGCAGATCGAATTCCGAGCAGCTGAGCAGAAGATCACCGACCTACTTTGCGGGGGACCGTGCGCTGTGAGGGCTGCTTCAAGGTGGCGTTGAAAGCGCTCTACGAGTCCGTTTGTTTGTGGACGGTAAGATGCAAACCGTAGCCGTGCTGCTGCAAGCAGTTTGAGGAGTGCTGTGAAAAGCGACGACTCGAACTGCCGACCGCGGTCAGTGACGATGGTTGTGGGGCAGCCGAACCGCGCAACACAAGTAGAGGCAGTAGCTGATATAATGTCGGCGATTGGCGTAGCCTCTGGCCATCGGGTGAAGCGATCGACGCATGTCAATAAACACCGGTACCCTGACATGGGGGTAGGGGGCCAACGATGTCGATATGGACTACTGCGAAGCGTTGGTTGGGCTGCAGGGAACGGTGGGTTGGGGGCACAGGGCACCGGTGTACTTTCGCACGCTGGCAGGGTGCACAAGCGCGGACCCGGTCGCGAATGTCGGTGTTCATGCGGGAACAGACAAAGCGGGATTTGATCAGGTTGTGAGTTGCACAAATTGCAGGATGGGAAAAGGTGTGCAAGGATTCCAAGATTTTCTTGCGGAAAACGATGTCCGAAACCGGCCTTCGCGTACCTGTAGAGGAATCACGAACGATTGTCACGTCTTCAATGAGGACTTTCTCGAGGTTCAGGAATGTTTCCGCTGTGCGTAGGCGGAACAGCTCGGAGTCGCTTGGTTATGGTGCAGACAGTTGATGTATGTCGAAGGGAAAGGAGGATGAAGTTGAAGTTTGTGAACGACTGCCTGTGACGGCATCGATGTGACTAGAGGGCGTCAGCAGCGGTGTTGTCGACACAACTGATCTGTCACATGTCTGTCGTGTATTCAGATATGAAGGAAAGTTGTCTCACTTCCCGTGGGGTGTATGGATGCAGAACGGCCAATTGAGTAAGTAAGAGGCTTGTGATCTGTGAAAACAGTAAATGCTCTGCCGTCAAGCAAGTCGCAGAAATGACGCACTCCCAGGTATATGGAGAGAAGTTCACGGCCAAAAACACTGTATCCTGTCTGGGCAGGAGTCAGGCGTTTTGAGAAGAAGGCGAGGGGTTGCCTTATGCCACTGACCTGCTGCTGAAGGACAGCTCCGAGCGCGATGTTGGAAGCGTCTGTCATGAGTGCTAGCGGATAATCGGGGTTTGGGTGAGCAAGTAGAGTGGCGTCGGCCAGAGTGCGCTTGATGGCGTTAAAGGCATCGTCCGCAGCGGTGTCCTAGTGTAGTGTTTTCGCCGAGTGCTTGCCGCAAAGCATGCGGTCAAGTGGTTCAAGCAGGGTGGCACAATTTCTGATGAATCGGTAGTAAACATTTACGAGGCCGAGAAATTGGCGGAGCTTCGTGCTTGAAGTGGGTTTGGGAAACTCGATGATTGCTTGCACTTTTTTGGGAAGCGGCTGGATGCCGTTGTTGCACAAGTCATGGCCGAGAAATTCCAGAGCTGGTTTTCTGAACTCACTTTTTTCGGTGTTGACAACAATGCCGTTAGAAGAAAGACGCTCGAAAAGTAGGCGGAGGTGGTGCAGGTATTCTTCAATACATGAAATTGCCACGAGATTGTCATCCACATTGGCGAACACGAAGGGAAGGTCACGTACGACGGAGTCGATGAAACGCTGGGAGGTCTGCGCAGCGTTGCGAAGTCCGAATGGCATTCTTAAGAATTCGAACAATCCGAATGGTGTCGTGATCGCAGTTTTGGGGATGCCTTCTTGTGTTGCGGCGATCTGATTATATGCCCGAATCAGATCTATTTTTGAAAAGATGGTTGCATCGTGCAGAGCCTACGTGAAAGCTTGTTTGTTGGGCAGTGGGTGTCGGCCCGACACGGTCTTGGTGTTCAGGAAACGGTAGTCGCCTCATGGTCTCCAGTCTCCTGAGTTCTTCGGGACAAGATGGAGTCGAGATGCCCAGCTGCTGGATGAGGGTCTGATGATACCAACTTCAAGCATATGCTCGAATTCTGCACGGGCTACCTTGAGTTTGTACGTAGCCAGGCGTCGTGGGCGAGAGAAAAAAGGTGGTGCTGATGTGATAATGTGGTGCTGAATGTCGAGGCAGACGGGTTGAGTTCAATCCGGGGCTGACATTAGCTTGGAAAATTCATTAATCAGGGCTGCAAACGACTCCTTGGCAATTGCAGCGCTTCGTGGTGCTACATCGGTAGTTGCCCACACTCCAATGCCACGAATAAAGAGTACGGATGCGGAGTCAATGAGGCGTTTCCGCTTGACGTCAATGAGGAGCTTGTGCTTGGTTAAAAAGTCGGCTCCAATAATGGCAGTGTGAAAGACTGACTGCGTACGTGACGTCTATGCATTGCTCAAACGAACTTACTACATCTGCTAGAGCCAGAGACATTGTGTCTGTGTCCAGAACTATCGACGAGGACATGTATTCGAAGGCGCCACTGTGGAAGGCGGCGGGCTCTACAGAGGACAGACGACCACAAAGAGCCAGAGGAGAGAAGACGAGAAGCCACGTGCGGTGCCAGACGCTCACCACAATTTCCTGTGGTTTTTTGGGCGGTTGTGCTCTCCCCCTCCCCTCCTTCGGGCGCGGGCAGACAAGCGCGTTTGTGTGTGCGTGCGGCCGGCAAGCGACCCTACCAGCAGCAGACTCAACATACCGCGTGACAGCTCGAAGTGGCGAAGAAAGTTGGCGGCTGGAACGGGACGGGCTGTCAGAGGAGGATGCGAGGCGTTGGCTGCAGGAAAGCGCAGCCCTACGAGGGACACATGATCCCCGCGACACATCCCCTACGAGGCTGTCGCCCTTCCCGTCGTAATAGTCGCGGCATCATGGAAATTCGGCGTAGGCCCTTGGCTGGCTGCAAAAGCAGCGACGGCGAAAAGACCGTTGGGGGAAGAGGACCCTGGGAGAGAAGAAGCCGAGATGGTCGAGAGATGCGGTGGTCGCGCCAGAACACAACGGACAGGAGAGATGAGAGCCGGGCGCCGGGAAGAGAGACAGACCACGGGGGCGCCGAAGCAGCCGCGGCCTGATTAAGCAAGATGACCGAAGTGAAGCCCTGACCTGCTGGAAGGACAACCAGTTCTCCTTAAAGCCAGCGTTGAGCGGACTCCCAGTTTCGCCTTTAGGCAGAGAAATAATGTTTTGCCAGGTTACCGCCTCATTGGGTCAATTCTACTCGCTTCAGCAGGACCCGAAGAAAGCAACTAATTGGATTGTTTTGTGAGTGACCCCCGACAGGCACAAACGTCACAGCAGAACCAACGTCGGCGACTAAAAACACCCACCGGAAGACTCTTCGAAGCCCGAGGCTGAGCGTCACAAAGCGCTGTTTGTATACTGGAATACGCGTTCCGTTCACTTCTTGCAGGTAGGAAATTGGAGCTGAAGCACGCTATGCTTTTGTGGCTGGGAGAACGCTCACATGGCCCTTGGTGTCAATGAGAAATTTCTGACTGGTGGTTCTGTTGTAGACGTGAAAGAGGCGACATTCTTCTTGGCACTGACCGCTCGCCGCCGCCGCTAGTGGTCGGCCGGCAGGTTTTGCGCCCAACTGCAAGCAGGAGGCAGTGGCTAGCGTTGGCGGCGAAGCGGGGATGGTAGTAGCAGGTGTTTGGGCCTGAGGATTGACTTCGCTCACGCTGTCCGCGCTGTCGAGGTGTTGAGGAGCGGTGACATTGGCGTCCACGGTATGGAGGCGGCTTTCGAGCTGAGAAGTTTCAGTTTCTCGAGCTCAGAACAAAGGCGGTCAACTTCGGAAGGCGTATCGGTGATGGATGCAAGATGAGACGGCTGAGGAGTGGTAATAGGAACGGCCAACGGCGACCACTGCGTAGGCCCGCTGACGGCAGTGACGGTGAAGTGTGGTGTGGGTACTGTGATGTCAAATCCATAGTGTGATGTGAAATCCATGGTGGCGGCTGTGGCAGGCACCATTTGGACGTTGGACGGCAGGCGTGGTAGAAAAATATTTTGTAGCACAGCATTGTCCATGGTCTGCGCACTATTGCCGAGAAGCTGCGTCTTCCTCCGCAAGAGCTGACTTGGTCGTCGGTCACCGAACTATTCCGCGGAGAGTAGCTGTTGTATACCCGTTCTTTCGGACGTGGCTGTTCTTTGCAGTAGGGCTGCCTTCAGGTCATCAGATGAATGTGCCGGAGGATTGGTGCAAAACGAGGTCGAGTATGTCGGACACCCTTTCTGCAGCTGTTGATGGCAGCGCGCCGACCACGTGGTGGCATTTCTGCTGCTGAAATGTGTTCCTTGAGAGCTGGAATTGGGATTCCACTTGCAGGAACCACGCGGCCAGGTTGCGTTCCCAGTACGGCAGGAAACGGACAGTGACAGCACAGACGGCTTCGCCGGGCACATCTGTCGTTGTCTGGCTGAGGTTGGGCGTATGTGGTTGATTCGCTTCCATTTCAGCACCGTGAGTTGACGTCGTGTCTTCGTTAGCTTGGAGAAAGGCTTGGCTCAACGTTACTAAGGTTCGTTAAAAACCGGGTCACCAATTGTGGGGCGTAAGCTGCTTGAAGATTCTCAGAGAAGACCAGACGTCTTTGCAGTTATTTATTTATTTATTTATTTATTTATTTGAAAATACTGCAGCCCCACTCTAGGGGCTATAGCAGGAGTGGGTACAAAAATGTGGAACAATTCCACGTATACAAGAGTACATTACAAGCATTACAAATATAAACGCTAGAAAAACAACATACAATGCTACGACTCAACTGCCGACGCGAAATCAGAGATTGATAGTGCACGAATGTTACCATCCAAAGAATTCCAACTCTCCACAGTGCGCGGAAAAAGCTGTTTATTCAACCGTTTATTCTCTTAGTGGTCACGGAGCTGCGGCGGGGAGCTCGGGAGGCGTGCCCCGCCGCTACAAGAGGGAAAAGAGAGGAGAACGAAAGAGCGCGCCAGATTCGGGGCGCGTGGGGTGCTGTCTGGTTGGTCTGGATCGTTTCAAGTGACACTGCAGATTTCGACCACAGCAGCGCTCACCTCACGTTGCCGGATGCGTAGAAAAACACGCTTAAGTTGTGCCGGCGAGGGCTTGCGCCATGATTGGGACACTACAAATCAAACGCCGGCTTGGCAACGTGTTTGCCTTAATTCCATCCGGCACAGTATTTCATTTTAAAAATGTTGCGGAAGGGATGATACTCTTTTCTTTTACACACTGTTCGCACAGTTAAACAACGAACTACCAAATACACCCGCCCCCCTCTAAAAGACCATTACAGGGACACACGTGACTCTGGAATGAACGTAAACGCAACCTTCTATAGCTGGCAGCCTAAGATTGAATGTAACCGACAATAGGACAAAAGTGTGTTCGACATGGTTCATACTTTTCCGCACTTCATTACGCATGTGAGCTAAATATCTGTTTCAAACTATCTCTGACCTGTTTCCGAATAGCTTCTGAAAGCAGTGCCAGCCAGTGGTAATAACGGGGTCGTTATGAAGAAAAGCGACGAGCGCTCGCCAGAAAGCGACAAGGAGGACGAAGTACAAATAAGATCTGCTACTGGAGACAAATAAGCAAGCAAACCACATCCTACAGAGACGCAGAAGTTTAAAATATAATTCAGTTTGTTTCATTAGTGCCTGTTTCTTAAGATGTGTCATCCAAAATGTGGTTTTGAAGCTAGTTAACATCTTTACTAAATTACGTTCTGCTGTGCCGCTTGTACTATAGCTCCTTAAATCCAGACAAAAAGAAATCGCGTCTTTGCCGTAGGCTATTTAGTCGAAGAGAATACGAATAAGATCCTCGAAACTGCGGAACACTACGTATAAGCGGAGCCCCATAGTAAAACTTCGGCAGCAATGCATCACATGCGTTTGGCGCTTCTGCCACTGTCATCAAATATTAGGAAGCGACTGGCGCTGATGAGCCGCCAGGCTGCCAGGAGTGGAATGGTTGTGAGATGTTCGCTCTCGTACTTTTGCGACTGAAGTTTAAGGTTGTTATCAGAAGTATGCAGGCATCTGCGACATGCCACTCACGCATGCGGGCGGGGAAAAGCAGCCGAGATCACCGAGCGCCGACTCCCGCGGAACCTCTCCGCTGCGTTGTGCCCGCAGGAGCACTGCCAGCACCTTGGCAGTGGTAGTGGTGGTGAGAGAGGCGGGTCGCGGCCCAGCCGATAACGCCACCCGCGTGGGTGAATACGCGGGAAGGCCAACACACACGTCGCTGTCCACGAATGCCGGGTAGTCGAGCCTGGGTCGTTAATAGAGGCGTTAATAGACGACGTCCACTCAGGTATTTCCGAAAAGAAATGCAAAGCAATGTCGGCATACCTAACACTGTCTTGCCAAAAACATATTAACCACTAATTATGTGTCGAGAGAAAAGGACCCATGCAGTCACACTTTTATTCGAGTGACTGCATGGGTCCTTTTACCTCGACACATAAATAGTGGTTAATATGTGGTGAACGAAATATTAAAACTGTAATACTAGAGGCAAAAATGACGATCAAATGTTCTACAATATCCTTAACAGCGCCAGCCGGATACCCCTAAGCACGAACTCCCTATGAAATGCCCTTACCATTATGTCGCTTCGACCATAGCGGAAGCAGCATGTGGCCGGGTTCAGCACACTCGCAAGAATAATAAGGAAAACCTACCCCTATTGGTCGGATTTTTTGTTGTAAATCCAGCACTACGAAGCAAAAATAAACATTGCCGATATATCGCAGTTCAGTTTCCTTATCATTCTTAAATCATCCTTCACAACTCAGAGCATCGCTTTGCACACAATGTTCCATTTGAACTGTGATCGGTTGTCGCTTATAACTTATCCTTTCTTATTTTATCACTAAGCAGTTTTCATTGCCAGTATCTTTTTTTTTCTGCCACATACCCTAACAGGAACTTATCCTCTCTAGAGTTACACATAGGTACTCCTCCTAGGCAACACTGCTGGTTCATGTAAGGGTGTCGTGCCCAAAGTTTAGAAAGTCAGAGTGGCCTGCGCTGCAAATATCTTCTTGCGGACTTTTTTATCGGTACATCTAATTTCCTTCCGCTTTACACATTCCTAGTGTTGTTTTTCAATGACAGGCGCAGCGCTGGCTATTATTCCCACCTCTTAAAACGTCTACGGCACCCGAGTACCTTTAATCTAATCTGTCCAGAACTCACTGCTGCTGTCCCACTACCCCCTGATCGGTTTTTCATCGGGATGCATGTCCGCGGAGTCCAGAATCACATTATACTGTACAGAAGACGATATGCATTTGCAAAACTGTGCCGCATGCTCTGCCTCCAAGCGTTCCGTGATAGGCCATCAGAGCGCTCGTTGATGGGCACAAATAGGAGTGCATGAGTTGTCTGCCGTAGAGGGATGTATTGCAGTGCAGAGTACGTACACAAGCGGAAATTCACTGCTCAAAAGACTGCCCACCAAGCCGCCACGCAACATCGAGTACGCTAACCTGGATGTTCCGTGCTCCAGACTAGCGTTTAGCGGGTGAAACATCATAACATCGGCTGCACTCGCTGCTCCAAGTCAATCAGAGATTTTGGTTTTTGATACCAACACGTGTACATTCTGCGTGCGTGGCTGATCCGGCAAGTTGGTACTTCATGGCATCCAGATGTACAACACAACGAAAATTTAGCACACCGAAGAAGGAAAGACGGAACACCACCGCGCTGGCCGTTTCGTCTGACTTAAAGGAGGAGGACTGATAAACTTGTGCGAACAGCATCATTCCGCCACGTGCCCGCACAGGTTTACGTTTCACAAGTCATTCTTTGTGTGCACTGCTCATGACTGGAATGTCCTTCCCAACCATGTGGCGCTCAGCGTTGATCCTGTACTACTCAAGACTACAAGCAGCCTCATCATAACCGTGTATACTAACAGCCTGAAGCTATTTATCGCCGCCCACCCGCCCTGCTCTCATCTAAAGTCCTACTTTTGGAGTCAAATAAATAAACAAGGTAAGTGGGAACGATGCCTGTGAGCAACACCACACATGACAGGTTCATATTTGATTCTCAAAACGGAAAGCCACCCTTAAAAAAGCACCCTGAGTTCATATTTCAGCAGGAACATATAGGGCATGCCAGGAAATGTAACCTGCGTTTTGTGGAAGAAAGACCGTACTAGAAAATAGTGACTACTAAAATTTTCATCGATTTTTTGGTGTTGTCTAAGCAGTTCAATAGTTAAGAACAATTAGCACGCTTTTGAACTGCTGGTTTCAGTGAAGTTGGAAATCCTTCAAAAAACAAATGGAGCTTTTGCAACAAGGAACGCTTTATGGCAGGTTGGCCGCTTTTTACAGGAGTTATATGCAAGACCCGAATTACAAAACGGCCACGCCACCGCAGCGCTACTGTTCCCGCTCCAAAATAACTGAATTATGTCAAGCAGAATAGCTGCCCCTAATGGACCAATTAGTTTGCCGTGTTCGCAAAGCCCAATGGCAAGGAGTTCGATCCCAGGCTAATTTCCCCAGTTTTCTTTTAGCGACTCCTGAGCTGCAGCGCCGCTGAGCTGCAGCCTGACTCTCTTTTTCCTCCATGGAACACGGCGCAGTAGCTGTGTATCCCTCCACATTTATACCCACGGCGCAATCTCCTTTCGCATGCGCAGTAGCCCGCTGCGGCGAGTGGCTAGGTGTTTACATCTCTGTGGACACCTGAACCAGAGGGAAGGCGCGTAACTGCCGTCATGGAAGAGTGGACACCTCAATACGGCTTTAAGCTAAGTGGCAGTACTGACACGTATGCGCTGCATTAGTGGCAGTACTGACACGTATGCGCTGCATTAGTTGGCATGGGAACATTGTGCCAGAAATGCGGCGATGAAGTCGTAGGCCGTCGGTGTTTGTTGTGTTCGTTGGCGTTGGCGTTGACTAGGTTTTACACTCCGATCATTTTAAGTAAAGGAAGTGCACATAATGGCTCCCTGGGTCAATGGACGCCGAGCGCGCGCGGCGAGGCATGTCAGCTGTCCATGGTGATGTTACTTGCTCCTCGCGTATGCGCAGTATGGTTGAGCAAACAAGCACGCGAAACGGCGAGACTGTGTCCCATGTAGCTGACGCTACAAAAGCGAAGGCGAGTTCAAGCCTCCACCCATCGCCGATGCAGCCGCCTCCACACTTAAAAAGACAGCGCCCACCAGAGCACTCGCAGCCT
Source organism: Amblyomma mixtum (assembly GCF_055824585.1). Classification (NCBI taxonomy): domain Eukaryota; kingdom Metazoa; phylum Arthropoda; class Arachnida; order Ixodida; family Ixodidae; genus Amblyomma; species Amblyomma mixtum. Next base: position 229,190,235 of record NC_143014.1, on the reverse strand, counting down.
CACAACAAAGTGCCACGGCAAAATTAAAATCAGAAGCAATGTGAGGTGATCAACAAAGTGCGAAGGCGAAATAAAAATTAATTACGCAGTGTGATACGATCAACAAATTGCGAGGACGACATTAAAATTAAACACGCAATGTGAGGCGATCAACAAAGTGCGCCGGCGAAATTAAAATTAAACACGCAGTGTGAGGAGATCAACAAAGTGCGACAGAGAAATTAAAATTAAAGACGCAATGTGAGGCGATCAACAAAGTGCAACGGCGAAATTAAAATTAAAGACGCAATGAGAGGCGATCAACAAAGTGCCACGGCGAAATTGAAATTAAACACGCAATGTGAGGCGATCAACAAAGTGCCACGGCGAAATTAAAATTAAAGACGCAATGAGAGGCGATCAACAAAGTGCCACGGCGAAATTGAAATTAAACACGCAATGTGAGGCGATCAACAAAGTGCGACGGCGAAATTAAAATTGAAGACGCAATGAGAGGTAATCAACAAAGAGCGACAGAGAAATTGAAATTAAACACGCAATGTGAGGCGATCAACAAAGTGCGCCGCGAAATTAAAATTGAAGACGCAGTGAGAGGCAATCAACAAAGTGCGACGGTGAAATTGAAATTAAAGACGCAATGTGAGGCGATCAACAAAGTGCAACAGCGAAATTAAAATTAAAGACGCAATGTGAGGCGATAAACAAAGTGCAACGGAGAAATTAAAATTACAAGACACAATGTGAGGCGATCAACGAAGTGCAACGGCGAAATTAAAATTAAAGACGCATTTTGAGGCGATCATTCTAAAACCGAAAATTAAAAAAAATGTAAAATCAATGCTGCTAGAGCAGATTTGTCCCATCCAATGCGCCATCACCTGTCAGTTTTTTGTTACACGGATAATGAAGAACCTGAGGCGCCAGCATGAAACTGCATTTTGCTAACCTCCTAGAGCTTTTCCTATTGCCTCGCAGACCACTAAGTAGCTATGCCTCCAAATTAGAGTAATAAAGAAGCTAGAAAAGAGATCATGAACAAAATATCAGAAGGAATGGAGTCATTTTCGATGCTGCTTTCTATAACACTCACCGGAGAAGCGTCGGATGTCAAAGCACCGCGTTGGTCGATGGGTGGTCGGCTGACGGTCCTGCGAGGCTGGGCTCTCTCCGGGACATGCAGCCTCCGTGGACATCGACGTGGAGATCGGTACAAGCGGCCGGTACGACGTCCCTGTCCCCCGCGTTTGCTGACGCCAAGCCGGATCGAGACGTCTAGGCCCCTGCGAGACTCGCAGACCGGTGGCAGCTCAGGTTGCCTCTTCGCAGAGTCCACGTAGCAGCCGCAGCTCTCGAGGCAGGAGCCCAGTCTTCCCTTGGCGGCGCCACGCCAACAAGGAGGAGTCGGGATACGCGGCATGAGCGACGATCTGAACGAAGGGCCAGGCGGAGCGGTCTTCAAAGAGACCGTCAGCATGGTGACTCGTCGAGGAAAAAGGAAGGCCCAGCGCAGCGTCTGCGTTCGAATCGCCGCGTGCAGAACGTGGAAGGCGCAACGCGTGCGCCCGAGCGATCCTAATTGCTGTTCTGCCTCCTCTTCTTCCTGGTGCTTGTGCAAGCTGCCACAGCTGTGGAAAGTCTTAGCGGTGCTCAAACGAGCGAGGCTCTGCGATAGAGAGGCCTACGGTAGAGAACATAGTGTAAAACAGTGAAGGGATTTTTTCAGAAGTTACAAACTACAATGGCGGAGTGTTTCCTGAAGGTCCCATTGTGGACTTAATAACAGAACCCCAAAAAACCATCCCTTTAGCCTAGACACGAAGAAATCGCACAGTTAGCATGGTATTTTTGTTGTTCAATGTGTCTTGTTGTTCCCTCTAGGAATGTCGCATACCTAGGATGGTGGATTGGTCTATAAAGGGAGAATTAAAGTGTAGTACATGTGAGCAGAGGAAGGAAGAACAACACTAAAAAAATAACCGAATAAGCTAAAGCTCGTTGTCTCCACAATGTAACGACCACGCACACGGAACCAGAGGCCTGTACAGTGAAGTCAGTGAGACAGGTAAGAGAATGACAGGGAGGCAAACGGGGCTCACATCATAATTGGCTACGCTCTGGTGGAGAGACCAGAAAATGCAAAAAAAAAATTGGCGCTGATGCCCATTGCGTAAATTGCGAAATTCAGTTATAGGAGTGGGTCGACGTACGGCATCGCCACCCGTCGCTCGCAATTCCCGTTTCAGCTCTGGGGCGCGCGCGCACGCAAAGCTCCAACAACATCTCCTTGCATGTCCGTGAGCAGAATGACGATATGCAAGCGCTGCTCTCCCTCTGCCGCCAGTCTCCGCAGTGGTCCTGTTTACCGAGCAATGCGTCCTCACTGGTTTTTGATGATGCGAATAAGCAATTACGCTCTGATCGAAATTTTGTTCACATCAGGAGCCTACCCTACATACGCTGGACTGCATCGTTCTGGCTTTGAGTTGTTCATCGATTAAGACTCGCCCTACCACCAGCTGGCCGTCTTGATTAGCTTAGCTCTAAGCATACCTCGGCACCATGAGAAGTGGCTCAATCACACTCACTCTCACGGCCACTCGCGCTCACATCCACTCATTCACACTCTCATCTATGTCCATTAACTCTCACAACCACTCACTTGCACTCACACTCATAACCACTCGCGCTCACACTCTTAGCCATTCGCACACACAACCACTCCCTCACACTCATGACCACTCGCACTCACAACCACTCACTCATACTCGCACTCATGTCCACTTACACTCACAACCACTCACTCGCACTCGCACTCGAGTCTACTCACACTCGCACTCATGACCTCGCGCTAACAACCACTCACTCACGCTCACTCTTATTACCACTCGCACTCACAACCACTTACTCACACTCATGACCACTCGCACTCACAACCACTCACTCACACTCATGTCCACTCACACTCACAACCACTCACACGCAATCATGTCTGCTCGCACTCACACTCACAACCACTCACAATCTTGACAACTCGCTCTCACGACTCACTCGCGCTCACAACCATTAACTCGCCTTCATGTCCACTCACTCTGATTCACGTTCACTCGCTCTTTTCCTTGTTTGCTGACAACGAAGGAAATGAGAGATTTACTGCCGCGGCCGACTGCCCTCGTTGCTCCCCTACCATAGCCTGTGTCACAAAGACGTGGTGGTGCGCTGCCCAGGCTTTAAAGAGCTAGATGGCTAATTCTCACAGTTTCGATGCTGGAAGACTTCAAGTGGTCACTCATCACGCATACTCCATGCGCCGAATGCTATGAACGTGTGCTCCCACGCTTGCTGCTGATACACTGAGTTCCTGTTCAGCGTCAGCTAAGATGCTTAGACAAGTTTCTGAACGGTGTCCACTGGCGTGCATAAGGTTCTTCATGCGAACGAGCCAAGTTTCAGCTCAGTGCCCCCCGCCCCACCCTCAATCTCCGCACACCTAGGGCCCTGCGGCCAAAATGGAGCGCAGAGATGAGGAATGATTATACAGCATTTATTTCCATGTTATGGAATTGCAAAATCTAGAAAATACTATTCAGCAGTAGTTTTTATTTTAATCTGTAATATCGGCAGAGGAATATATGGTAAAGATAGGATAAAGGGCTGATGTCTTGACACTCAAAATGTGAACAAGGGAGGGAAAAGCCTCAGGTTGCTGGCCAGCGTTTCCACAAGAGGTCTTGTTTTCACCCAGACGGAGACAATCTTCTTGTTGAAACGTTCGCCAGCACCCTGATGCTTTCTCCTTCATTGTTCGCCACGTGAGCACCGGCAGACGAAAGCAGTCTTCGCGTCGCTGAAGCATTAATGTGACAACGCGCTTCATAGACCCCAGAAAATGTGACAGATTTGTTTTTTGGTTACACTCAATGCAAGAAAGAACCTAGAAAGATTGCCTCAAAATGACCTGCCAAGTAAACAGTTCTTGCAAGGCAACATCATGGGTCTTCGGCCGTTAAAAAACCTGCTTGGCCATAGCACTGCACTGTAAACAATGACGGAACAGGTTCGACAGAGTAAATGCGTGGGGAAGACTTGGCGATTAAGGAGCTTAGACGACTGGGGGTTAGACACCATCATAGGCACGCGCACAAATAGGGGGGGGGGGGGGTGCACCCACTTCCTTCTTTGTGCGCGCGCCTATGTTTGTGTCTAAGTTACAATAATACGTTTACATTAACAATAGTCTTGGATGGCGTCTAAGTACGAATATTTGGTCTTCCTTGACAATGTCGTTCCGTGACTCTGCATGAACACATTGGAGTCAAGTGTCGACTATGAATACTTTTCGCGGCATGGGAAAAGAAGCATTTTTTTTTTCAAACGATGGAATGATTTGCTCACGGAAAAGGAAATGCCTGGAATGGGCCGCAAGTAAGATTTCCCCGCGTAAAAACAATGCTATAGGGGAGTTGCCATTATAAATTCACTTACAAAACCTCCAAAGCTGCCTGATCTTTGTGACTGATCTTTGGACATGTCAACAGTGTAGAACGTTGTTTTCTGCATTGGACATAATGCCTGTCTGAAGGAGGTTTTAAAACCATCGCAATGTTTTTGAGGCCAGTGCGTGCGGAGACCACGTCCGTATCCGCGTGGTAATGGGGGTGCTTACATTGCACCACGTTATTTTCCAACGCAGTTCGCGGAAGAATGCGTATGCAGCTAACTTGTGTGCCGTTTTGTAGCGGACAACCTTCTGAAACAATGGAACTTTACTGGGAAATAGCGCTTTTGAGAAGTTCTTAGAGGAAATCGTACTACACGGCTCAAACGATACCTCATGTTGTCCTGATATCAGTGCGGGTAGGATTGCTGAAATCGGTGCGTGCGAACTGAAGTTAACCTACTTACTGTACTGAAAACGCGAAAAATATACAAAATGGAATTTCACAAGCTCATTTCGATTTCACTCGCCCAGTGCCAAAGAATGGGCGCCACAAGTCAGAACCATGCCTTGCACACGTACAGCGGAAGCTTGTATGCAGTTGTTGACTTGCCAGGGCTGCATCCCGCCGCTCAAATTGCCAGCGATGGAGTTTCGCTTATATGACGCTAACGAGAGGCTTTTCATGACCACAAAAAATGAGCATAGTGGTGTTCTGAGCCAGTTAGTAAAGCATGTTTAAAGGAGGCGTAGCGCGAAAAAAAGACAGGGACGAGAGAGACACAAGACACAGGACCAGCGCTAACTTAGAACTGAAAAACATGAAGGGAATTCTCGAGCTCGAGGAACCAAACGCGCATGCCCAGCAACAACTGATTAGATGAGGCGGAAAGATAAACCTGACCTACCAGGTCAGGTTTATCGGGAAAAATAAAGTTCTTGGTCGCTATAAATAACAGCTAGCAAGGGAGGTTGTTGAGGCTTCAATCATTCATAAGCTGGGAAGAGATAAGTGCATCAGTGAAACGTCGGTAGTTCTGCTTCGAAAGGAATCCATCTTTTTAAATTTTAAGTAGTCGCTTTGCCGTTACTGCTCGTAGGTTTGGCACGGGGCTGTCCAGCTCTCGTCATGCTGATTAGGTCGTGCTGAGTCGTGCTAGGTCAGGTTTATCTTTCCGCCTCATCTAATCAGTTGTTGCTTGGCATGCGCGTTTGGTTCTTCAAGCTCGGGAATTCGCTTCATGTTTTTCAGTTCTAAGTTAGCGCTGGTCCTGTTTCTTGTGTCTCTCTCGCCCCTGTCTTTTTTTCGAGCTACGCCTCCCTTGAACACAAAAAAAAATGTTCTCTTTTGACTTCGCGGAGAGCGTAGGGGAGCTTAATTTTGAACACTTTCCTGTTCCACGAGCGCAGTCCCACGTCTAACATGGCGGCACTCTTCGGCCTGTTTATGAAAAGCTGCTGGCCTCTGTTCCGCCCGACACCCTCAGTTTTCTGTTCTCTTCTGGTCACATTTTTGGCTGTGGCGTCCATCGGACGTTTTTTTTTCTCCGCTGCCATCTCGGTATTGGCAGTTTGAACAGCAGCACTCGGTTACAGGATAATTTTAGGTGAAACGAAAACTGTCGCCCTAGCTTGAATCTTATTAGCTTTTATTCGCTTGTGCTGCTTTTCTTTTGTAGTTTTTTCTCGAGCGAAACGGTTACAATACTCAGAGCCATTCTATTTTATATCCCTTTCCCGAGTACATGAAAATAAGTTCGAATTGTACGTCCAACCAATCAAAAAAGGGTCTGGCCAGTTTGATTGCCACCTCATATCTGGTGCCCAAAATCGCCGCAACGTTCCATCACAGTTGAGTTGTGCTCTCAATCTTGTAGAGGGAAATTGCGTTGATGATGATTATTGAAGGATGCTTGACAAGCGCTTGAAAATAAGCGCTGGTACTTGAGGGTAACGGAGTGGATTCCAAGTGAAGGCAAGCGGACCAGGTGGGGGGAAAAAGTTAGGATGAGATGAAATAATCAGGCACACGGTGGCCCCAAGTGGCAAAGAACACGGTTAATTGCAGATACATGAGAGAGGCTTTTGCCCTGCAGTGGTCGTAGTCAGGCTGATTGTGATGTTCATAAGGATGATGAACTAACCGAGTGTCTGTGAAAACAATTTGCATTGAGAGGAAGTGAAAAAAGGGCTCCGATCGCCCCTCTGAAAGTACCGCTGCTGCGTGCATACGTTCTTTTCACCTTAGAAAAATCAAAATGTGTAGAATGCACTGTTGATAATGAGGAAACAACAGTTATGTCGTTACGCCGACGCTAGCCATATACAGCAAACGACTAAAAGCTAAACATTTGCGTCGTTTAGAAATTAACCTACATTTGCACACGCAAGTGGAAGAGAAGAAGAAACGAAAAGAATGAACGCAGCCATTAAACTCACGAAAATTACAGCTACCTTGAACCATGCATTAAACATTACAACCGACACACACGGATCTGTCCGCACGTTGCCAGTTGTGGCACTTTATTTTTAGCAGCCATAGGAGTTGTCTTTTGCCTTCTCTCGGAGAATGCCACATAATCGAACCATTTCGCGCATGGTTCGTGCATTGGGGCGCACACGCACGAGTATTTTGCATAGAAAATTGGAGGAAACACTTAAGCTCCGTCTTAAGGGTATGACGCGATAGATTTAATGAGTGAATGCCCACATTTGCGTAATTGGTTATTCTCTACTTACCGATCTTAGATCCGTTAGAGTTCTCACTTTAGTGCTAGGTGGACGTTAATAGCAACGTAAATGACAAAATTGCATCTGGCAGCGGCACAGGTTTTATATTCGTCGTCCGTATTAAATTTCTCCTGTTCAACCGATCACTGCAACAGTTGTCATTTTCCTCACAGTGAGACATTCGATGCTCCCTGACCGCTCAACCATCACTCGATGTGACTCCACGTTGAATAGACGGAAAGCTGAGCAATAGACACGAACATATCAAGGCACCTATGTACTACAGGAAACAAAATTCATGAAGCTCGCTTAAATTCCATGCCTGGACACTTGCAAGCAAAGTAGTTCCAATTTTACGCCAGCTGCATACTGCATAACGCCCTCACTAGCCATCTCGGCTTTCCGAAACAAGACTCAGTGCCTGTTCTTGAAGATTTATGAGATTTTTCATTTTCTTTTATTTGGTTTATATTTATGGGGGTTTAACGTCCCATAACCACAGAGCCACCGCGGCGCATTTATTTCTTTTACTGTACTGCAGGCAGCAAAGCTCCCCAAGCAGGAGAGGGTTACATGTGTTGCAGTAACAATTCAGGCAACATAATTTCATTGAAACATTCAACAATAATAGAAGGCAAACATTCCACTGAAGTGTTGGTAAAGTTTCGTCCTGGCGAAATACAGGCGTACTACTTCGGAGTGGTTCAGTCTAGTGGAACTCTCGGAGGTAGTTAAATTATAGGTGTCACGTGAGAAACGAGATTCGTTAAAAAATTTGAATGTCAGCCTGGAGATCTGACGGCGTTCTTAACTGCACACAAAATAACGCCTTTCATCGCCTACCTTGCCAGTACGCGGTCTCGGGTGGAGCCAATCCTCCTGCAATTGGTCTATATTTCATACATTTACCCAAAGCTTACAGCACCCGCCTAATTCAGCATGCATCTACACAGACGTAAAGAGCCTTCATTATCCGCACACTGAGAGCACCGCAACGGCTTCTTCTAAACATTTTCGTTGACCCAAAATACCGAAGGTACTAAAAGACCAACGACCGGGAAGCTAGTTTTCAAAACACCCCTCCAGGGACCCTTCTCACCTATGGACTATTTTCCGACTCATAATTGACTGGTAGTGCTTTAGGGCGCAGATGAGGCAAAGTAAGCGCCATTCTCAAGGCCTAGCAAGAAGCTTTAATCCAAGCCTGAAAGCCAATAAACCGTATACGACTGAAGAAATCAAAACAAAGATCGTAATGAATGGCAGGTGGGGAGGACCGCGTGAAAGCTTCCTTCCTATGCCGCACGCGCCCGATCGTCTTGAAGTGCAAGAACTGGCTTAGAAATCCACATTTGTTCACCCGTTTTTTCTATTGCTGCCGGGTTACTACAAGGAGAGGTGTCCCTATAACCCATCCGAAGGCTTATGACGTCGGAAACCGCTCATGCTGTTGTTGTTTATACTCTTACGTAGTAGCCAAATGCGCAGAAAGAGGTGGCGCAACGGTGTCTTAAATCCGCTGTTGATGGACGTAGGTTCTGTGGACTTGCGTCAATCTAGACGATGCGAAAAAGTCTTGCAACATTGAATTTGGCGCAGATGACTCGCGAATTCGAACCCCTCGCTGCGCAGACTTGCAAAGTGCACAATTAATAATCTCCTTCCATGGAGACATGTGTGACTTTAGTGCTTGGTGATGTCACCACAAGACAGCCGCAGGCGCGCGCTGTCAATGGCGCCTATGTGGGCGTGTTACGAAGCAGTCTTTTGAAGCGAAAAGCTTCACTCCCCGCACCACAGCCGCGCTTCGCCTGAGCCGTCGGAGCCAAGATTAGCCACAGCTGCGCATGCACGAAACCGAGTGACGTCACACGCGGCACAAGTAAAAAAAATAAAAATAAAAGACAAACAGTGCGCCAGGAAACTCTCATAACTCGGTGGACACTCGAGCCGCGCCGTAAGAGATGGAAAATGAAAAGAAAATTGGTTTTAAGGAAAGCAAACGACCGCTGTCTCTCTGATACCTCGGTGGATACCCGAACCGCGCCGTAAGGGCCTTAAGGAAAATGAAATAAAACGAAAATTGGTTTTAAAGAAAGGTAATGCTTCTCTCTCATATCTTGGTGTACACCCGAAAGGAATGGACACCACAGTACATGTCTCTAAAGCAACCTTCTAAAACAGCACCATATTCACTACACGCGCGTCTCCTCCTCGGGTCCCGTACAGAAAGTGTGTGGACGGCCGAACGCCTCCACCGCTATCGTGGTGCTCCCAGTGCATTGTGCGCCAACTGCGACAACCATGACGTCAAACCAAGCATAACGGCAGCTTTTCGCTTGTATATCCAGGATTAACCAGAGCTAAGCCGCTGCCTACTTTTTTATAAGAGGTTAAAGCCATTATGCTAAGCGGTAACATAATACAGCATTATCCAAGCGGCGCAGCGCCCTTTGCAGCGCGAGCCATCGGCGAAAGCCTGCGTTTTCAAAGCTCGAATTGAAACAGAAAGTGTCAGCAGCCAGGCCACCCATGCTAAATAGCACTGATGTAGTTCTACACTTTAAACAAGCCTACTGTCAATTATACGATTTACTTTTCAGCCTCTCATGTTTCCTTTTAAAACTGCTTTCTTAGAGTTGATTCCGAAGGCTGTGTAGTAATGGAGCTTGCAATTTTGTAATTTCTAATCTAATTTCCTTAATTGAGGACATTTTTCTCTCTTATCAGCACTGGACACTGTTTTCATTTGTTGTTGCTGCTTTTTTGAGAGGAACAAAGCAAAGAAAGAGCATGAGCGCATTGCAATTCAGACATGTTTCTACATCATCGCAAAACGCTGCTATGGTATCATTTAAAAGTCTTGAGACATATCACAGCCAAACACGTAACTTTTTATCAAGTACATTTCCAATTAAAACACTCTATTTTTAACAGAAAATTAAAGGTTGGAAAAAAATATCCCCCGAAGTACCGCCTTCACCATACGGGCAGTACACCGTGGCCCGGAAGCGGAAGCGACCTGCATAAAAAAAAAATAGAGAACTGCATGAGGCAAAATAAAAAGAGTTAAGACACTGTAAATTCGCTTCGCCTAAGACAGTAATTACAATGAATACAGGCACAGAGGCCGCGGCCTCATTAAATCGATTTTACAATCTGCGTAAAATTCTGAAACCTGAAATCAGCTACCAATAGATATTGCCGACATCAATAATTACGAGAATTTCCGCTAAGCTACAGCTGGCATTGTACACACAGGTGTTATTTAAATTTGTCTCTCTGCTGTATTTTTCTAAGCTTATTCCTGCGTTTTTCCCACTAGATCTCTGTAATGCATCTGGCCCTGTGGGGTACGATATATATATATATATATATATATATATATATATATATATATATATATATATATATATATATATTGCGGGTGGGAAAAAAAATATCGCACCGGAATATTTGTTTACTGCACCGTAGTTTTTCTGTGAACCCCACAGACAGGCGACGAACTCATCACCATTCGGCAATCTCTTTCGGCTTCAGGAAAAACCGGAATTCAGAATCTCGGATCCAATTGGTGACGAATCTTTTTTATTTTCACCTTAAAATCTGCGGACCATCAAGTCTAAGTTGCTTATGTAAACTGTTAACTGCAGGAAGACCTTGTCACCTGAATGCTAAAAAAAGTGTGTCTGGGGGGACGATACTTGCGAAAGCTGTTGTCTCATCATACCGATGCAGCAAACACGGAGAAGCCTAGGCCTCATTCATCCAAATCAAACGCCCGCTTGACGATATGTTTGCCGTAGTTCCATCCGGCAGAGTATATTTCATTTCAAAAATTTTGCGCAAGCGATGATAGTCTGGTCGTTTACACACTGTTGGCATAATTAAACAACGAACTTCCCGCCCTCCTCTAAAAGACTATTGCAGGGACACACGTGACTCTGCAAGGAACGTAAACGCATTCCCGTATGGCTGGCAGCCTCAGATGGAATGTAACCGACGATAGAACAAATGTATGTTCCTTATGGTTCAGACTTTACCGCACTTGATTACGCATGAGCGATAAATACCAGTTTCAAACTATCTCTGCCCTGCTTCCGAATAGCTTCTGAGAACAGTGGCAACCAGTGGTAATAACGGGGCCGCTATGAAGAAAAGCGACGAGCGCTCGCCAGAAAGCCACAAGCAGGACGAAGTGCAAATAAAACCTGCTATTGGAGACAAGTTGGCAACCAAACCACATCCCACAGAGATGCAGAGGCATAAAATAAAATTCAGTTTGTTTTACTAGTGCCTGTTTTTTAACATGTGGCGCCGAAAATGAGATTTTAAAACTAGTTAACAACTTCAATAAATAAAGTTCTTCTGTGCCAAATCTACTATACCTCCTTAAATCCAGACAAAAAACTAGTGTCTTTCCCGTCGGCTATCTAGTCGAAGAGAATATGAACAGGATGGTCGAAACTGCGGGACACTACGTGTCTGTGCAGCCACACAGTAAAACTTTGGGCGGGATGCAGCACATGCGCTCGGCGCTTCTGCAACTGTTAGCAAAATGTTAGGATGCCAGTGGCGCTGATGAGCCGTCAGGCTGTCAGGAGTGGAAGAATTGTGAGGTGTTCCCTCTCATAGTTTTACGGCTGTAAGTTTAAGTTCGTTATCAGAAGTGTGAAGGCGTCTGCGAGGTGCCACTCACGCAGGCCGGGCGAGGAAAAGCAGCCGAGATCACCGAGCGCCGAGCCCCGCGGGACCTCTCCGCTGCGTTGTGCCCGCTGAAGCACTGCCAGCACCTTTGCGGTGCTGGTGGTGAGAAAGGCGGTGCACGGCCCAGCTATAAACGCATTCCGCATAGAGGAATACGCGGGAAGTCCAACATACACGTCGCTGGCCACGTATGCCGGGTAGCCGAGCCTGGGTCGTTAACATACATGTTAACAGACGATGTCCACTCAGATATTTCCGAGAAGAAATGCAAAGTAATGTCGGTATACCCAACACTCTCTTCCCCCAAAAACACATTAGCCACTAATTATGTGCCGAAAGAAAAGGATACATGGAGTCATACTTTTATTCTTCTGGAATGTCGTGGTGAACTAGTTATTAAAAGTGGAATACTAGAGGCGGCAAAATAACGGTTAAAAGTTGTACACCATCCTTAACAGCGCTAGCCGTACACCCCTAAGCAGAACCTCTTAATGAAATGCCGTTAACAATCTGTCGCTTTGCCCGTAGCAGATGCAGCTCACTGGACATGATAATCAAGAAAACGTACCCGTATTGATCGTATTTTTGTGGTAAATCCGGCACTACGAAGCGAGAATAAACATCTAATATATATCATCTTATCGTATATCACAGTTCAGTTTCCTCCTCATTCTTAAATCATTGAGCATCGTTTTGCAGATATTTTTCCAGTTTAACTCTCATCGGTTGTCGTATATCACCTATCGGTACTTAGTTTATCACTGATCGATTTTTATTGTCAGCATCTTTTTTCTGCCATCTAACCTAACAGGAACTTATCCTCTCTAGAGTTATACATAAGTACTCGTCCTAGGCAGTACTGCTGGGCTATGTAAGGGTGTCGTGCCCTAAATTTAGAACGTCAGGGTGGTCTGAGCTGCAAAAAAATTTTCCCGGAACTTTTTATCGCTACTTCTTTCTATCGGTCCACATATTCCTAGTCTTGTTCTAAAATGGCGTGGGCAGCGCTGGCTATAATTCACACCTCTTCAAACGCCAACGGCACCTAACTGCCTTTCCTGTAAACAGTCCACAACTCACTGCACCTGTCCCAGTAGCCCCTCATCGCTTATTCATCGATATTCATGACGGCAGAATCCAGCATATCATTATACTGGACAAAGGGATATATGATTTTACAAAAGCGTGCCCCATGCTCTCCCTTCACGCATTCCGAGAGAGGCGATCAGAGGGCTTGTTGATGGGCACAAATAGCAGTGCGCGAGTAGTCTCGCGGAGAGGGAAGTAGCACAGCACAGACTACGCACACAAGCGGAAATTCAGCGTTCAAAAGACTCCCACCAAGCTGCCGCGCACCTTCAAGTACGTTGACCTGGGTGTTCCGTGCTCCAGGTTAGCGTTTAGCGTATCAAATACAAAATAACCGGTTGCACTGGCTGCTCCGCGTCCACCAGAGATTTTGGTTTCCGATACCAAGACGTGCACTTTCTGCCAGCGCGGCTGATCGCACAAGTTGGTAATCCATGACAGCTAGGAATACACCAGTACGCAAGTTTAAGACAGGGAAGAAGGAAAGACGCAGCACCACCGCGCTGATTATTACTTCTTACTTACAGAAGGAGGATTGATAACCTTGTGCTAACAGTGCCATTCCGCCACATGCTCACACAACTCCGCTTCACGAGTCAATCACCGTGCCAAATGCTCATGACTGAAATCGCCTTCCCAACCATGCGGCGTTCATCGTTGACCCTGCGCGACTGAACACTGCCATCGGAGAAGCTGCCTCATCATGATGGTGTATACCATATACCACCAGCATATTACAATTTATCGCCGTCCACCCGCCCAACTGTCATGTAAAATCCCACTTCTGGATTTGAATAAATAAACCTGGTAAGTGCTAACGATCCCTGTGAGCAGCACCACACATGAAAGGTTCATATTTGATCCTCAAAACGTTAAGGCACCTTCACAGAAGCTCTGTAAATTACTATTTCACCAAGAATATATGGGACATCCCTGGTAAAAATAACTGGGGTTTTCCGGAAGAAGGAGGGTACTACGCAATAGAACAAAAAGCTCTGAGAGTGCCTTCGTCGATAGTTCGTCGATTTTCTGGTGTTGTTTGACCAGTCTGATAGTTAAGAAGAATTAGTTGGCTTTTTAATTTCTGACTTCAGGAATCTTGCAAATCATTCAAAAAAGGAATCGATAGAGTTTTAGCAACAAGGAACGATTTGAGAAAGGCTGGTCTTTAAAGGAGTTAGATAAAAGCCCGCATTACAAAACCGCTAAGCGACAGCAGCGCTCCTGCACGCTCTCTAAAATAACAACCATCGCAAGAAGAATAGCTGCCCCCGATTGGCCTAGGAGTTTGCTGCATTGGCAAAGTCGAATGGTTAGCGGTTCAGTTCCCGACTAATTACCGGAATTTTCTTTTACCGCGAATCCCTAACTTCATATACTTCGATTTGCTACTGGCGTTTGACTCAGGTTGCAACCTTGTATTCACCAGTTATCAAAACTTTTAAGGAGTACGAAAACTCGCGGCAACACGCGTGACGTAGCCTTTTTCGATCAATCCGTATTTTTCACTGGGCTTTCTGCATAACGGGACCCTTAAAGCTGTGGCTTCAAAAGACCACCAAAGCAAAACTACCACTCCAAAGCAGCACAACAGTATGAGCTCTAAAACTGAATTCCTTAAAACAGAATCCCCGATGGGCCTGGGTGCTTCCCGCGGCCGCAAGATATGCGCCACCAACTGCTGATGCGGCGTGCAAAACAAGCAGCAGTCATTTCTAAAGGTTTGGTTTATTGGGGTTTAACGTCCCGAAGCAACTCAGGCTATGAGGGACGCCGCAGTGAAGGGCTCCGGAAATTTCGACCACCTGGGGTTCTTTAACGTGCACTGACATCGCACAGCACACGGGAAGCAAGCTGTCGCCATCAGCAAACATTCCTCTAAACATGATTACTGTAGTTGTCTTCTCAGAAGAAGTTTTAATTGGCAACGCTTGCTCAAGCACCAGTTTTTGTGTGCGCGCGTGTGTCTATGTCTGCGTGCTTTCGTGTGCATGTGTGAGTGTGTGCATGCTTATGTACATATGTGTTTCTGCGTATGTGTCTATCTCTTTGCGTGTGTGTGCGCGGGTTTATGTTAACGCGTGTGTTTGCGTGTGAACGACGTGTGTGTGGCACTGCGTGTGTGTGTTCGTGTGTGTGTGCCTGTGCGCAAGTGTATCTGTGGGTGCATGTTTGCGCTCATGTCTATGTGTGTACGATTGTGTGTGGGTTCGTGTTCGTGTGCACGAGTGTTTGCGTGTGGTTCTTTGTGCGCGCTTGCGCGCGTGTCTGCATGTGTGTGCAGGCGTGTGTGTGTGGGGGGGCGCATATATCTGTGCCTAGGAGGCGCGTGTGTTTGAATGCCTGCGTGCGTGTGCACGCATTATGAAGGTGGTAGCTTCATTACGCCAGCCACTTTGCATCGTCGAGCGTGGTCCCACCTGGGCCGTATGTCCATCGCTGCAGCTGCCCCAAGGCGGATGGCTGCCCGCCGGAGCCGCCGCAAGAGCCGTTGCCCAGGAACCACTGCACCTGCGCTTCCCCGCTCCGCCACGCCGCCTGGTATGACGTCACCTAACCGTTGCGCTCGCCATCGGCAAGAGCGTTCGGGCGCTATCTGGTATGACGTCATCTAGCCGCCCGGTGGGGGTATTTATATATAGAGGCAGTTGGTTGGTCAGTAGGCGAACCGTTATGAAAGATGATGGGCCGTTAATGGCACTTGCGCGCTGGAATGAAACCAAGCGTAGACGGCGTGCCGAGGAGACAGCAGAAGAGCGCATCGAACGCCCAGAGAAATGCCATGAAGGGGATGCAATTAGGGCTCTTACCGAGGATGAGTTCGTGAAAGGAGCCAGTCGTGCGAACCGTAATGAGGCCCTGAAGAAGGGTCGAGCTTAGGCGGCTCGAGAAGCATAGTAATAAGGTCGTGGTTCCGCGAGCATGTGTAGCCCTGGAAATTGTATCAGCGACGACAGAGGACGATGTGCCCAGTTCGGTAGCTTTCACTCCACCCACCATCTCAACTCCTCTAGGAGAATCCACCTATAAAAAGCCGATGCAGCAGCAGAACGGAAAAGCGAAGGCGAGTTCAAGCCTCCACCCATCAGCCACGCAGCCACCTCACAGCCTTCAGGAGCCAGGACCCACCAGAAACACTCGGACCATCACCACAAATTGCGACGGCGAAACAAAATTTAAAGACAACATGGGAGGTGATCATTCTCGGGGCGAAAATGAAATAATTAAATGTGAGATCAATTCCACTAAAACAGATTTGTCAACTCGCATTGCACCGACACCAATTATTTTAAACTCATATTGCAGACCCAGAGACGTTAGTACGAAATTCCATTTTGCTAACTTCTTAAATATATACCAAGGGCCTCGCAGGCAAGACTTGCTAAGTGACGCTTCTGCCAAGTTAAGTTATAACAAAGCTAAAAATGTGATCGTCTCCAAAATACCACCAGAAATCGAGCGATTTGCGATTGATGTTTCTTTGAATGAATCTCACCATAGAAGCCTTGGATGTCAAAGCACCGTGGTGGTGAATGGGGAGACAGCTGACGGCCGTGCGAGGCTGGAGGCTCTCCCGGACATGCAGCCTCCGTGGACATCGACGTGCAGATCGCTAGCAGCGGCCGGCACCACCTCCCTGTCCCCCGTGTTTGCTGTCGCAGAGCCGGACGGAGACGACTAGGCCCCTGTGGGGCTCGGGGTCCGTTGGCCGCTCAGGTGGCCCGTTCGCAGAGTCCGCGTTGCAGCCGCAGCTCCCGAGGCAGGAGCCCAGTCCTGGCATGGCGCCGCAACGCAGAGAACAAGTCGCGAAGTACGGCGAAATAAGTGACGCTCCGACAGAGGGTCCAGGCGGAGCGGTCTGCAGAGAGTCACTCTACATGGCCACTCGTCGAGAAAGAAGGGACGCTCACCGCAGTGTCTACGTTCGAATCGGCGAATCCTGAACGTAGAAGCCGCAACGCGTGCGCACGAGCAATTCTAATTGCTGCTCTTCCTCCTCTACTTCGTGGCGCTTGCGCGAGATGGAGCTGTGGCAAGTCTTAGCGGCACTCAAACGATCGAAGAGCTACGAAAGAGCCGTACCTACGCCAGAGAACATGGTGTAAAACAGTGAAGGTATTTTTTGCAGAGGTTACAAACTACTATTCCGGCTTGTTTCCTGTAGGTTCCATCGTGCAAGTAAAACTTGCCCCACAAAAAGCCGTCCCAAGAGCTTATACGCGTAGAAATCGGATATTTTGCATGTAATTTCTGTCGTTGAAAGTAAGTTGTCGTTTCCCCTCTAGGAATAGCGCACACCTAAAATAGTAGATTATTCCCAAGAGGGAAAACTTAAAACGTATTAAGGCGAAATCCTTTAATGCCTCATCGTTGTAAGCAGCAGTTGTCGACAGAAAATGTCACGCTTTTCAATTGGTCGAAACGGCCGTGACTTCACAGTGCGCGAATTTCAAACGGGCCAATTGTACTTTGCCTAGTAACCATGCAACGAATTCAAGGGATCGTATAGTGATGCTCCAAGTAAGTGAGACTGAGCTTAGCTAATTACTTAATTAAGCAATTAGCGTAATTAACTTTTCTAGTCAGGCCATATAAATAAACAAAACCGAGTAGGAAATTGGTCGAGCTCGGGAATCGAACCCCGGTCTTCGGCGTGCGAGACGAGCATGCTATCCACTCCGCCATGCCATCTTTTTTTTTTTTTTCCTTTATTGCCGGAAAACAATACATGCGCAGGCATAAAAAGTCGCTAGCCAGACTTTGGCTAAGGCGACGGATTAAAACATTTTCATTTCGATCAATTTGTCCATAACTGCCACCCAGTCCGGTGGCTGAGGTTGACTGCGGAGAACATCTCTCAGAGAAACTACACTTACTCCGCCATGCCATCTCGATGGTTTGGAATGAACAAAGGCGCGTGTAGTGAATACGGTGTCTTCGCTCACTCTCATCCTCCTCCCTTCCCTTCAGGAGAGGTTTAGGTGTCCACCGAGATATGAGAGACAGATACATTTCCTTTCCTCAAAAACCAATTTACCGATGAGCGAGGCGTAGAACCGAATGGGCAATGGCGTTCTATGGACTCCCTGGCAGCGTTGCAAGATGCTGTCGCGTTCCAATCTTAGAGGCGAAGCTTAACATCTTAACCACACAACAGTGACCACACTTTAGGTAAAAAATGTGCCCCCTTGAATTTTGACGGGTGTTCACCGAGATATGTGAGACAGTTACTGCGTCATTTCCTTTCCTGAAATACAATTTTCATTTCCTTCATTACGGGCCCTCTCTGTCTTCTTTCACTCCCACTTCCTCCCTTCCTCTACGGTGCGGTTCAGGTGTCCACCGAGATGACAGAGAATTACTGCGCCATTTCCTTTCCACAAAAAGCGTTGCGTTCAAAGGGCAAGGCATCGCGCCGAATGGGTGGTGGCGTTCCGTGGACTCCCTGGCAGCGCTACAACACACTGTCGCGTTCCACTCCTAAAAGCGAAGCTTAAGCGTCATTAATTAGCAGTTAATTAGTATTCAGGCATTAATCAGTAATTAACCATTAATTAGTGATTTGTCATCACTTAGTAATTAGTACTCAATTATATGTGACGCCACCAGTGCCACAGAAGCAGCGAAAGTGGTTCGGAAAACGCTTTCGCCTCTACGCACTTTAGACAGTCCAAGTGCCGCTGAATTTTTATTTGCGAGCATAGTAGAGGAGAACAACGCCACCAAAATAACTTATAATATGCTAAAGATCTTTGCCTGCACACAATGACGACGACGGAAACTGAACCACAAGCCTCTACAGGGAGGTAAACGAGGCTCACATTATGGTTGGTTACGCTGCGGTTGAGAAACAAGGAAGTCAGAAAAAAAATTGCCGTTTATGCCCGTTGCGTAAAATGCCGAATTCAGTTATAGGAGTGGGTTGTTGTACCACGCCGTCATCCGTAGCTCACAGTTACCGTTTCCTAAAAGCCGAACATAGTCACCGGTTGCAATTAGTGCTATGTGTTCAGACAAATTGGTATCGTGATAAACGTTATTTAATTGATATTTTTTAAGTAACTGCTAATTTTTAACACGAGACCGTCGCAGAAAATTAACTTTCTTTGGTACAGAGGGATCATGCGCGTGGCTGATTTCAGAGACGCCTAGCCCCGGCAAGGAAGATGGTTTGGTCTCCGCTCTGGGTTAGGAGGAAGAAGAATGTATTTTGCCAATACGACATGAATAGGAGACAGGTAGCACAATGCCCTCCTCCAGTTTCAGCGGACTCGCACGCACGAATGACGACAAATAGAGGAGGAGGAGCCAAAGTACCACTGGCCATGTTTGAAATTCGAGCACTGTGACGTCCCGGCCATGTCAACCAATTGAAAAGCGGGACATTTCTGTCGTAAAGGCCTGCTTACAACGATGAGGAATTAAGCGCTTCCGCCTTAAAATGTTGGGAAGCCACTGCTGCTGACGAGCCGCCAGGCTGGCCGGAGTGGAAGAATTGTCATTTGTTCCCTCTCGTAAGTTTGTCACTGTAAGTTTAATGTCAATATGAGAAGGACGTAGGCGCCTGCGAAATGCCACACACGCATGAGGGCGGGGCAAACCAGCCGAGATCACGGTATGCCAAGTCCCGTGGGACCGCTCCGCCACGTTGCGCCCGTTCGAGCACTGCGAGCACCTAGGCAATGGTGGTGGTGATATAGGCGGCGCACGGCCCAGCCCATAACGCCTTCGGCGTGGGTGAATACTCGGCAAGGCCAACACACACGCCGCTCTCCACGTATGCCGGGCAGCGGAGCCTGGGCCCGTTGATACACACGTTAATAAATCACGTCCACTCAGATATTTCCGAAGAGCAATGTCCTGGTGAACGAAAAATTAAAACTATCCGCTAGCCGGATTCTCCTAAGCACAACCTCTTAATGGTGGTCGTAAAAAAAAACGCCAGTACCATCATATGGCTTTCACCGTAGCAGAAGGAATGGAGTGGGAGGTTTTTGCACATTTGAACAAAGAATCAAGAGAACCTACCAGTATTGACAATATTTTTCTTCTGAATCCGGCACTAAGAAGCGAAAAGAAACATTGACGATGCATCACAGGCACTGTCTTCCTCATTCTTAAATCATCCCTCACAACTCGAAGCCATCGCGTGGCATATTGTTTTCCAGTTGAAATTTCATCGGTTGTCGCTTGTCACTTATTGGTTCTCAGTTTTTTACTGATCCGTTTTCATGGTCAGCTTCTTTTTTTTTTGCCACATAATCTAAAAGGACCTTATGCTCTCTAGAGCTATACGAAAGTACTTCTCCTAGACTATACAGCGTGGCCATGTCCTGGTGTCATGCCCGAAATTGAAAACGTCAGGGTGGTCGGCGCTGTAAAAAAAATTCTTTTGCGCTACTTTTGTTCAGTACTTCTTTCTTCCGGTTTCCACACTCCTAGTCTTGTTCGTTGATTGCATGCGCAGCGCCCGCTGTATTTTTCCGCCTTTGCAAATGTCCACGGCACCTCATTGACTCTTCTCTAATCTGCCCACAACGCACTGCAGCTGTCCCACTAGCCCCTCATAGCTTATTCATCGGCATGCATGTCGGCAGCATCCAACATAACATTACACTTAACAAAGGAAAATATGCATTTGCAAAGTGCGCCGCATGCTCTGTCTTCAAGCATTCCGAGATAGGCCATAAATAAGAGCGCTGGTTAAACACCACAAACCGAAGTGCTCGAGTTGTCCTGCGGAGTGCGAAGTAGTGCAGTGAAGTCTGCACAGACAAGCGGAAATTCATGGTTAAAAAGACTGCCTGCCAAACCGCCGCGCAGTTTCGATTAGGTTGACCTGAATCTTCCGTCCTCCAGACTAGCATTTAACGAATGAAACACCATAGCATCGGTTTCTCTGGTTGTTCCGTGTCCATTACAGATTTTGGTTCCCAACACCAAGACGTGTACTTTCTGCGAGCGTAGCTGATCGGGCATGTCGGGAATTCACGACAACTAGGAATACAGCACTGCGTAAATCTAGGACGGAACACCACCCTTAAGAAAACATCTACCGACTCTATTTACAAACTTTAGTGACTTTCGAAATTATGACCTTATTATTGCCTCAAGACTTTCTGGTGATTTTCGTAATGAAGTCCTAATGGCTTGGTAAAATGAATTGGCTACCGTGGTTACAGTGTGTTCTTAATCCTTTTCTGATTATTGGTTCTTGACTCTGTCATGTCCGACCGTCCGTTGCAAAATCTCGTCCAAATATTGAGATCAGTATTGCAAAACAAGTAGAAAAATAAAAAAAGTCAAGCAAAAGCAAAAAATGCAATAAAAACTCCCGACAGTATGTGGATTCGGGCCGCCGACCTAAAACTCTCGATCGCTCCGCGCTAACAACTACACCACGCCACCACATGCTGACTAGCCAACTTATCTGTATGATATATGCGGCCACACTTATTTCCTGTTCTTTCCATTCTGTGTAAAGGTAGCATTATGCACGCACAGGAAAACAACGTTGTTCAGAAGCTCATTTCAGGCCTGTTAGGCGTGCCAACGTATTCCGAGCCTTGACGTGCAGCGAGGTGGCCACATCAAAGCGCTTGGTAAACTGCAGGTATCAGAACGACAGCTGTCTGTTCTACTATCTTAGCGCTCCTTATCCTTGGTACAGACCACACCGCTGTGCAAAACGGCTCTTCGGGGCATTAATTACTGGAATAATGCGCTAGATACCTTCACAACCTTTTTTCTAATTTTTCTAATTTATTAAAGCTATTCCCAGTGCCTCGCAGGCAAGACTATCACAGTGGCTGCACTTCCATGTTATAGTAATAACGAAGCTAGAAATAAGATTGTGACCAAAATATCAGATGAAATCGAATGATTTTCGATTCTGGTTACTTTGCATGAAACTCGCCGGAGAAGCCTTTGATGACAAAGCACCGCGGGGGTCGATGGGTGGTTGGCTACCGGCCCCGCCAGGCTGCGCTCTTTCCCCGACATACAGCCTCCGTGGACACGGACGTGGAGATCGGTAGCAGCGGCCGCCACCACCTCCCTGACCCGGTGTTTGCTGTCGCAGCGCCGATACGAGACGACTAGGCCCCTGTGGAACTCGGAGACCGGTGGCCGCTCAGCTGGCCGCTTCGCAGAGTCCACGTTGCGGCCACAGCTCCCGAGACAGCAGCCTAGTCCTGGCCTGGCGGCGCCACACCAAGGAGATGTCAGGAGGCCCGGCGACACAAGCGACGCTAAAGGTCCACGTAGAACGGTCTACGAAGAGTAACTCTCCATGGCTACTCGTCGAGAAAGAAGGAACGCCCAGTGCAGTGTCTGCTTTGGAATCGCCGAATGCTGAACTAGGAAGTTGTTGTTGTAGCCTACGACAGAATGGCACATACCCAAAGTGTTACGCGTACGGACGAGTGATTCTAATCCTTTTCTGCCTCCTCTTCTTCGTGGCGCTTGCGCAAGGTGCCGCAGTGGCAAGTCTTAGCGGTGGTCAAATGAGCGAGGACCTACAAGAGAGGCGTGCTTACGGTAGAGAACATGGCGTAAAACAGTGAAAGTATGTTTGCACAGTTTACCAACTCCAATGCCGGCCTCTCTCCCTAAGATGAAATTTCGCACGTAACAATAGCACATCCTAAACCTATCACGTGATCATATACCCGTAGAAATCGAAAATATTTTGTTATTTTTGTCCCCAAAAGTATGTTGTTGTGCTCTCTAGGATTGGCGCATACCTAAGATGAAGGTTTGTTCTCAAGAAGGAAAATTTAAAGCGCTATATTTGCGAGCAGATTAAAGAAGAACAACAACACGAAAAAATAACTTACAACAAGCCAAAGCTCGTTGTCTGAACACAGTAACCGTCACGCCCGCTGAACTACAAGCCTGTAGAAAGGTCAGTGAGAATGGCCAGAGAATGGCAGGGAGGTAAACCGGGCTCATGTAATTGTTGGCTACGCTGCGGTTAAGAAACAGGAAATCACAAAAAAATGACCTTTGTGGCCGTTGCGAAAATTTCGAAATTTAGTTACAGGAGTGGATCATCGTACCACATCGTCATCCGTAGCTGACTCTTCCCGTTTCCGCTACGGTGTGCGAACGCACGCACGGCTCCAGAGTCCTCTCCTTTCATGTCCAAGAGTAGATAGATGATTCGCTAGCGCGGCTGTCCTTCCGCTGGCTGACTCCGCAGTGGTCCTGCACAGCTGAGCTGTGCATCCTCATCGCTTTAATGCCACGAATAAGCAATTATGCCCGAATCTAAATTTTCCGCACATGATGGGCTTGCCTTGAATAAAATGGTCTAACATCGTTCCCGCTGCGAGTTGTTAATCGATTCGGTCTCGCCCCACCATCAACTGGCGGGACTGATAAGCATAGTTGGCCGACCAACAGCCTCTTACAGGCAATGTCCCGTGTCCAATCCGAGAACATGGATTATTTCTTCTCCAAACGCAAAGATTCCCTAAAATCTGCATAGCCTGACTCCCTTCGTAATGTTAAACCCTATGAGACAAACATATCTTTTATAGCTGTAACGTTCCGGTCGTGTGGACGCTAATGAGTAATTGCTCCGTAAGTAATAGAGGTTCCGTGAAAACGCTGCTTATCGTGGGTAAGAAAAACACAGGCTTCGATCGAGCCCTCTTTACGTAGCGCTGCGCCGTGCATACCTTGATTGCCGCATAAGAAATCAAAACGTGTAGAATGCACTGTTGACAATGAAGAACAGTTCTGTCCTTACGCAGGCGCTAGCCTTATACGTCAAACGATTCAGGGCTAAGAATTGCGTCGTTCGAAAATAAACCATAATTACACTCTAGAATTCTTCGTGCTTAGCAAGGAAGAGTGTCGCTGATTTCTCGCACCCTTGCTGTAAGCTAAGTTTGTTTTCAGCGGAAAAATCACGCTTCCTCACGGGATGCCTAACGTTCGCAAAGCGTTAGTGAATTTTTGAATGCTTGTTTTAGGCGTGGTGTGCTTTCGCCGGTCAACGATTGCCATCCATGACTGCCGATATACCTAACGCTAAACACGAAACAGAGGAATTTTACTTTATACGGCACTCTCCTGGTCTGTAGGCCTTCCGGCTTCGTGAGCCCGTTTGAATGCGGGTGGTATGCAGTAGTGTTGCGGTGGCTCGTGTGACTCAGCTGAAACACCTCGTGCATGAGCTGTGCTGTAAACGCGGTGCCTCTGTAGGGGATTACGGAGGACGGGGCGCTGTGTCGTAAAATGATGTGGTGTATGAAGAAATGCGCGATTTCCGAGGATGTACTGCGGGGCACCGCCTTGGTTTCCGCATAGCGCGTCAAATAATCAGTCGCAACTATAATCCACTTATTGCCAGATGGTGATACAGGCAATGGGCCCAGAAGGTCAGTGCCGACTTGGCCAAAGGTGTGTGAGGTGGTTCAATTGCATGGAGCAAATGTGCAGGCTTTAGCGGTGGCTACTTACGACGCTGGCACTCACGGCAACCTCTGACGTAGCGATGGATGGTCGCAGCATGTTTAGGCCAATAATATGCCTGACGCACTCGAGCGATCGTGCGTGCAAATGCTAAGTCACCAGAGGTTGGCTCATCATCACACGCGGAAAGGATGTCGTCACGGAGCTCTAATGGCACGACTAGGAGGTAGGTCCGGTCAACGTTACGTGAGTTTTTCGTGTACAGTAGGCCATTGCGAATGCAAAAAGAGGGCAAGTGGCGGGAAATGGGTCAAGGTACGTTGGAAGCATGACCCTCTAGGTGACTCATTACAGACCGCAGGTCAGCGTCAGCACGCTGCCTTGCCACCAAGTCCGAACTGCTGATCGCGCCTAGGAAACGATTGTGGTCCTCTGGGCTGTCATCAGCTTGGTCGTCGGGTGCGCGCGAGAGCGTGTCGGCATCTTCGTGTTTACGTCCGGACTTATAGAGAATTGTATAATCAAATTCCTGAAGGCGGAGGCTCCAGCATGCTAGGCTGCGTGATGGGTCCCGGAGATTGGTCAGCCAGCACAAGGAATGGTGGTCTGTGACGACTTTGAAATGGCGACCGTAGTTATAAGTCCGAAATTTCATCGTGGCCCAGATGACAGCGAGGCATTCCTTTTCTGAGGAGGAGTAGTTGATTTCGATGCGCGAGAGTGTGCGACTCGCATACGCGACAACACGTTCCACGCCTTCTTTATGTTGAACGAGGACGGCACCAAGACAAATATTGCTAGCGTCGGTGTGTATCTCGGTAGCAGCCTCCTCGTCAAAGTGAGCAAGCACAGCGGTAGTGCGCAGCCGTCATCGCAGCTCTGTGAAAGCAGCCTGTTGCGCGGCAGTCCAGACGAACGGTGTATCTTCACGCGTTAAACGGGTCAAGGGTTCAGCGATCTTGGAGAAGTCTGCGATGAAACGGCGGTAGTTGGCGCACAAACCCAAGAAGCGCTTGAGCGCTTTCTTTGTAGTATGACGAGGAAACTCGGCTACGGCGGCAGTTTTCTCGGGATCGAGTCTTACACCGTCGGCGCTCACAACATGGCCGAGAAACCTGAGCTCTTTGTAGCCAAAGTGGCATTCCTCGGGTTTAAGTGTCAACTCGGCCAACCGCAGGGCATCCAGCACGGTCCGCAGGCGTTCAAGGTGTTGGCCGAAGGTTTCTGAAAACGCCACCACGTCATCTAGATAAACTAAACAGGTTTGCCATTTGAGGCCAGCCAGAACAGTGTCCATCATGCGCTGGAACGTCGCCGGCGCTGAGCAAAGGCCGAAGGGCAACTCCTTAAATTCATATAGGCCGTCGAGTGTGATGAAGGCAGTTTTTTCGCGGTCACGTTCATCAAACTCAATCAGCCAATATCCGCTCTTTCAGTCGATCGAAGAAACATACTTGGCGCGGCGAAGTCTGTCGAGTGATTCGTCGATGCGAGGCAGTGGGTAGACGTCCTTTTTCGTTACGTCGTTCAGCTTACGGTAATCAACGCAAAAGCGATGTCCCATCCTTATTCTTTACCAGAACAGCAGGCGACGACCACGGGCTCTTAGAAGGCTGAATACTGCCGGCTGTAAGCATCTCCTTCACCTGCGTTTGGATGGCGTCGCGTTCCTTCAGGGAAATGCGGTACGGCGGCTGTCGTAAGGGGCGAGCTTCATCGAAAGTGATGATTCGATGCTTCGTAACCGCCGTTTGCAGCACTTTCGAGGAGAATGCGAAGCAGGTTTTGTATTGGAGTAGTAGGACGCGTAGGTCGTGCTATTGAGTCGCTGATAGCCCTCAGCTAATATCGATGTGATCCAGGGACGTGTCTGGTTGTACCATGGTCTCGGTTGCAAAGCACTCAGTAACATCTGCCAATTGGTCGGTCCAAGCGATGGCAGTAGGTCGGAAAAGCCGACGAGGTTAGTTCGTAAAATTGGTAATCAGGAGCTCTGACCGACCGTTATGGAGGTGGACAAGGCTTCGGGCCGAGCAAATGCCGTGTGTCAGTAGCAAGGAGATGTTGCTCTCGGTGACTGCAGGTCCATAACGTAGCCTATCACCGCATTCAACGCTTGCAAAAAATTCAGGGGACACTTTGACTGTCAAAAGTGCGTAGATGCGAAATCGTTTTCCGCACCACTTTGACTGCGTATGTGACACTGGTGACGTCCACATACTGCCTATGACTGGTGACACATAGGCAGTCAAAGTGGTGCGTAAACACATAATTGATGACGACGTAATGAAAAATTACTAATTAGTTGCTAATAACTGATGAATGACTAAATGCTAATTAACTGCTAATTAATGACGCTTAAACTTCGCGTACAGTAGTGGAACGAGACAGCGTGTTGTAGCGCTTCCATGCAGTCGACGGAACGGAACGCCACCACATGTTCGGCGCGATGCCTTGCCCTTTGAATGCAGTGCTTTTTGAGGAAAGGAAAAGGCGCAGTAATTCTCTGTCATATCGGTGGACACCCGAACCGCACCGTACATGAAGGGAGGGAGTGAAGAAGAAAGAGAAAGAGGGGCCGTAATGAAGAAAGGGAAAATTGTATTTGAGGAAAAGAAATTATACGCAGTAACTGTCTCGCATATCTAGGTGGAGACCCGTCAAAACGCGGACACATCTGCCGACACGGCTGCCGACACGGCTGTCGACACGGCTGAAGACACGGCTGCCGGCACGGCTGCTAACGACAGTATGAGGCATTAAAGGTTTTCGCCTTAAAAACACTGGCGCACGGCGGAATCAAAACACTCTCAATGAAAATACGAAGGGCGGAGCTACGTTGACGAACGTCGTAGGTGTCGTCGGCTTTCGCTGTAGAAAACGTGACGGTTCCGTTCCGCAGGTCGATAATGGCACCATTCTCACGGAGAAAATCTACGCCCAAAATCAGGTCACGAGAACAGTCGCGGAGCACCAGGCAGCTCACTATGAACGTCGAGTCGGTGATCTGGACCCTAGCCGTGCAATGTCCAAGCGGAGTAATGATATGGCCGCGCGCCGTCGGATCTGCATGCCAGAGCAGGGAGTCGTTACTTTCTTTAGAAGCGCAGTCAATTTGCCACTAATAATTGAATACTCCGCTCGTGCGTCCACCAACACGCTAATGCTGTGACCATCGAGAAGCACGGGTATGTACAGTGAGAATTGGTCCTTTAATTCACCCACTGTCGTCGACGTCGTCAGAGCTCTACCATCGGATGTCGGCGGCGTCAGGGGGTCTTTAAACCGTCGATACCCAGCGACCATGCCCCCGGAGGTCGCTGTCTTCAGTTTTCCCGGCGAGGGCTGGGCGAGCGATCCCCCGTCGCTCGCGAGAAGTTCTGCGAATTCCGTGAAAATGATGATCGGCGAGGTGACGTTGATCGGGACTGACGGCGCGCCATGGAGCACAGGGGCAGCTGGGTCACGTACTCTTCAACCTCAGGGCGTCTTTGGCCAAATCGATGTCTTGGCGCATCGGAGGAAAAACCCTACAGGCCAAGCTCTCGACATGGGCACCGACGGAACAGGTGACCGGGCTCCCGACAATGGAAGCACAAACGCCTACGGTCGGGGCCACGCCAGACGTATGCTCTGCGCAGGGATCGTCGATCACTACTCGGGATGTGCTCCACTGGCTGCACGGAGGGTAGCGGGACGTCGAGCGGGGTTTGAACAAATCTCATCCTCGGTAAGAGCCCTAATTGCATCCCCTTCATGGCATTTCTCTGGGCGTTCGATGCGCTCTTCTGCTGTCTCCTCGGCACGCCGTCTACGCTTGGTTTCATTCCAGCGCGCAAGTGCCATTAACGGCCCATCATCTTTCATAACGGTTCGCCTACTGACCAACCAACTGCCTCTATATATAAATACCCCCACCAGGCGGCTAGATGACGTCATACCAGATAGCGCCCGAACGCTCTTGCCGATGGCGAGCACAACGGTTAGGTGACGTCATACCAGGCGGCGTGGCGGAGCGGGGAAGCGCAGGTGCAGTGGTTCCTGGGCAACGGCTCTTGCGGCGGCTCCGGCGGGCAGCCATCCGCCTTGGGGCAGCTGCAGCGATGGACATACGGCCCAGGTGGGACCACGCTCGACGATGCAAAGTGGCTGGCGTAATGAAGCTACCACCTTCATAATGCGTGCACACGCACGCAGGCATTCAAACACACGCGCCTCCTAGGCACAGATATATGCGCCCCCCCACACACACACGCCTGCACACACATGCAGACAAGCGCGCAAGCGCGCACAAAGAATCACACGCAAACACTCGTGCACACGAACACGAACCCACACACAATCGTACACACATAGACATGAGCGCAAACATGCACCCACAGATACACTTGCGCACAGGCACACACACACGAACACACACACGCAGTGCCACACACACGTCGTTCACACGCAAACACACGCGTTAACATAAACCCGCGCACACACACGCAAAGAGATAGACACATACGCAAAAACACATATGTACATAAGCATGCACACACTCACACATGCACACGAAAGCACGCAGACATAGACACACGCGCGCACACAAAAACTGGTGCTTGAGCAAGCGTTGCCAATTAAAACTTCTTCTGAGAAGACAACTACAGTAATTATGTTTAGAGGAATGTTTGCTGATGGCGACAGCTTGCTTCCCGTGTGCTGTGCGATGTCAGTGCACGTTAAAGAACCCCAGGTGGTCGAAATTTCCGGAGCCCTTCACTGCGGCGTCCCTCATAGCCTGAGTTGCTTCGGGACGTTAAACCCCAATAAACCAAACCTTTAGAAATGACTGCTGCTTGTTTTGCACGCCGCATCAGCAGTTGGTGGCGCATATCTTGCGGCCGCGGGAAGCACCCAGGCCCATCGGGGATTCTGTTTTAAGGAATTCAGTTTTAGAGCTCATACTGTTGTGCTGCTTTGGAGTGGTAGTTTTGCTTTGGTGGTCTTTTGAAGCCACAGCTTTAAGGGTCCCGTTATGCAGAAAGCCCAGTGAAAAATACGGATTGATCGAAAAAGGCTACGTCACGCGTGTTGCCGCGAGTTTTCGTACTCCTTAAAAGTTTTGATAACTGGTGAATACAAGGTTGCAACCTGAGTCAAACGCCAGTAGCAAATCGAAGTATATGAAGTTAGGGATTCGCGGTAAAAGAAAATTCCGGTAATTAGTCGGGAACTGAACCGCTAACCATTCGACTTTGCCAATGCAGCAAACTCCTAGGCCAATCGGGGGCAGCTATTCTTCTTGCGATGGTTGTTATTTTAGAGAGCGTGCAGGAGCGCTGCTGTCGCTTAGCGGTTTTGTAATGCGGGCTTTTATCTAACTCCTTTAAAGACCAGCCTTTCTCAAATCGTTCCTTGTTGCTAAAACTCTATCGATTCCTTTTTTGAATGATTTGCAAGATTCCTGAAGTCAGAAATTAAAAAGCCAACTAATTCTTCTTAACTATCAGACTGGTCAAACAACACCAGAAAATCGACGAACTATCGACGAAGGCACTCTCAGAGCTTTTTGTTCTATTGCGTAGTACCCTCCTTCTTCCGGAAAACCCCAGTTATTTTTACCAGGGATGTCCCATATATTCTTGGTGAAATAGTAATTTACAGAGCTTCTGTGAAGGTGCCTTAACGTTTTGAGGATCAAATATGAACCTTTCATGTGTGGTGCTGCTCACAGGGATCGTTAGCACTTACCAGGTTTATTTATTCAAATCCAGAAGTGGGATTTTACATGACAGTTGGGCGGGTGGACGGCGATAAATTGTAATATGCTGGTGGTATATGGTATACACCATCATGATGAGGCAGCTTCTCCGATGGCAGTGTTCAGTCGCGCAGGGTCAACGATGAACGCCGCATGGTTGGGAAGGCGATTTCAGTCATGAGCATTTGGCACGGTGATTGACTCGTGAAGCGGAGTTGTGTGAGCATGTGGCGGAATGGCACTGTTAGCACAAGGTTATCAATCCTCCTTCTGTAAGTAAGAAGTAATAATCAGCGCGGTGGTGCTGCGTCTTTCCTTCTTCCCTGTCTTAAACTTGCGTACTGGTGTATTCCTAGCTGTCATGGATTACCAACTTGTGCGATCAGCCGCGCTGGCAGAAAGTGCACGTCTTGGTATCGGAAACCAAAATCTCTGGTGGACGCGGAGCAGCCAGTGCAACCGGTTATTTTGTATTTGATACGCTAAACGCTAACCTGGAGCACGGAACACCCAGGTCAACGTACTTGAAGGTGCGCGGCAGCTTGGTGGGAGTCTTTTGAACGCTGAATTTCCGCTTGTGTGCGTAGTCTGTGCTGTGCTACTTCCCTCTCCGCGAGACTACTCGCGCACTGCTATTTGTGCCCATCAACAAGCCCTCTGATCGCCTCTCTCGGAATGCGTGAAGGGAGAGCATGGGGCACGCTTTTGTAAAATCATATATCCCTTTGTCCAGTATAATGATATGCTGGATTCTGCCGTCATGAATATCGATGAATAAGCGATGAGGGGCTACTGGGACAGGTGCAGTGAGTTGTGGACTGTTTACAGGAAAGGCAGTTAGGTGCCGTTGGCGTTTGAAGAGGTGTGAATTATAGCCAGCGCTGCCCACGCCATTTTAGAACAAGACTAGGAATATGTGGACCGATAGAAAGAAGTAGCGATAAAAAGTTCCGGGAAAATTTTTTTGCAGCTCAGACCACCCTGACGTTCTAAATTTAGGGCACGACACCCTTACATAGCCCAGCAGTACTGCCTAGGACGAGTACTTATGTATAACTCTAGAGAGGATAAGTTCCTGTTAGGTTAGATGGCAGAAAAAAGATGCTGACAATAAAAATCGATCAGTGATAAACTAAGTACCGATAGGTGATATACGACAACCGATGAGAGTTAAACTGGAAAAATATCTGCAAAACGATGCTCAATGATTTAAGAATGAGGAGGAAACTGAACTGTGATATACGATAAGATGATATATATTAGATGTTTATTCTCGCTTCGTAGTGCCGGATTTACCACAAAAATACGATCAATACGGGTACGTTTTCTTGATTATCATGTCCAGTGAGCTGCATCTGCTACGGGCAAAGCGACAGATTGTTAACGGCATTTCATTAAGAGGTTCTGCTTAGGGGTGTACGGCTAGCGCTGTTAAGGATGGTGTACAACTTTTAACCGTTATTTTGCCGCCTCTAGTATTCCACTTTTAATAACTAGTTCACCACGACATTCCAGAAGAATAAAAGTATGACTCCATGTATCCTTTTCTTTCGGCACATAATTAGTGGCTAATGTGTTTTTGGGGGAAGAGAGTGTTGGGTATACCGACATTACTTTGCATTTCTTCTCGGAAATATCTGAGTGGACATCGTCTGTTAACATGTATGTTAACGACCCAGGCTCGGCTACCCGGCATACGTGGCCAGCGACGTGTATGTTGGACTTCCCGCGTATTCCTCTATGCGGAATGCGTTTATAGCTGGGCCGTGCACCGCCTTTCTCACCACCAGCACCGCAAAGGTGCTGGCAGTGCTTCAGCGGGCACAACGCAGCGGAGAGGTCCCGCGGGGCTCGGCGCTCGGTGATCTCGGCTGCTTTTCCTCGCCCGGCCTGCGTGAGTGGCACCTCGCAGACGCCTTCACACTTCTGATAACGAACTTAAACTTACAGCCGTAAAACTACGAGAGGGAACACCTCACAATTCTTCCACTCCTGACAGCCTGACGGCTCATCAGCGCCACTGGCATCCTAACATTTTGCTAACAGTTGCAGAAGCGCCGAGCGCATGTGCTGCATCCCGCCCAAAGTTTTACTGTGTGGCTGCACAGACACGTAGTGTCCCGCAGTTTCGACCATCCTGTTCATATTCTCTTCGACTAGATAGCCGACGGGAAAGACACTAGTTTTTTGTCTGGATTTAAGGAGGTATAGTAGATTTGGCACAGAAGAACTTTATTTATTGAAGTTGTTAACTAGTTTTAAAATCTCATTTTCGGCGCCACATGTTAAAAAACAGGCACTAGTAAAACAAACTGAATTTTATTTTATGCCTCTGCATCTCTGTGGGATGTGGTTTGGTTGCCAACTTGTCTCCAATAGCAGGTTTTATTTGCACTTCGTCCTGCTTGTGGCTTTCTGGCGAGCGCTCGTCGCTTTTCTTCATAGCGGCCCCGTTATTACCACTGGTTGCCACTGTTCTCAGAAGCTATTCGGAAGCAGGGCAGAGATAGTTTGAAACTGGTATTTATCGCTCATGCGTAATCAAGTGCGGTAAAGTCTGAACCATAAGGAACATACATTTGTTCTATCGTCGGTTACATTCCATCTGAGGCTGCCAGCCATACGGGAATGCGTTTACGTTCCTTGCAGAGTCACGTGTGTCCCTGCAATAGTCTTTTAGAGGAGGGCGGGAAGTTCGTTGTTTAATTATGCCAACAGTGTGTAAACGACCAGGCTATCATCGCTTGCGCAAAATTTTTGAAATGAAATATACTCTGCCGGATGGAACTACGGCAAACATATCGTCAAGCGGGCGTTTGATTTGGATGAATGAGGCCTAGGCTTCTCCGTGTTTGCTGCATCGGTAAGATGAGACAACAGCTTTCGCAAGTATCGTCCCCCCAGACACACTTTTTTTAGCATTCAGGTGACAAGGTCTTCCTGCAGTTAACAGTTTACATAAGCAACTTAGACTTGATGGTCCGCAGATTTTAAGGTGAAAATAAAAAAGATTCGTCACCAATTGGATCCGAGATTCTGAATTCCGGTTTTTCCTGAAGCCGAAAGAGATTGCCGAATGGTGATGAGTTCGTCGCCTGTCTGTGGGGTTCACAGAAAAACTACGGTGCAGTAAACAAATATTCCGGTGCGATATTTTTTTTCCCACCCGCAATATATATATATATATATATATATATATATATATATATATATATATATATATATATATATATATATATATATATATATATATATATATATATATATATATATATATATCGTTCCCCACAGGGCCAGATGCATTACAGAGATCTAGTGGGAAAAACGCAGGAATGAGCTTAGAAAAATACAGCAGAGAGACAAATTTAAATAACACCTGTGTGTACAATGCCAGCTGTAGCTTAGCGGAAATTCTCGTAATTATTGATGTCGGCAATATCTATTGGTAGCTGATTTCAGGTTTCAGAATTTTACGCAGATTGTAAAATCGATTTAATGAGGCCGCGGCCTCTGTGCCTGTATTCATTGTAATTACTGTCTTAGGCGAAGCGAATTTACAGTGTCTTAACTCTTTTTATTTTGCCTCATGCAGTTCTCTATTTTTTTTTTATGCAGGTCGCTTCCGCTTCCGGGCCACGGTGTACTGCCCGTATGGTGAAGGCGGTACTTCGGGGGATATTTTTTTCCAACCTTTAATTTTCTGTTAAAAATAGAGTGTTTTAATTGGAAATGTACTTGATAAAAAGTTACGTGTTTGGCTGTGATATGTCTCAAGACTTTTAAATGATACCATAGCAGCGTTTTGCGATGATGTAGAAACATGTCTGAATTGCAATGCGCTCATGCTCTTTCTTTGCTTTGTTTGCTTGATTCAGAGAGTTATCTTTGAATGAGTAGGTGTACGAAGATGGTATTGTGCGATTACAGAATGACATGTATACAGATTTACGAAAGTTTATTTGCATTTGCCATGTTTCACACCATGAGCAGAATGACACGAATGACTGATGTAGTTGCGCGTGATCCTCAGGGGTGTTAATTGAACTGTATATGACACAATCGTCTGCATACAACCGAATTTTAGAAATAATATTTTCTGGCAAATCATTAATGTATAATAAGAACAACAGTGGCCCGAGCACGGATCCTTGCGGTACACCGGATGATACATTAACAGTTTCAGATGAACAGAAGTTGAAAGAAACATATTGTGTACGATTGGAAAGAAAGCTTGATATCCAGTCTACCAGTAACGGGTTTTTGAGTATTGCATTAAGTTTACAAAGAAGTTTGCTGTGGAGAACGGTGTCGAAAGCTTTAGAAAGGTCGATAAATAAAGCGTCGATTTGTGAGCCGGTGTCGAGGGAACTAGCAATGTCGTGCGTGAATTCTACAAGTTGTGAAATGGTACTGAGCCCGCGCCGAAACCCATGCTGAAATTTGCACAAGATATTGTTAGCTTCAAGAAAGTCTGTAATGTGCTTATGAATGATATGTTCTAGTAATTTGCATGAGTGTGAAGTTGACGAAATGGGGCGATAGTTGGACAAGATTTGGGTGCTGCCAGCTTTAAACAGGGGAATAACTTTTGCAAGCTTCCAGGCTACGGGGACGGTTGCGGATGATAGCGATTTCTGGAAGATGGTAGTCAAATAGCGGCTGGTCCAAAGAGAGTAACGATGCAGAAATACATTAGGGATATCATCAGGACCACTGCTTTTTTTCACATTTATGTTCAGAATAAGGTTCAGAACACCTTCGACGCTTATTGAAATATATTCGACAGAACATTGAGAGTTGCTAGGAAAAGTAATCATTTCAAGGTTATCTCTTGTAAATACCGACTGAAAATATGTGTTGAAATTAGTAGCTATAGCTAATGAGTCACAGACCGGCTTATCATCAATAATGAAGGTGTTGGGACTAGTGCTCTGTGGCAATATGGATGCCCAAAATTTGCGGGGATTGTGTTTCATTAATTGCGGCAAGGAATTTCTGTAGTAAAAATATTTTCCCGAGTGAACTTTGGCACGGAGTTCTTCTTTAGCGTCGCTGAACTGTTGCAAGAGTTCAGGGTTACCATTGCGCTTGGAAACGCGTAGTCTGGCAACACGGCGAGAAAGATGCAGTATGTCCCTTGTTATCCAGGGCATACTGTGGTTTTGCTTTTTAGTTTTTAATGGAACAAAACGCTGAATACAGACCTTCACAATGTTTTCGAAAAATGTTACTAAAGAATTCACGTCACCTGATATGCTAAGGTGCTGAAACTGTTCAAATGCGTCACTTAATAAATCCAGGATAGCCACGTCGTCTGCTCTACTGAAATCCGGAAATGTTGAATAAGTTAGTTTTGAGGAAGGAATAGAACATGGGATCGAAACAAGAACAGCGTTGTGATCGGATATCCCCTCGACGACTTCGCATGTAAAATTCGTCGCGAAAAGAGAAGAGCTTAAAAACACCAGATCCAGTATTGTCGAAGACCTCGTGGACTTATCAACTATCTGTTTTAATCCAAATGACAAAGAAAAATTGACAAGTTCATTACTGATTGCAATGTCGTGACCAGTAATGGATAATGTATGCCAATGAATTCCGGGAAGATTGAAGTCTCCTAGGATAATTATATTTGGGTTGCTGATATGATGAGAATGCAAGAAGTTACTTAAAGAATGCACGTGGTCTATGGAAGTGCCTGGTGGTCGATACACCGCACCGATAACAAATGATTTGTTACCTACGTAGAGTTTGCACCAAGTTGACTCTATTTCGACAGGGACCGAAATTTCAACATATTTCAGACTAGACTTAATGAAGAGAGCGACACCGCCTCCTTTCCCATGCTGCCTGTTCGCCCTAATTACAGCGAAACCTGGAGGAGTTATTTCAGAGTCAATTATACCATCATGTAGCCACGTTTCGGTGACCGCAATGACATCAGGCGAATGAGTTAGGATTAAAGAGATAAAATTTGGAAGCTTGTTTACTAAACTTCTGGTATTAATGTTCAGAACACGAAGGTTGGCGGCGGTGTCCCGTCAGTCAGAATCTGCGGGTGACTTGGCAGCAGTAGCATTAGCAGCAGCAGTGTCCGGGGGCGTTGATTTCGAATCTTTGACCAAACTTTTCTCAACATCATCCCAGTTGTACCGCACGCTATCAATAAACACGTGGTCATAACGCAAATGAACCTTCGAGCCACTGTCACGATAAGATTGCGTTGCATCCCATATTTTTTTCCGGATCAATCGAACGTGAGCAGAGAAATCCTCGGATAAGCTAATGCCTGAATTTTTGAGCCTATGAGCATTTTTTAACGCTTGAGTTTTTTCCCGAAAGTCGAGAAGCTTAACGATGACAGGACGAGGGCGCCCTTCCTGCTTTCTACCTAGCCGATGATACCTTTCTATTTTAGGACAATCCAACTGAAGGTTATCGATGAATACCTTAGTCACCGCAATGAACAGAGCTTTGTTAGTTTCTTCATCTTCTTCAGCAAGACCGTGAAATATAAGATTGTTTCTGCGAGAACGGTTTTCCAGCTCATTTCTTGAAACAAGCTTGCTAACAACCTCAGACAACGAATTCAACTGGTGTTGCATGGCCCCGTCGCTTGTGTCGCCGTTCGAGGTTGGCGGGTTTGACTCAAGAGCAGAGATTCGTGATTCAAGTGCCTCAAAACGAGAGTTCACTCTCTGCTGGAAACGCTTTATATCTGCAATATCTTCGGCCATTTTTCTCTGGCCCGCAAGCAATTCGGCAAGCATTTCATTAATAGCTGGCTGATTGGAAGTGGAGCAAGCGTCATCAGTGCTTGCTACTTGAACATTAACGGAAGAAAATGTAGAACGTGTGCCTGGTTTTGAACCGGGATTGCTGTGAGAGCGTCCAGGATTAGTTTCCACATCGCCGCTTAAGAGAACACTAGCAATGCAGTAAACAAGCTGTGTATACAACGATACAGACACATAACGATAACCGCGATTGTGTGGGCGAGGAAACAGCATCAAAAATCTGTCATCAGAGCGGACGCAACGTGCGTTTTCAAGAAAACGCACCTGCGTGAAGAATAAGAAGCGGATCAGCATGCTGCCGCTTTCGCTGTCTCCTAGCCCACTGGCAGACCGCTGTGTAGGCATTGCTTTTATACTATCCGTGGGTGACGTCACAGAACTTGGCTTTAAGATGACCGGTAGATCGAAGATGACATCTTCGAAGGGAGATGCTCGGCCAGGTTGCGCAGTGGAGGGAACACCCGTGCTGTCTTTTACAGGAAAGGTAGGGCAGTCCACGCTCGCACAGATGTCATCCACGTGTAGGATTGGTGATGGCGATGGAACTGAAGTCCGTAGCGCAAGGAAGCAAGGCGCCGCTGTAGTCCCGACGAAGGCACCAGCGAGGCAGGCGCAGAACTGCGTGAAGAATAAGAAGCGGATCAGCATGCTGCCGCTTTCGCTGTCTCCTAGCCCACTCGTGCCACTGCCACGTTGTGGCAGGTTTGCAAATAAAGGAGTCGCTAAAAGAAAACTGGGGAAATTAGCCTGGGATCGAACTCCTTGCCATTGGGCTTTGAGAACACGGCAAACTAATTGGTCCATTAGGGGCAGCTATTCTGCTTGACATAATTCAGTTATTTTGGAGCGGGCACAGAGCGCTGCGGTGGCGTGGCCGTTTTGTAATTCGGGTCTTGCATATAACTCCTGTAAAAAGCAGCCAACCTGCCATAAAGCGTTCCTTGTTGCAAAAGCTCCATTTGTTTTTTGAAGGATTTCCAACTTCACTGAAACGAGCAGTTCAAAAGCGTGCTAATTGTTCTTAACTATTGAACTGCTTAGACAACACCAAAAAATCGATGAAAATTTTAGTAGTCACTATTTTCTAGTACGGTCTTTCTACCACAAAACGCAGGTTACATTTCCTGGCATGCCCTATATGTTCCTGCTGAAATATGAACTCATGGTGCTTTTTTAAGGGTGGCTTTCCGTTTTGAGAATCAAATATGAACCTGTCATGTGTGGTGTTGCTCACAGGCATCGTTCCCACTTACCTTGTTTATTTATTTTACTCCAAAAGTAGGACTTTAGATGAGGGCAGGGCGGGTGGGCGGCGATAAATAGCTTCAGGCTGGTAGTATACACGGTTATGATGAGGCTGCTGGTAGTCTTGAGTAGTGCAGGATCAACGCTGAGCGCCACATGGTTGGGAAGGACATTCCAGTCATGAGCAGTGCACACAAAGAATGACTTGTGAAACGTATACCTGTGCGGGCATGTGGCGGAATGATGCTGTTCGCACAAGTTTATCAGTCCTCCTCCTTTAAGTCAGACGAAACGGCCAGCGCGGTGGTGTTCCGTCTTTCCTTCTTCGGTGTGCTAAATTTTCGTTGTGTTGTACATCTAGCTGCCATGAAGTACCAACTTGCCGGATCAGCCACGCACGCAGAATGTACACGTGTTGGTATCAAAAACCAAAATCTCTGATTGACTTGGAGCAGCGAGTGCAGCCGATGTTATGATGTTTCACCCGCTAAACGCTAGTCTGGAGCACGGAACATCCAGGTTAGCGTACTCGATGTTGCGTGGCGGCTTGGTGGGCAGTCTTTTGAGCAGTGAATTTCCGCTTGTGTACGTAGTCTGCACTGTAATACATCCCTCTACGGCAGAAAACTCATGCACTCCTATTTGTGCCCATCAACGAGCGCTCTGATGGCCTATCACGGAACGCTTGGAGGCAGAGCATGCGGCACACTTTTGCAAATGCATATCGTCTTCTGTACAGTATAATGTGATTCTGGACTCCGCGGACATGCATCCCGATGAAAAACCGATCAGGGGGTAGTGGGACAGCAGCAGTGAGTTCTGGACAGATTAGATTAAAGGTACTCGGGTGCCGTAGACGTTTTAAGAGGTGGGAATAATAGCCAGCGCTGCGCCTGTCATTGGAGAACAAGACTAGGAATGTGTGAACTGGAAGAAAGTTAGATGTACCGATAAAAAAGTCCGCAAGAAGATATTTTCAGCGCAGACCACCCTGACTTTCTAAACTTTGGGCACGACACCCTTACATGAACCAGCAGTATTGCCTAGGAGGAGTACTTATGTGTAACTCTAGAGAGGATAAGTTCCTGTTAGGGTATGTGGCAGAAAAAAAAAGATACTGGCAATGAAAATTGCTTAGTAATAAACTGAGAAAGGATAAGTTATAAGCGACAACCGATCACAGTTCAAATGGAACATTG
This sequence comes from Amblyomma mixtum, assembly GCF_055824585.1. Lineage (NCBI taxonomy): Eukaryota > Metazoa > Arthropoda > Arachnida > Ixodida > Ixodidae > Amblyomma > Amblyomma mixtum. Next base: position 229,150,866 of record NC_143014.1, on the reverse strand, counting down.
TGTGCAAAGCGATGCTCTGAGTTGTGAAGGATGATTTCAGAATGATAAGGAAACTGAACTGCGATATATCGGCAATGTTTATTTTTGCTTCGTAGTGCTGGATTTACAACAAAAAATCCGACCAATAGGGGTAGGTTTTCCTTATTATTCTTGCGAGTGTGCTGAACCTGGCCACATGCTGCTTCCGCTATGGTCGAAGCGACATAATGGTAACGGCATTTCATAGGGAGTTCGTGCTTAGGGGTATCCGGCTGCGCTGTTAAGGATATTGTAGAACATTTGATCGTCATTTTTGCCTCTAGTATTAGTTTTAATATTTCGTTCACCACATATTAACCACTATTTATGTGTCGAGGGAAAAGGACCCATGCAGTCACTCGAATAAAAATGTGACTGCATGGGTCCTTTTCTCTCGACACATAATTAGTGGTTAATATGTTTTTGGCAAGACAGTGTTGGGTATGCCGACATTGCTTTGCATTTATTTTCGGAAATACCTGAGTGGACGTCGTCTATTAAAGCCTCTATTAACGACCCAGGCTCGACTACCCGGCATTCGTGGACAGCGACGTGTGTGTTGGCCTTCCCGCGTATTCACCCACGCGGATGGCGTTATCGGCTGGGACGCGACCCACCTCTCTCACCACCACTACCACTGTCAAGGTGCTGGCAGTGCTTCTGCGGGCACAACGCAGCGGAGAGGTCCCGCGGGAGTCGGCGCTCGGTGATCTCGGCTGCTTTTCCCCGCCCGCATGCGTGAGTGGCATGTCGCAGACGCCTGCATGCTTCTGATAACAACCTTAAACTTCAGTCGCAAAAGTACGAGAGCGAACATCTCACAACCATTCCACTCCTGGCAGCCTGGCGGCTCATCAGCGCCAGTCGCTTCCTAATATTTGATGGCAGTGGCAGAAGCGCCAAACGCATGTGATGCATTGCTGCCGAAGTTTTACTATGGGGCTCCGCTTATACGTAGTGTTCCGCAGTTTCGAGGATCTTATTCGTATTCTCTTCGACTAAATAGCCTACGGCAAAGACGCGATTTCTTTTGTCTGGATTTAAGGAGCTATAGTACAAGCGGCACAGCAGAACGTAATTTAGTAAAGATGTTAACTAGCTTCAAAACCACATTTTGGATGACACATCTTAAGAAACAGGCACTAATGAAACAAATTGAATTATATTTTAAACTTCTGCGTCTCTGTAGGATGTGGTTTGCTTGCTTATTTGTCTCCAGTAGCAGGTCTTATTTGTACTTCGTCCTGCTTGTCGCTTTCTGGCGAGCGCTCGTCGCTTTTCTTCATAACGACCCCGTTATTACCACTGGCTGGCACTGTTTTCAGAAGCTATTCGGAAATAGGTCAGAGATAGTTTGAAACAGATATTTAGCTCACATGCGTAATGAAGTGCGGAAAAGTATGAACCATGTCGAACACACTTTTGTCCTATCGTCGGTTACATTCAATCTTAGGCTGCCAGCTATAGAAGGTTGCGTTTACGTTCATTCCCGAGTCACGTGTGTCCCTGTAATGGTCTTTTAGAGGGGTGCGGGTGTATTTGGTAGTTCGTTGTTTAACTGTGCGAACAGTGTGTAAAAGTAAAGAGTATCATCGCTTCCGCAACATTTTTAAAATGAAATCCTGTGCCGGATGGAATTAAGGCAAACACGTTGCCAAGCCGGCGTTTGATTTGTAGTGTCCCAACCATGGCGCAAGCCCTCGCCGGCACAACTTAAGCGTGTTTTCCTACGCATCCGGCAACATGAGGTGAGCGCTGCTGTGGTCGAAATCTGCAGTGTCACTTGAAACGATCCAGACCAACCAGAAGCACCCCACGCGCCCCGAATCTGGCGCGCTCTTTCCTTCTCCTCTCTTTTCCCTCTTGTAGCGGCGGGGCACGCCTCCCGAGCTCCCCGCCGCAGCTCCGTGACCACTAAGAGAATAAACGGTTGAATAAACAGTTTTTTTCCGCGCACTGTGGAGAGTTGGAATTCTTTGGATGGTAACATTCGTGCACTATCAATCTCTGATTTTGCGTCGGCAATTGAGTCGTAGCATTGTATGTTGTTTTTCTAGCGTTTATATTTGTAATGCTTGTAATGTACTCTTTTATGCGTGGAATTGTTCCACATTTTTGTACCCACTCCTGCTATAGCCCCTAGAATGGGGCTGCAGTATTTTCAAATAAATAAATAAATAAATAAATAACTGCAAAGACGTCTCGTCTTCTCTGAGAATCTTCAAGCAGCTTACGCCCTACAATTGGTGACCCGGTTTTTAACGAACCTTAGTAACGTTGAGCCAAGCCTTTCTCCAAGCTAACGAAGACACGACGTGAACTCACGCTGCTGAAATGGAAGCGAATCAACCACATACGCCCAACCTCAGCCAGACAACGACAGATGTGCCCGGCGAAGCCGTCTCTGCTGTCACTGTCCGTTTCCTGCCGTACTGGGAACGCAATCTGGCCGCGTGGTTCCTGCAAGTGGAATCCCAATTCCAGCTCTCAAGGAACACATTTCAGCAGCAGAAATGCCACCACGTGGTCGGCGCGCTGCCATCAACAGCTGCAGAAAGGGTGTCCGACATACTCGACCTCGTTTAGCACCAATCCTCCGGCACATTCATCCGATGACCTGAAGGCAGCCCTACTGCAAAGAACAGCCACGTCCGAAAGAACGGGAATACAACAGCTACTCTCCGCGGAATAGTTCGGTGACCGACGGCCAAGTCAGCTCTTTCGGAGGATGACGCAGCTTCTCGGCAATAGTGCGCAGACCATGGACAATGCTGTGCTACATAATATTTTTCTACCACGCCTGCCGTCCAACGTCCAAATGGTGCCTGCCACAGCCACCACCATGGATTTGACATCACACTATGGATTTGACATCACAGTACCCACACCACACTTCACCGTCACTGCCATCAGCGGGCCTACGCAGTGGTAGCCGTTGGCCGTTCCTATTACCACTCCTCAGCCGTCTCATCTTGCATCCATCACCGATACGCCTTCCGAAGTTGACCGCCTTTGTTCTCAGCTCGAAAGCCGCCTCCATACCGTGGACGCCAATGTCACCACTCCTCAACGCCTCGACAGCGCGGACAGCGTGAGTGAAGTCAATCCTCAGGCCCAAACACCTGCTACTACCATCCCCGCTTCGCCGCCAACGCTAGCCACTGCCTCCTGCTTGCAGTTGGGCGGAAAACCTGCCGGCCGACCACTAGCGGCGGCGGCGAGCGGTCAGTGCCAAGAAGAATGTCGCCTCTTCCACGTCTACAACAGAACCACCAGTCAGAAATTTCTCATTGACACCAGGGGCCATGTGAGCGTTCTCCCAGCCACAAAAGCATAGCGTGCTTCAGCTCCAATTTCCTACCTGCAAGAAGTGAAGGGAACGCGCATTCCAGTATACAAACAGCGCTTTGTGACGCTCAGCCTCGGGCTTCGAAGAGTCTTCCGGTGGGTGTTTTTAGTCGCCGACGTTGGTTCTGCTGTGACGTTTGTGCCTGTCGGGGGTCGCTCACAAAACAATCCAATTAGTTGCTTTCTTCGGGTCCTGCTGAAGCGAGTAGAATTGACCCAACGAGGCGGTAACCTGGCAAAACATAATTTCTCTGCCTGAAGGCGAAACTGGGAGTCCGCTCAACGCTGGCTTTAAGGAGAACTGGTTGTCCTTCCAGCAGGTCAGGGCTTCACTTCGCTCATCTTGCTTCATCAGGCCGCGGCTGCTTCGGCGCCCCCGTGGTCTGTCTTTCTTCCCGGCGCCCGGCTCTCATCTCTCCTGTCCGTTGTGTTCTGGCGCGACCACCGCATCTCTCGACCATCTCGGCTTCTTCTCTCCCAGGGTCCTCTTCTCCCAACGGTCTTTTCGCTGTCGCTGCTTTTGCAGCCAGCCAAGGGCCTACGCCGAATTTCCATGATGCCGCGGCTATTACGACGGGAAGGGCGACAGCCTCGTAGGGGATGTGTCGCGGGGATCAGGTGTCCCTCGTAGGGCTGCGCTTTCCTGCAGCCAACGCCTCGCATCCTCCTCTGACAGCCCGGCCCGTTCCCGCCGCCGACTTTCTTCGCCACTTCGAGCTGTCACGCGGTATGTTGAGTCTGCTGCTGGTAGGGTCGCTTGCCGGCCGCACGCACACACAAACGCGCTTGTCTGCCCGCGCCCGAAGGAGGGGAGGGGGAGAGCACAACCGCCCAAAAAACCACAGGAAATTGTGGTGAGCGTCTGGCACCGCACGTGGCTTCTCGTCTTCTCTCCTCTGGCTCTTTGTGGTCGTCTGTCCTCTGTAGAGCCCGCCGCCTTCCACAGTGGCGCCTTCGAATACATGTCCTCGTCGATAGTTCTGGACACAGACACAACGTCTCTGGCTCTAGCAGATGGAGTAAGTTCGTTTGAGCAATGCATAGACGTCACGTACGCAGTCAGTCTTTCACACTGCCATTATTGGAGCCGACTTTTTAACCAAGCACAAGCTCCTCATTGACGTCAAGCGGAAACGCCTCATTGACTCCGCATCCGTACTCTTTATTCGTGGCATTGCCGTGTGGGCAACTACCGATGTAGCACCACGAAGCGCTGCAATTGCCAAGGAGTCGTTTGCAGCCCTGATTAATGAATTTTCCAAGCTAATGTCAGCCCCGGATTGAACTCAACCCGTCTGCCTCGACATTCAGCACCACCTTTTTTCTCTCGCCCACGACGCCTGGCTACGTACAAACTCAAGGTAGCCCGTGCAGAATTCGAGCATATGCTTGAAGTTGGTATCATCAGACCCTCATCCAGCAGCTGGGCATCTCGACTCCATCTTGTCCCGAAGAACTCAGGAGACTGGAGACCATGAGGCGACTACCATTTCCTGAACACCAAGACCGTGTCGGGCCGACACTCACTGCCCAACAAACAAGCTTTCACGTAGGATCTGCACGATGCAACCATCGAGCTCGAGGAACCAAACGCGCATGCCCAGCAACAACTGATTAGATGAGGCGGAAAGATAAACCTGACCTACCGGGTCAGGTTTATCGGGAAAAATAAAGTTCTTGGTCGCTCTAAAGAACAGCTAGCAAGGGAGGTTGTTGAGGCTTCAATCATTCATAAGCTGGGAAGAGATAAGTGCATCTGTGAAACATCGGTAGTTCTGCTTCGAAAGGAATCCATCTTTTTAAATTTTAAGTAGTCGCTTTCCCGTTACTGCTCGTAGGTTTGGCACGGGGCTGTCCAGCTCTCGTCATGCTGATTAGGTCGTGCTGAGTCGTGCTAGGTCAGGTTTATCTTTCCGCCTAATCTAATCAGTTGTTGCTTGGCATGCGCGTTTGGTTCTTCAAGCTCGGGAATTCGCTTCATGTTTTTCAGTTGTAAGTTAGCGCCGGTCCTGTTTCTTGTGTCTCTCTCGCCCCTGTCTTTTTTTCGAGCTACGACTCCCTTGAACACAAAAAAAATGTTCTTTTTTGACTTCTGTTACGACTCGCCTTCGTCGGGGGGAAGACGACGACATGGCAGCAGCGAAACGCCGACAAACCCCGAGACGCGCGTTGGGTGAACGCCTGGATGGCCACGGAAGCCGCGTCCGTCTGCCCGGTTGAGCGAGCGTTTCCCGTACACCGAGTGGGAACGCGCGTTCGAAATGCGCGAGAACGCCGCTCATGGACATTTCGGCGTCTGCGCTACGTGGTTGGCATCGTTCCCCTCTCCCAGCGCGTGACGACGGCGTGATCTCTCGGGAGTGAGTGAGTGCGTGCGTGTCGGTGATTGGTGCCAGTGAAACCCGGCCCCCATCTAGGGACCCTAGGGAAGAGAACTCTTAAAAAAAGCCGGCAGCGGCACGGCAGAAGAGCTCTTTGTCATCATGGTCTTGTGTTGAGCTGTCACGATGCAGCGTTCCTGCAGCTCACTTGTAAATATTCATGTATAAATTCCTCTTCATTGTCTTTTCCCAGCAGCCTCGTCTCAGGCGTCCCTCAATTCACTCTCCGGAGCACGTCCATGCTACCTCGTCCGTAACAAACTGGTGGCAGCGGTGGGATGCTGCTACCTCGTCCCTAACAAACTGGTTGGCAGCGGTGGGACGCGAAACATCGGACGCCGGCGGAGAGTTGCGGACAACGGGACGCTGAGCAGCAGAACGGCGAGTCGGGGGCAGTGCAACGAGCCCTGTGTGTTGACTGGTTGCCTGCAGCGGACCGACTGCGCTGGATTCTTGGCTGCGAGGTTTGGTGAGTGCGGAACTTTCTTCTGCTGAGTTTTGCCAGGCTTTTGTTAGTGTCGGGAACAGAGCTGGTAATTCGGTTGTCGTTGCTGCTGGGTTAGTTGCAGCAAGACAATAGCGGGCAGTAGAGAAGCAGTACTCGGAGCAGCCATGGATTTGAAGACGCTGCGCAAACCAAAGTTACTGGAGCTTGCGAAAGAGTTGGGTCTGGAGGTATCAGACAAACTCAGAAAACCAGAACTGCTGAAGGCTATTCTTGCGTTGGAGGCTGAAGATGACGAGCTTGCGGAATGCCTTGAGGCCATTGAGGAGAGGGAATTGGCAAAAAGAGAACAAGAGGAACGCGAACGTAAAGAAAAGCAAGAGGAACGCGAACGTAAAGAAAAACAAGAGAAAGAGGAACTTGAACGTAAAGAAAAACAAGAGAAAGAGGAACGCGAGTGTCAATACGCTTTGGAAATGAAGCGTCTCGACATAGAGATGGAACGCGTTCGTGGGTCAAGTCAGGCACACGGTGCAGGAGAGCGGGTATCGTACAAAATGACTGACTTAATGCGGCCGTTTCAGACTGGAGACGACATTGGTTTCTTCCTTGTTAACTTCGAGCGAACGTGCGAGTATCAGCGGTTTTCTAAGGAAACGTGGCCACGGCGTTTGCTCACTTTGTTGCCCGCTGAGGCGGCCGACGTAATCGCTCGCCTGAAGAAAGAGGAGGCGGAGGATTACGATCTTGTGAAATCGAGTCTGCTTAAAAAGTACAGGCTGTCGGCAGAAGCGTTCCGTCGGAAGTTTCGCGAAACGGAGAAAGACAAAAACGAGTCATATCCGGATTTCGCCTACAAGCTTATGTCAAACATGCAGGAATGGCTTAAAGAAGAGAAAGCGTTTGGCAATCACGAGAAAGTTCTGCAGTGTTTCGGGCTGGAGCAATTTTATAGACGATTACCGGAAAACGTGCGGTACTGGGTCTTGGACAGGCCAGACGTTAGTACCGTGGCGAGAGCCGCTGAGCTAGCAGAGGAGTTTGTGACTCGTCGGGCTCGCGGAGCCAGGGACGGTCAAAGGGGTGAATTCGGCTCGAAGTTTGCGAGGCCGAAGTTCACGCCCATCAGACCAAAGGAGGGCAAACATGGTGCGGATGCGAGTAAAAATGATCCGACCGAGCGCACAGACACGGCGGCAGCCGACAACGAACGCAGAAAGAGGTTAGAGGCGAGGCAAACGCGCGTGTGTTATACTTGCCAGAAGCCGGGACACTTTTGGGCGCAGTGTCCCGAAGCGAAAACTAAGCTCGTATTTTTGTCAGTATGCAGTAATGACGAGAACATGAAGCTTCTGGAGCCGTACATGCGAGACCTCGTCGTGAACGGGAAAGAGTGCCGAGTGCTTCGTGATTCCGCGGCGACGATGGATGTGGTTCACCCCTCTTTCGTAGAACCCGATATGTTCACGGGCGAGTGCGCATGGATCAAGCGAGCCGTGGAAGCACATAGCGTGTGTCTGCCCGTTGCAAAAGTGCGTATTGAAGGACCTTTCGGCGCACTTGAGACAGAGGCCGCGGTGTCATCTATGCTCCCCCCTCAGTATCCGTACCTATTTTCAAACAGGTCCGATCACCTCCTGCGCGAAAAGGGACTCGTGTTTGGTGAGGGTAGCGTTCAGGCCTTGACCAGATCGAGAGCTCGGGAGCTTGCTGCAAAGGCGGTAGTTGCGGAGGCAGATTTGGAAAGCCAAATTGACGGTGGTAAGCTACACCGCGATAGTGTCAGGGACCGAGTTAGAAGCCCCGCTCAGTCGCCGGATGACACGAAGGCTGTGCAGAAGTGGCGGTATAGGACAGGTTTGGTCCAGGAAAGAAAGGCCACTTCGGCAGCGAAGACCGAGGAGTTCGGTCAAAAAGCTAGCGAAGAGTGCAGATCCACAAGCCGTGAGGGCTCGGGGGATAATGTAGGCACTAAGGCTAGTAATGAGGAAGAGTGCAGATCCGCCAGCCGTGAGGGCTCGGGCGATAATGTAGGCACGGCTAAAAATAAGGAAAGGGGCAATGCGTTGGTTTTGAGCCCAGAGAAGCATGCACTTTCCGGGACGGAGGCGGATTCCTGCGGTCGGGAGGATAATACCCAGGAGAAAGACGCCGAAGGTCTCCGTGACCAGGGAAAAGTAGTCCTTGGGTTATTTGAGGAAAGTCATGATGAAAGTTCTGTGAAGGCCGAGTTTAATGGGAATGAAGAGCAAACTGTGAGTTGCAGGATTCCCACCGAAAACAAAGCCGAGCGATCTGCTTCGTTAGTGAGCACAGACAACGCTAATAAGGGAGAAGCGACCGTCTCTAGCCCTGAGGCAAAACCTGCTTTGACAAGCGAGATTGATGCTTCTGCTCAGGAAGAGACTAGTGAGCTTGCGGGCCAGAGCAGTCAAGGAATCAAGGGAGACCCTCCTTCGATGCGGCTGGCGAACCTTAGTAGCCAAGTTTTGGACACAGCGCTTTGCTGTAAGGAGAGCGGCTGCGAGTCACCCGAGTGCACCGCTGAAACCCCAGGGCAGATCGCAACGTTAGCCATCGAGTGTGGTTTAGATCAAGTTGCAGGCCAGGGAGTTAGGGTCGCAGGGTCGATTAGCAAGCCTCAGGAGAGCAAGTTATGCTCAGCAGGAGATAAAGTGCTGTCGGAACAGCTGGCTACTGCGACCTGCGGTGACTCACCGAAAGCACGAGCCGATAATTCGAACTTAAGGGTGAAATACGGCTCGGTGCTGCGTCAGAGAAAAGATGCGGAGGGTGAGGACACCGCGAGCAAGGGAGGCGCGCAGGGCCGTTCTGCGAAGGCAGTTTTAGGAAAGCGGCCGCGCTCAGAGAGAGCCAAGCCAAGGGGTAGACCGCGGAAAAAGGACGAAGGACGGGCCCAAAACATTGTAGGGGTTAAGGCCGGTCAACAACGTAATCGTCGGATACTGCCACCGCGGTACTCCAGACGCGACAGGCGCCGAAAAAGGGCCAAGCTGACTAGGCGTTTACAGACAAAACGAAAGCCACCTGTCCCATCGCGGCGACCCCGCGGTAGTTCTTGCAGGACGGGGGAACCTCACAGCGGTTCGCAGAGAAGCACGCCCAGCTACCGCATGAAAGAAAGCCGCAATACGGGCTCCAGTCGAAGAACATTGCTGAATCGAGAAAGGAGTCCTCGTAGGCGTTTCTTTCATACGCGTCCGTCAACCCCTCGCATTCAAATGTTCAGACGCTACTTGGGTGTTGGAGACACGCGGCCGGTGTGCGAAACAAATCAATGTCGCGTGGCGTCTGAGGCTCGCAGGTGTCGAAGCGCAGTTAAGCCCTTCGAATTTTGTGAATTGTCGGCTGCTAAAGCCACTGTTGGTGTGCGTCCGCGCAGGGCGCGGTTGAAGAATAGGCGACCCCTTTGAGCCGCGGCGCGGCTCGCTAGCAGCGGATTCCGAGGATGTCTCTGCTGTTTGCTTTTTCTTTTTTTAAACCATTCCTGCAGACAAAAAGTTTTGTAGAAAAAAAAAAGAGTTTGAGCAGGAATAGGTTCCCGACGCGTTGTTTACATTGAAAGCGTTTCTTTTGAAATTGTTTTGAAACATGCACTAGTGGTGCCTATGTGTAGCAGCGTCCGCTGACACGCGGAAGTACTCGCCAGACGGGCCATTGTAAGCGACTAGCATAAGCGCCTGGAGTCGCTTGATTTTTTTTGGAATTGGGGAAATTAATGTGACTTTGGCTCCGATGTTGAGCGAATCTTTGCGGGGATATGCAAGGTGAAGGCAGTATGCTGCTATGCAGAATGAAATAATGTCGGGGTCATTACGAATCGGAATACATCACAAAAAGGGGAGTCTCAAAGGTAATGCCGATGGCTTAAGTTGAGGTCCCTAGCGCAAGAGTCAGCATCATAGTTGCAGTTTACTGGTAGTTTTTTTTCCTGATATAGGATTTTGAGCCTATTGGTTTTGTTTATTTTTTTTTAATTAAGATGCGCTTTGTGGTGTAATGTGCCGATCTGTGGGAGTTTTCTGAGTGCTGCTAAACTACTCCCAGGGATTAATTGGCTTTGTAAGGAGGAAAGAGCCTGGCATCGCTTAGTGGGGATTGTGTCGTGCTTGCGGACTGAGCGGTTGGGTTTTCGGCGTGGTTCTAACGCTAGCAGAGCACGAGTCACTTTGCAGTGCCCTTTGGGAACCTGCACCTGCAAAGGAAGACTTCAGGGTGCGCTGAGCTCCAGAACCGCCGAGAGAGAACCGACTGCGGTTGAGACCAGCCTCAAGCGACATCCCTCCGGACAGCGGATGCTGTCCCCTGTCCATCGGGATCTCCTTCCCCCGGCGGGGCAGTCTGTTACGACTCGCCTTCGTCGGGGGGAAGACGACGACATGGCAGCAGCGAAACGCCGACAAACCCCGAGACGCGCGTTGGGTGAACGCCTGGATGACCACGGAAGCCGCGTCCGTCTGCCCGGTTGAGCGAGCGTTTCCCGTACACCGAGTGGGAACGCGCGTTCGAAATGCGCGAGAACGCCGCTCATGGACATTTCGGCGTCTGCGCTACGTGGTTGGCATCGTTCCCCTCTCCCAGCGCGTGACGACGGCGTGATCTCTCGGGAGTGAGTGAGTGCGTGCGTGTCGGTGATTGGCGCCAGTGAAACCCGGCCCCCATCTAGGGACCCTAGGGAAGAGAACTCTTAAAAAAAGCCGGCAGCGGCACGGCAGAAGAGCTCTTTGTCATCATGGTCTTGTGTTGAGCTGTCACGATGCAGCGTTCCTGCAGCTCACTTGTAAATATTCATGTATAAATTCCTCTTCATTGTCTTTTCCCAGCAGCCTCGTCTCAGGCGTCCCTCAATTCACTCTCCGGAGCACGTCCATGCTACCTCGTCCGTAACACTTCGCGGAGAGCGTAGGGGAGCTTAATTTTGAGCACTTTCCTGTTCCACGAGCGCAGTCCAACGTCTAACATGACGGCACTCTTCGACCTGTTTATGAAAAGCTGCTGGCCTCTCTTCCGCCCGACACCCTCAGTTTTCTGTTCTCTTCTGGTCACATTTTTGGCTGTGGCGTCCATCGGACGTTTTTTTTCTCCGCTGCCATCTCGGTATTGGCAGTTTGAACAGCAGCACTCGGTTACAGGATAATTTTAGGTGAAACGAAAACTGTCGCTCTAGCTTTAATCTTATTAGCTTTTATTCGCTTGTGCTGCTTTTCTTTTGTAGTTTTTTCTCGAGCGAAACGGTTACAATACTCAGAGCCATTCTATATTATATCCCTTTCCCGAGTACATGAAAATTAAGTTCGAATTGTACGTCCAACCAATCAAAAAAGGGTCTGGCCAGTTTGATTGCCACCTCATGTCTGGTGCCCAAAATCGCCGCAACGTTTCATCACAGTTGAGTTGTGCTCTCAATCTTGTAGAGGGAAATTGAGTTGATGATGATTATTGAAGGATGCTTGACAAGCGCTTGAAAATAAGCGCTGGTACTTGAGGGTAACGGAGTCGATTCCAAGTGAAGGCAAGCGGACCAGGTGGAGGGAAAAAGTTAGGATGAGATGAAATAATCAGGCACACGGTGGCCCCAAGTGGCAAAGAACACGGTTAATTGCAGATACATGAGAGAGGCTTTTGCCCTGCAGTGGTCGTAGTCAGGCTGATTGTGATGTTCATAAGGATGATGAACTAACCGAGTGTCTGTGAAAAAAATTTGCATTGAGAGGAAGGGAAAAAAGGGCTCCGATCGCCCCTCTGAAAGTACCGCTGCTGCGTGCATACGTTCTTTTCACCTTAGAAAAATCAAAATGTGTAGAATGCATTGTTGATAATGAGGAAACAACAGTTATGTCGTTACGCCGACGCTAGCCATATACAGCAAACGACTAAAAGCTAAACATTTGCGTCGTATAGAAATTAACCTACATTTGCACACGCAAGTGGAAGAGAAGAAGAAACGAAAAGAATGAACGCAGCCATTAAACTCACGAAAATTACAGCTACCTTGAACCATGCATTAAACATTACAACCGACACACACGGATCTGTCCGCACGTTGCCAGTTGTGGCGCTTGATTTTTAGCAGCCATAGGAGTTGTCTTTTGCCTTCTCTCGGAGAATGGCACATAATCGAACCATTTCGCGCATGGTTCGTGCATTGGGGCGCACACGCACGAGTATTTTGCATAGAAAATTGGAGGAAACACTTAAGCTTCGTCTTAAGGGTATGACGCGATAGATTTAATGAGTGAATGCCCACATTTGCGTCATTGGTTATTCTCTACTTACTGGTCTTAGATCCGTTAGAGTTCTCACTTTAGTGATAGGTGGACGTTAATAGCAACGTAAATGAAAAAATTGCATCTGGCAGCGGCACAGGTTTTATATTCCTCGTCTGTATTAAATTTCTCCTGTTCAACCGATCACTGCAACAGTTGTCATTTTCCTCACAGTGAGACATTCGATGCTCCCTGACCGCTCAACCATAACTCGATGTGACTCCACGTTGAATAGACGGAAAGCTGAGCAATAGACACGAACATATCAAGGCACCTATGTACTACAGGAAACAAAAAATCATGAAGCTCGCTTAAATTCCATGCCTGGACACTTGCAAGCAAAGTAGTTCCAATTTTACGCCAGCTGCATACTGCATAACGCCCTCACTAGCCATCTCGGCTTTCCGAAACAAGACTCAGTGCCTGTTCTTGAAGATTTATGAGATTTTTCATTTTCTTTTATTTGGTTAATGTTTATGGGGGTTTAACGTCCCATAACCACAGAGCCACCGCGGCGCATTTATTTCTTTTACTGTACTGCAGGCAGCAAAGCTCCCCAAGCAGGAGAGGGTTACATGTGTTGCAGTAACAATTCAGGCAACATAATTTCATTGAAACATTCAACAATAATAGAAGGCAAACATTCCACTGAAGTGTTGGTAACGTTTCGTCCTGGCGAAATACAGGCGTACTACTTCGGAGTGGTTCAGTCTAGTGGAACTCTCGGAGGTAGTTAAATTATAGGTGTCACGTGAGAAACGAGATTCGTTAAAAAATTTGAATGTCAGCCTGGAGATCTGACGGCGTTCTTAACTGCACACAAAATAACGCCTTTCATCGCCTACCTTGCCAGTACGCGGTCTCGGGTGGAGCCAATCCTCCTGCAATTGGTCTATATTTCATACATTTACCCAAAGCTTACAGCACCCGCCTAATTCAGCATGCATCTACACAGACGTAAAGAGCCTTCATTATCCGCACACTGAGAGCACCGCAACGGCTTCTTCTAAACATTTTCGTTGACCCAAAATACCGAAGGTACTAAAAGACCAACGACCGGGAAGCTAGTTTTCAAAACACCCCTCCAGGGACCCTTCTCACCTATGGACTATTTTCCGACTCATAATTGACTGGTAGTGCTTTAGGGCGCAGATGAGGCAAAGTAAGCGCCATTCTCAAGGCCTAGCAAGAAGCTTTAATCCAAGCCTGAAAGCCAATAAACCGTATACGACTGAAGAAATCAAAACAAAGATCGTAATGAATGGCAGGTGGGGAGGACCGCGTGAAAGCTTCCTTCCTATGCCGCACGCGCCCGATCGTCTTGAAGTGCAAGAACTGGCTTAGAAATCCACATTTGTTCACCCGTTTTTTCTATTGCTGCCGGGTTACTACAAGGAGAGGTGTCCCTATAACCCATCCGAAGGCTTATGACGTCGGAAACCGCTCATGCTGTTGTTGTTTATACTATTACGTAGTAGCCAAATGCGCAGAAAGAGGTGGCGCAACGGTGTCTTAAATCCGCTGTTGATGGACGTAGGTTCTGTGGACTTGCGTCAATCTAGACGATGCGAAAAAGTCTTGCAACATTGAATTTGGCGCAGATGACTCGCGAATTCGAACCCCTCGCTGCGCAGACTTGCAAAGTGCACAATTAATAATCTCCTTCCATGGAGACATGTGTGACTTTAGTGCTTGGTGATGTCACCACAAGACAGCCGCAGGCGCGCGCTGTCAATGGCGCCTATGTGGGCGTGTTACGAAGCAGTCTTTTGAAGCGAAAAGCTTCACTCCCCGCACCACAGCCGCGCTTCGCCTGAGCCGTCGGAGCCAAGATTAGCCACAGCTGCGCATGCACGAAACCGAGTGACGTCACACGCGGCACAAGTAAAAAAATAAAAATAAAAGACAAACAGTGCGCCAGGAAACTCTCATAACTCGGTGGACACTCGAGCCGCGCCGTAAGAGATGGAAAATGAAAAGAAAATTGGTTTTAAGGAAAGCAAACGACCGCTGTCTCTCTGATACCTCGGTGGATACCCGAACCGCGCCGTAAGGGCCTTAAGGAAAATGAAATAAAACGAAAATTGGTTTTAAAGAAAGGTAATGCTTCTCTCTCATATCTTGGTGTACACCCGAAAGGAATGGACACCACAGTACATGTCTCTAAAGCAACCTTCTAAAACAGCACCATATTCACTACACGCGCGTCTCCTCCTCGGGTCCCGTACAGAAAGTGTGTGGACGGCCGAACGCTTCCACCGCTATCGTGGTGCTCCCAGTGCATTGTGCGCCAACTGCGACAACCATGACGTCAAACCAAGCATAACGGCAGCTTTTCGCTTGTATATCCAGGATTAACCAGAGCTAAGCCGCTGCCTACTTTTTTATAAGAGGTTAAAGCCATTATGCTAAGCGGTAACACAATACAGCATTATCCAAGCGGCGCAGCGCCCTTTGCAGCGCGAGCCATCGGCGAAAGCCTGCGTTTTCAAAGCTCGAATTGAAACAGAAAGTGTCAGCAGCCAGGCCACCCATGCTAAATAGCACTGATGTAGTTCTACACTTTAAACAAGCCTACTGTCAATTATACGATTTACTTTTCAGCCTCTCATGTTTCCTTTTAAAACTGCTTTCTTAGAGTTGATTCCGAAGGCTGTGTAGTAATGGAGCTTGCAATTTTGTAATTTCTAATCTAATTTCCTTAATTGAGGACATTTTTCTCTCTTATCAGCACTGGACACTGTTTTCATTTGTTGTTGCTGCTTTTTTGAGAGGAACAAAGCAAAGAAAGAGCATGAGCGCATTGCAATTCAGACATGTTTCTACATCATCGCAAAACGCTGCTATGGTATCATTTAAAAGTCTTGAGACATATCACAGCCAAACACGTAACTTTTTATCAAGTACATTTCCAATTAAAACACTCTATTTTTAACAGAAAATTAAAGGTTGGAAAAAAATATCCCCCGAAGTACCGCCTTCACCATACGGGCAGTACACCGTGGCCCGGAAGCGGAAGCGACCTGCATAAAAAAAAATAGAGAACTGCATGAGGCAAAATAAAAAGAGTTAAGACACTGTAAATTCGCTTCGCCTAAGACAGTAATTACAATGAATACAGGCACAGAGGCCGCGGCCTCATTAAATCGATTTTACAATCTGCGTAAAATTCTGAAACCTGAAATCAGCTACCAATAGATATTGCCGACATCAATAATTACGAGAATTTCCGCTAAGCTACAGCTGGCATTGTACACACAGGTGTTATTTAAATTTGTCTCTCTGCTGTATTTTTCTAAGCTTATTCCTGCGTTTTTCCCACTAGATCTCTGTAATGCATCTGGCCCTGTGGGGTACGATATATATATATATATATATATATATATATATATATATATATATATATATATATATATATATATATATATATATATTGCGGGTGGGAAAAAAAATATCGCACCGGAATATTTGTTTACTGCACCGTAGTTTTTCTGTGAACCCCACAGACAGGCGACGAACTCATCACCATTCGGCAATCTCTTTCGGCTTCAGGAAAAACCGGAATTCAGAATCTCGGATCCAATTGGTGACGAATCTTTTTTATTTTCACCTTAAAATCTGCGGACCATCAAGTCTAAGTTGCTTATGTAAACTGTTAACTGCAGGAAGACCTTGTCACCTGAATGCTAAAAAAAGTGTGTCTGGGGGGACGATACTTGCGAAAGCTGTTGTCTCATCTTACCGATGCAGCAAACACGGAGAAGCCTAGGCCTCATTCATCCAAATCAAACGCCCGCTTGACGATATGTTTGCCGTAGTTCCATCCGGCAGAGTATATTTCATTTCAAAAATTTTGCGCAAGCGATGATAGTCTGGTCGTTTACACACTGTTGGCATAATTAAACAACGAACTTCCCGCCCTCCTCTAAAAGACTATTGCAGGGACACACGTGACTGCAAGGAACGTAAACGCATTCCCGTATGGCTGGCAGCCTCAGATGGAATGTAACCGACGATAGAACAAATGTATGTTCCTTATGGTTCAGACTTTACCGCACTTGATTACGCATGAGCGATAAATACCAGTTTCAAACTATCTCTGCCCTGCTTCCGAATAGCTTCTGAGAACAGTGGCAACCAGTGGTAATAACGGGGCCGCTATGAAGAAAAGCGACGAGCGCTCGCCAGAAAGCCACAAGCAGGACGAAGTGCAAATAAAACCTGCTATTGGAGACAAGTTGGCAACCAAACCACATCCCACAGAGATGCAGAGGCATAAAATAAAATTCAGTTTGTTTTACTAGTGCCTGTTTTTTAACATGTGGCGCCGAAAATGAGATTTTAAAACTAGTTAACAACTTCAATAAATAAAGTTCTTCTGTGCCAAATCTACTATACCTCCTTAAATCCAGACAAAAAACTAGTGTCTTTCCCGTCGGCTATCTAGTCGAAGAGAATATGAACAGGATGGTCGAAACTGCGGGACACTACGTGTCTGTGCAGCCACACAGTAAAACTTTGGGCGGGATGCAGCACATGCGCTCGGCGCTTCTGCAACTGTTAGCAAAATGTTAGGATGCCAGTGGCGCTGATGAGCCGTCAGGCTGTCAGGAGTGGAAGAATTGTGAGGTGTTCCCTCTCGTAGTTTTACGGCTGTAAGTTTAAGTTCGTTATCAGAAGTGTGAAGGCGTCTGCGAGGTGCCACTCACGCAGGCCGGGCGAGGAAAAGCAGCCGAGATCACCGAGCGCCGAGCCCCGCGGGACCTCTCCGCTGCGTTGTGCCCGCTGAAGCACTGCCAGCACCTTTGCGGTGCTGGTGGTGAGAAAGGCGGTGCACGGCCCAGCTATAAACGCATTCCGCATAGAGGAATACGCGGGAAGTCCAACATACACGTCGCTGGCCACGTATGCCGGGTAGCCGAGCCTGGGTCGTTAACATACATGTTAACAGACGATGTCCACTCAGATATTTCCGAGAAGAAATGCAAAGTAATGTCGGTATACCCAACACTCTCTTCCCCCAAAAACACATTAGCCACTAATTATGTGCCGAAAGAAAAGGATACATGGAGTCATACTTTTATTCTTCTGGAATGTCGTGGTGAACTAGTTATTAAAAGTGGAATACTAGAGGCGGCAAAATAACGGTTAAAAGTTGTACACCATCCTTAACAGCGCTAGCCGTACACCCCTAGGCAGAACCTCTTAATGAAATGCCGTTAACAATCTGTCGCTTTGCCCGTAGCAGATGCAGCTCACTGGACATGATAATCAAGAAAACGTACCCGTATTGATCGTATTTTTGTGGTAAATCCGGCACTACGAAGCGAGAATAAACATCTAATATATATCATCTTATCGTATATCACAGTTCAGTTTCCTCCTCATTCTTAAATCATTGAGCATCGTTTTGCAGATATTTTTCCAGTTTAACTCTCATCGGTTGTCGTATATCACCTATCGGTACTTAGTTTATCACTGATCGATTTTTATTGTCAGCATCTTTTTTCTGCCATCTAACCTAACAGGAACTTATCCTCTCTAGAGTTATACATAAGTACTCGTCCTAGGCAGTACTGCTGGGCTATGTAAGGGTGTCGTGCCCTAAATTTAGAACGTCAGGGTGGTCTGAGCTGCAAAAAAATTTTCCCGGAACTTTTTATCGCTACTTCTTTCTATCGGTCCACATATTCCTAGTCTTGTTCTAAAATGGCGTGGGCAGCGCTGGCTATAATTCACACCTCTTCAAACGCCAACGGCACCTAACTGCCTTTCCTGTAAACAGTCCACAACTCACTGCACCTGTCCCAGTAGCCCCTCATCGCTTATTCATCGATATTCATGACGGCAGAATCCAGCATATCATTATACTGGACAAAGGGATATATGATTTTACAAAAGCGTGCCCCATGCTCTCCCTTCACGCATTCCGAGAGAGGCGATCAGAGGGCTTGTTGATGGGCACAAATAGCAGTGCGCGAGTAGTCTCGCGGAGAGGGAAGTAGCACAGCACAGACTACGCACACAAGCGGAAATTCAGCGTTCAAAAGACTCCCACCAAGCTGCCGCGCACCTTCAAGTACGTTGACCTGGGTGTTCCGTGCTCCAGGTTAGCGTTTAGCGTATCAAATACAAAATAACCGGTTGCACTGGCTGCTCCGCGTCCACCAGAGATTTTGGTTTCCGATACCAAGACGTGCACTTTCTGCCAGCGCGGCTGATCGCACAAGTTGGCAATCCATGACAGCTAGGAATACACCAGTACGCAAGTTTAAGACAGGGAAGAAGGAAAGACGCAGCACCACCGCGCTGATTATTACTTCTTACTTACAGAAGGAGGATTGATAACCTTGTGCTAACAGTGCCATTCCGCCACATGCTCACACAACTCCGCTTCACGAGTCAATCACCGTGCCAAATGCTCATGACTGAAATCGCCTTCCCAGCCATGCGGCGTTCATCGTTGACCCTGCGCGACTGAACACTGCCATCGGAGAAGCTGCCTCATCATGATGGTGTATACCATATACCACCAGCATATTACAATTTATCGCCGTCCACCCGCCCAACTGTCATGTAAAATCCCACTTCTGGATTTGAATAAATAAACCTGGTAAGTGCTAACGATCCCTGTGAGCAGCACCACACATGAAAGGTTCATATTTGATCCTCAAAACGTTAAGGCACCTTCACAGAAGCTCTGTAAATTACTATTTCACCAAGAATATATGGGACATCCCTGGTAAAAATAACTGGGGTTTTCCGGAAGAAGGAGGGTACTACGCAATAGAACAAAAAGCTCTGAGAGTGCCTTCGTCGATAGTTCGTCGATTTTCTGGTGTTGTTTGACCAGTCTGATAGTTAAGAAGAATTAGTTGGCTTTTTAATTTCTGACTTCAGGAATCTTGCAAATTATTCAAAAAAGGAATCGATAGAGTTTTAGCAACAAGGAACGATTTGAGAAAGGCTGGTCTTTAAAGGAGTTAGATAAAAGCCCGCATTACAAAACCGCTAAGCGACAGCAGCGCTCCTGCACGCTCTCTAAAATAACAACCATCGCAAGAAGAATAGCTGCCCCCGATTGGCCTAGGAGTTTGCTGCATTGGCAAAGTCGAATGGTTAGCGGTTCAGTTCCCGACTAATTACCGGAATTTTCTTTTACCGCGAATCCCTAACTTCATATACTTCAATTTGCTACTGGCGTTTGACTCAGGTTGCAACCTTGTATTCACCAGTTTTCAAAACTTTTAAGGAGTACGAAAACTCGCGGCAACACGCGTGACGTAGCCTTTTTTCGATCAATCCGTATTTTTCACTGGGCTTTCTGCATAACGGGACCCTTAAAGCTGTGGCTTCAAAAGACCACCAAAGCAAAACTACCACTCCAAAGCAGCACAACAGTATGAGCTCTAAAACTGAATTCCTTAAAACAGAATCCCCGATGGGCCTGGGTGCTTCCCGCGGCCGCAAGATATGCGCCACCAACTGCTGATGCGGCGTGCAAAACAAGCAGCAGTCATTTCTAAAGGTTTGGTTTATTGGGGTTTAACGTCCCGAAGCAACTCAGGCTATGAGGGACGCCGCAGTGAAGGGCTCCGGAAATTTCGACCACCTGGGGTTCTTTAACGTGCACTGACATCGCACAGCACACGGGAAGCAAGCTGTCGCCATCAGCAAACATTCCTCTAAACATGATTACTGTAGTTGTCTTCTCAGAAGAAGTTTTAATTGGCAACGCTTGCTCAAGCACCAGTTTTTGTGTGCGCGCGTGTGTCTATGTCTGCGTGCTTTCGTGTGCATGTGTGAGTGTGTGCATGCTTATGTACATATGTGTTTTTGCGTATGTGTCTATCTCTTTGCGTGTGTGTGCGCGGGTTTATGTTAACGCGTGTGTTTGCGTGTGAACGACGTGTGTGTGGCACTGCGTGTGTGTGTTCGTGTGTGTGTGCCTGTGCGCAAGTGTATATGTGGGTGCATGTTTGCGCTCATGTCTATGTGTGTACGATTGTGTGTGGGTTCGTGTTCGTGTGCACGAGTGTTTGCGTGTGGTTCTTTGTGCGCGCTTGCGCGCGTGTCTGCATGTGTGTGCAGGCGTGTGTGTGTGGGGGGGCGCATATATCTGTGCCTAGGAGGCGCGTGTGTTTGAATGCCTGCGTGCGTGTGCACGCATTATGAAGGTGGTAGCTTCATTACGCCAGCCACTTTGCATCGTCGAGCGTGGTCCCACCTGGGCCGTATGTCCATCGCTGCAGCTGCCCCAAGGCGGATGGCTGCCCGCCGGAGCCGCCGCAAGAGCCGTTGCCCAGGAACCACTGCACCTGCGCTTCCCCGCTCCGCCACGCCGCCTGGTATGACGTCACCTAACCGTTGCGCTCGCCATCGGCAAGAGCGTTCGGGCGCTATCTGGTATGACGTCATCTAGCCGCCCGGTGGGGGTATTTATACATAGAGGCAGTTGGTTGGTCAGTAGGCGAACCGTTATGAAAGATGATGGGCCGTTAATGGCACTTGCGCGCTGGAATGAAACCAAGCGTAGACGGCGTGCCGAGGAGACAGCAGAAGAGCGCATCGAACGCCCAGAGAAATGCCATGAAGGGGATGCAATTAGGGCTCTTACCGAGGATGAGTTCGTGAAAGGAGCCAGTCGTGCGAACCGTAATGAGGCCCTGAAGAAGGGTCGAGCTTAGGCGGCTCGAGAAGCATAGTAATAAGGTCGTGGTTCCGCGAGCATGTGTAGCCCTGGAAATTGTATCAGCGACGACAGAGGACGATGTGCCCAGTTCGGTAGCTTTCACTCCACCCACCATCTCAACTCCTCTAGGAGAATCCACCTATAAAAAGCCGATGCAGCAGCAGAACGGAAAAGCAAAGGCGAGTTCAAGCCTCCACCCATCAGCCACGCAGCCACCTCACAGCCTTCAGGAGCCAGGACCCACCAGAAACACTCGGACCATCACCACAAATTGCGACGGCGAAACAAAATTTAAAGACAACATGGGAGGTGATCATTCTCGGGGCGAAAATGAAATAATTAAATGTGAGATCAATTCCACTAAAACAGATTTGTCAACTCGCATTGCACCGACACCAATTATTTTAAACTCATATTGCAGACCCAGAGACGTTAGTACGAAATTCCATTTTGCTAACTTCTTAAATATATACCAAGGGCCTCGCAGGCAAGACTTGCTAAGTGACGCTTCTGCCAAGTTAAGTTATAACAAAGCTAAAAATGTGATCGTCTCCAAAATACCACCAGAAATCGAGCAATTTGCGATTGATGTTTCTTTGAATGAATCTCACCATAGAAGCCTTGGATGTCAAAGCACCGTGGTGGTGAATGGGGAGACAGCTGACGGCCGTGCGAGGCTGGAGGCTCTCCCGGACATGCAGCCTCCGTGGACATCGACGTGCAGATCGCTAGCAGCGGCCGGCACCACCTCCCTGTCCCCCGTGTTTGCTGTCGCAGAGCCGGACGGAGACGACTAGGCCCCTGTGGGGCTCGGGGTCCGTTGGCCGCTCAGGTGGCCCGTTCGCAGAGTCCGCGTTGCAGCCGCAGCTCCCGAGGCAGGAGCCCAGTCCTGGCATGGCGCCGCAACGCAGAGAACAAGTCGCGAAGTACGGCGAAATAAGTGACGCTCCGACAGAGGGTCCAGGCGGAGCGGTCTGCAGAGAGTCACTCTACATGGCCACTCGTCGAGAAAGAAGGGACGCTCACCGCAGTGTCTACGTTCGAATCGGCGAATCCTGAACGTAGAAGCCGCAACGCGTGCGCACGAGCAATTCTAATTGCTGCTCTTCCTCCTCTACTTCGTGGCGCTTGCGCGAGATGGAGCTGTGGCAAGTCTTAGCGGCACTCAAACGATCGAAGAGCTACGAAAGAGCCGTACCTACGCCAGAGAACATGGTGTAAAACAGTGAAGGTATTTTTTGCAGAGGTTACAAACTACTATTCCGGCTTGTTTCCTGTAGGTTCCATCGTGCAAGTAAAACTTGCCCCACAAAAAGCCGTCCCAAGAGCTTATACGCGTAGAAATCGGATATTTTGCATGTAATTTCTGTCGTTGAAAGTAAGTTGTCGTTTCCCCTCTAGGAATAGCGCACACCTAAAATAGTAGATTATTCCCAAGAGGGAAAACTTAAAACGTATTAAGGCGAAATCCTTTAATGCCTCATCGTTGTAAGCAGCAGTTGTCGACAGAAAATGTCACGCTTTTCAATTGGTCGAAACGGCCGTGACTTCACAGTGCGCGAATTTCAAACGGGCCAATTGTACTTTGCCTAGTAACCATGCAACGAATTCAAGGGATCGTATAGTGATGCTCCAAGTAAGTGAGACTGAGCTTAGCTAATTACTTAATTAAGCAATTAGCGTAATTAACTTTTCTAGTCAGGCCATATAAATAAACAAAACCGAGTAGGAAATTGGTCGAGCTCGGGAATCGAACCCCGGTCTTCGGCGTGCGAGACGAGCATGCTATCCACTCCGCCATGCCATCTTTTTTTTTTTTTTCCTTTATTGCCGGAAAACAATACATGCGCAGGCATAAAAAGTCGCTAGCCAGACTTTGGCTAAGGCGACGGATTAAAACATTTTCATTTCGATCAATTTGTCCATAACTGCCACCCAGTCCGGTGGCTGAGGTTGACTGCGGAGAACATCTCTCAGAGAAACTACACTTACTCCGCCATGCCATCTCGATGGTTTGGAATGAACAAAGGCGCGTGTAGTGAATACGGTGTCTTCGCTCACTCTCATCCTCCTCCCTTCCCTTCAGGAGAGGTTTAGGTGTCCACCGAGGTATGAGAGACAGATACATTTCCTTTCCTCAAAAACCAATTTACCGATGAGCGAGGCGTAGAACCGAATGGGCAATGGCGTTCTATGGACTCCCTGGCAGCGTTGCAAGATGCTGTCGCGTTCCAATCTTAGAGGCGAAGCTTAACATCTTAACCACACAACAGTGACCACACTTTAGGTAAAAAATGTGCCCCCTTGAATTTTGACGGGTGTTCACCGAGATATGTGAGACAGTTACTGCGTCATTTCCTTTCCTGAAATACAATTTTCATTTCCTTCATTACGGGCCCTCTCTGTCTTCTTTCACTCCCACTTCCTCCCTTCCTCTACGGTGCGGTTCAGGTGTCCACCGAGATGACAGAGAATTACTGCGCCATTTCCTTTCCACAAAAAGCGTTGCGTTCAAAGGGCAAGGCATCGCGCCGAATGGGTGGTGGCGTTCCGTGGACTCCCTGGCAGAGCTACAACACACTGTCGCGTTCCACTCCTAAAAGCGAAGCTTAAGCGTCATTAATTAGCAGTTAATTAGTATTCAGGCATTAATCAGTAATTAATCATTAATTAGTGATTTGTCATCACTTAGTAATTAGTACTCAATTATATGTGACGCCACCAGTGCCACAGAAGCAGCGAAAGTGGTTCGGAAAACGCTTTCGCCTCTACGCACTTTAGACAGTCCAAGTGCCGCTGAATTTTTATTTGCGAGCATAGTAGAGGAGAACAACGCCACCAAAATAACTTATAATATGCTAAAGATCTTTGCCTGCACACAATGACGACGACGGAAACTGAACCACAAGCCTCTACAGGGAGGTAAACGAGGCTCACATTATGGTTGGTTACGCTGCGGTTGAGAAACAAGGAAGTCAGAAAAAAAATTGCCGTTTATGCCCGTTGCGTAAAATGCCGAATTCAGTTATAGGTGTGGGTTGTTGTACCACGCCGTCATCCGTAGCTCACAGTTACCGTTTCCTAAAAGCCGAACATAGTCACCGGTTGCAATTAGTGCTATGTGTTCAGACAAATTGGTATCGTGATAAACGTTATTTAATTGATATTTTTTAAGTAACTGCTAATTTTTAACACGAGACCGTCGCAGAAAATTAACTTTCTTTGGTACAGAGGGATCATGCGCGTGGCTGATTTCAGAGACGCCTAGCCCCGGCAAGGAAGATGGTTTGGTCTCCGCTCTGGGTTAGGAGGAAGAAGAATGTATTTTGCCAATACGACAAGAATAGGAGACAGGTAGCACAATGCCCTCCTCCAGTTTCAGCGGACTCGCACGCACGAATGACGACAAATAGAGGAGGAGGAGCCAAAGTACCACTGGCCATGTTTGAAATTCGAGCACTGTGACGTCCCGGCCATGTCAACCAATTGAAAAGCGGGACATTTCTGTCGTAAAGGCCTGCTTACAACGATGAGGAATTAAGCGCTTCCGCCTTAAAATGTTGGGAAGCCACTGCTGCTGACGAGCCGCCAGGCTGGCCGGAGTGGAAGAATTGTCATTTGTTCCCTCTCGTAAGTTTGTCACTGTAAGTTTAATGTCATTATGAGAAGGACGCAGGCGCCTGCGAAATGCCACACACGCATGAGGGCGGGGCAAACCAGCCGAGATCACGGTATGCCAAGTCCCGTGGGACCGCTCCGCCACGTTGCGCCCGTTCGAGCACTGCGAGCACCTAGGCAATGGTGGTGGTGATATAGGCGGCGCACGGCCCAGCCCATAACGCCTTCGGCGTGGGTGAATACTCGGCAAGGCCAACACACACGCCGCTCTCCACGTATGCCGGACAGCGGAGCCTGGGCCCGTTGATACACACGTTAATAAATCACGTCCACTCAGATATTTCCGAAGAGCAATGTCCTGGTGAACGAAAAATTAAAACTATCCGCTAGCCGGATTCTCCTAAGCACAACCTCTTAATGGTGGTCGTAAAAAAAAACGCCAGTACCATCATATGGCTTTCACCGTAGCAGAAGGAATGGAGTGGGAGGTTTTTGCACATTTGAACAAAGAATCAAGAGAACCTACCAGTATTGACAATATTTTTCTTCTGAATCCGGCACTAAGAAGCGAAAAGAAACATTGACGATGCATCACAGGCACTGTCTTCCTCATTCTTAAATCATCCCTCACAACTCGAAGCCATCGCGTGGCATATTGTTTTCCAGTTGAAATTTCATCGGTTGTCGCTTGTCACTTATTGGTTCTCAGTTTTTTACTGATCCGTTTTCATGGTCAGCTTCTTTTTTTTTGCCACATAATCTAAAAGGACCTTATGCTCTCTAGAGCTATACGAAAGTACTTCTCCTAGACTATACAGCGTGGCCATGTCCTGGTGTCATGCCCGAAATTGAAAACGTCAGGGTGGTCGGCGCTGTAAAAAAAATTCTTTTGCGCTACTTTTGTTCAGTACTTCTTTCTTCCGGTTTCCACACTCCTAGTCTTGTTCGTTGATTGCATGCGCAGCGCCCGCTGTATTTTTCCGCCTTTGCAAATGTCCACGGCACCTCATTGACTCTTCTCTAATCTGCCCACAACGCACTGCAGCTGTCCCACTAGCCCCTCATAGCTTATTCATCGGCATGCATGTCGGCAGCATCCAACATAACATTACACTTAACAAAGGAAAATATGCATTTGCAAAGTGCGCCGCATGCTCTGTCTTCAAGCATTCCGAGATAGGCCATAAATAAGAGCGCTGGTTAAACGCCACAAACCGAAGTGCTCGAGTTGTCCTGCGGAGTGCGAAGTAGTGCAGTGAAGTCTGCACAGACAAGCGGAAATTCATGGTTAAAAAGACTGCCTGCCAAACCGCCGCGCAGTTTCGATTAGGTTGACCTGAATCTTCCGTCCTCCAGACTAGCATTTAACGAATGAAACACCATAGCATCGGTTTCTCTGGTTGTTCCGTGTCCATTACAGATTTTGGTTCCCAACACCAAGACGTGTACTTTCTGCGAGCGTAGCTGATCGGGCATGTCGGGAATTCACGACAACTAGGAATACAGCACTGCGTAAATCTAGGACGGAACACCACCCTTAAGAAAACATCTACCGACTCTATTTACAAACTTTAGTGACTTTAGAAATTATGACCTTATTATTGCCTCAAGACTTTCTGGTGATTTTCGTAATGAAGTCCTAATGGCTTGGTAAAATGAATTGGCTACCGTGGTTACAGTGTGTTCTTAATCCTTTTCTGATTATTGGTTCTTGACTCTGTCATGTCCGACCGTCCGTTGCAAAATCTCGTCCAAATATTGAGATCAGTATTGCAAAACAAGTAGAAAAATAAAAAAAGTCAAGCAAAAGCAAAAAATGCAATAAAAACTCCCGACAGTATGTGGATTCGGGCCGCCGACCTAAAACTCTCGATCGCACCGCGCTAACAACTACACCACGCCACCACATGCTGACTAGCCAACTTATCTGTATGATATATGCGGCCACACTTATTTCCTGTTCTTTCCATTCTGTGTAAAGGTAGCATTATGCACGCACAGGAAAACAACGTTGTTCAGAAGCTCATTTCAGGCCTGTTAGGCGTGCCAACGTATTCCGAGCCTTGACGTGCAGCGAGGTGGCCACATCAAAGCGCTTGGTAAACTGCAGGTATCAGAACGACAGCTGTCTGTTCTACTATCTTAGCGCTCCTTATCCTTGGTACAGACCACACCGCTGTGCAAAACGGCTCTTCGGGGCATTACTTACTGGAATAATGCGCTAGATACCTTCAAAACCTTTTTTCTAATTTTTCTAATTTATTAAAGCTATTCCCAGTGCCTCGCAGGCAAGACTATCACAGTGGCTGCACTTCCATGTTATAGTAATAACGAAGCTAGAAATAAGATTGTGACCAAAATATCAGATGAAATCGAATGATTTTCGATTCTGGTTTCTTTGCATGAAACTCGCCGGGGAAGCCTTTGATGACAAAGCACCGCGGGGGTCGATGGGTGGTTGGCTACCGGCCCCGCCAGGCTGCGCTCTTTCCCCGACATACAGCCTCCGTGGACACGGACGTGGAGATCGGTAGCAGCGGCCGCCACCACCTCCCTGACCCGGTGTTTGCTGTCGCAGCGCCGATACGAGACGACTAGGCCCCTGTGGAACTCGGAGACCGGTGGCCGCTCAGCTGGCCGCTTCGCAGAGTCCACGTTGCGGCCACAGCTCCCGAGACAGCAGCCTAGTCCTGGCCTGGCGGCGCCACACCAAGGAGATGTCAGGAGGCCCGGCGACACAAGCGACGCTAAAGGTCCACGTAGAACGGTCTACGAAGAGTAACTCTCCATGGCTACTCGTCGAGAAAGAAGGAACGCCCAGTGCAGTGTCTGCTTTGGAATCGCCGAATGCTGAACTAGGAAGTTGTTGTTGTAGCCTACGACAGAATGGCACATACCCAAAGTGTTACGCGTACGGACGAGTGATTCTAATCATTTTCTGCCTCCTCTTCTTCGTGGCGCTTGCGCAAGGTGCCGCAGTGGCAAGTCTTAGCGGTGGTCAAATGAGCGAGGACCTACAAGAGAGGCGTGCTTACGGTAGAGAACATGGCGTAAAACAGTGAAAGTATGTTTGCACAGTTTACCAACTCCAATGCCGGCCTCTCTCCCTAAGATGAAATTTCGCACGTAACAATAGCACATCCTAAACCTATCACGTGATCATATACCCGTAGAAATCGAAAATATTTTGTTATTTTTGTCCCCAAAAGTATGTTGTTGTGCTCTCTAGGATTGGCGCATACCTAAGATGAAGGTTTGTTCTCAAGAAGGAAAATTTAAAGCGCTATATTTGCGAGCAGATTAAAGAAGAACAACAACACGAAAGAATAACTTACAACAAGCCAAAGCTCGTTGTCTGAACACAGTAACCGTCACGCCCGCTGAACTACAAGCCTGTAGAAAGGTCAGTGAGAATGGCCAGAGAATGGCAGGGAGGTAAACCGGGCTCATGTAATTGTTGGCTACGCTGCGGTTAAGAAACAGGAAATCACAAAAAAATGACCTTTGTGGCCGTTGCGAAAATTTCGAAATTTAGTTACAGGAGTGGATCATCGTACCACATCGTCATCCGTAGCTGACTCTTCCCGTTTCCGCTACGGTGTGCGAACGCACGCACGGCTCCAGAGTCCTCTCCTTTCATGTCCAAGAGTAGATAGATGATTCGCTAGCGCGGCTGTCCTTCCGCTGGCTGACTCAGCAGTGGTCCTGCACAGCTGAGCTGTGCATCCTCATCGCTTTAATGCCACGAATAAGCAATTATGCCCGAATCTAAATTTTCCGCACATGATGGGCTTGCCTTGAATAAAATGGTCTAACATCGTTCCCGCTGCGGGTTGTTAATCGATTCGGTCTCGCCCCACCATCAACTGGCGGGACTGATAAGCATAGTTGGCCGACCAACAGCGTCTTACAGGCAATGTCCCGTGTCCAATCCGAGAACATGGATTATTTCTTCTCCAAACGCAAAGATTCCCTAAAATCTGCATAGCCTGACTCCCTTCGTAATGTTAAACCCTATGAGACAAACATATCTTTTATAGCTGTAACGTTCCGGTCGTGTGGACGCTAATGAGTAATTGCTCCGTAAGTAATAGAGGTTCCGTGAAAACGCTGCTTATCGTGGGTAAGAAAAACACAGGCTTCGATCGAGCCCTCTTTACGTAGCGCTGCGCCGTGCATACCTTGATTGCCGCATAAGAAATCAAAACGTGTAGAATGCACTGTTGACAATGAAGAACAGTTCTGTCCTTACGCAGGCGCTAGCCTTATACGTCAAACGATTCAGGGCTAAGAATTGCGTCGTTCGGAAATAAACCATAATTACACTCTAGAATTCTTCGTGCTTAGCAAGGAAGAGTGTCGCTGATTTCTCGCACCCTTGCTGTAAGCTAAGTTTGTTTTCAGCGGAAAAATCACGCTTCCTCACGGGATGCCTAAAGTTCGCAAAGCGTTAGTGAATTTTTGAATGCTTGTTTTAGGCGTGGTGTGCTTTCGCCGGTCAACGATTGCCATCCATGACTGCCGATATACCTAACGCTAAACACGAAACAGAGGAATTTTACTTTATACGGCACTCTCCTGGTCTGTAGGCCTTCCGGCTTCGTGAGCCCGTTTGAATGCGGGTGGTATGCAGTAGTGTTGCGGTGGCTCGTGTGACTCAGCTGAAACACCTCGTGCATGAGCTGTGCTGTAAACGCGGTGCCTCTGTAGGGGATTACGGAGGACGGGGCGCTGTGTCGTAAAATGATGTGGTCTATGAAGAAATGCGCGATTTCCGAGGATGTACTGCGGGGCACCGCCTTGGTTTCCGCATAGCGCGTCAAATAATCAGTCGCAACTATAATCCACTTATTGCCAGATGGTGATACAGGCAATGGGCCCAGAAGGTCAATGCCGACTTGGCCAAAGGTGTGTGAGGTGGTTCAATTGCATGGAGCAAATGTGCAGGCTTTAGCGGTGGCTACTTACGACGCTGGCACTCACGGCAACCTCTGACGTAGCGATGGATGGTCGCAGCATGTTTGGGCCAATAATAGGCCTGACGCACTCGAGCGATCGTGCGTGCAAATGCTAAGTCACCAGAGGTGGGCTCATCATCACACGCGGAAAGGATGTCGTCGCGGAGCTCTAATGGCACGACTAGGAGGTAGGTCCGGTCAACGTTACGTGAGTTTTTCGTGTACAGTAGGCCATTGCGAATGCAAAAAGAGGGCAAGTGGCGGGAAATGGGTCAAGGTACGTTGGAAGCATGACCCTCTAGGTGACTCATTACAGACCGCAGGTCAGCGTCAGCACGCTGCCTTGCCACCAAGTCCGAACTGCTGATCGCGCCTAGGAAACGATTGTGGTCCTCTGGGCTGTCATCAGCTTGGTCGTCGGGTGCGCGCGAGAGCGTGTCGGCATCTTCGTGTTTACGTCCGGACTTATAGAGAATTGTATAATCAAATTCCTGAAGGCGGAGGCTCCAGCATGCTAGGCTGCGTGATGGGTCCCGGAGATTGGTCAGCCAGCACAAGGAATGGTGGTCTGTGACGACTTTGAAATGGCGACCGTAGTTATAAGTCCGAAATTTCATCGTGGCCCAGATGACAGCGAGGCATTCCTTTTCTGAGGAGGAGTAGTTGATTTCGATGCGCGAGAGTGTGCGACTCGCATACGCGACAACACGTTCCACGCCTTCTTTATGTTGAACGAGGACGGCACCAAGACAAATATTGCTAGCGTCGGTGTGTATCTCGGTAGCAGCCTCCTCGTCAAAGTGAGCAAGCACAGCGGTAGTGCGCAGCCGTCATCGCAGCTCTGTGAAAGCAGCCTGTTGCGCGGCAGTCCAGACGAACGGTGTATCTTCACGCGTTAAACGGGTCAAGGGTTCAGCGATCTTGGAGAAGTCTGCGATGAAACGGCGGTAGTTGGCGCACAAACCCAAGAAGCGCTTGAGCGCTTTCTTTGTAGTATGACGAGGAAACTCGGCTACGGCGGCAGTTTTCTCGGGATCGGGTCTTACACCGTCGGCGCTCACAACATGGCCGAGAAACCTGAGCTCTTTGTAGCCAAAGTGGCATTCCTCGGGTTTAAGTGTCAACTCGGCCAACCGCAGGGCATCCAGCACGGTCCGTAGGCGTTCAAGGTGTTGGCCGAAGGTTTCTGAAAACGCCACCACGTCATCTAGATAAACTAAACAGGTTTGCCATTTGAGGCCAGCCAGAACAGTGTCCATCATGCGCTGGAACGTCGCCGGCGCTGAGCAAAGGCCGAAGGGCAACTCCTTAAATTCATATAGGCCGTCGAGTGTGATGAAGGCAGTTTTTTCGCGGTCACGTTCATCAAACTCAATCAGCCAATATCCGCTCTTTCAGTCGATCGAAGAAACATACTTGGCGCGGCGAAGTCTGTCGAGTGATTCGTCGATGCGAGGCAGTGGGTAGACGTCCTTTTTCGTTACGGCGTTCAGCTTACGGTAATCAACGCAAAAGCGATGTCCCATCCTTATTCTTTACCAGAACAGCAGGCGACGACCACGGGCTCTTAGAAGGCTGAATACTGCCGGCTGTAAGCATCTCCTTCACCTGCGTTTGGATGGCGTCGCGTTCTTTCGGGGAAATGCGGTACGGCGGCTGTCGTAAGGGGCGAGCTTCATCGAAAGTGATGATTCGATGCTTCGTAACCGCCGTTTGCAGCACTTTCGAGGAGAATGCGAAGCAGGTTTTGTATTGGAGTAGTAGGACGCGTAGGTCGTGCTATTGAGTCGCTGATAGCCCTCAGCTAATATCGATGTGATCCAGGGACGTGTCTGGTTGTACCATGGTCTCGGTTGCAAAGCACTCAGTAACATCTGCCAATTGGTCGGTCCAAGCGATGGCAGTAGGTCGGAAAAGCCGACGAGGTTAGTTCGTAAAATTGGTAATCAGGAGCTCTGACCGACCGTTATGGAGGTGGACAAGGCTTCGGGCCGAGCAAATGCCGTGTGTCAGTAGCAAGGAGATGTTGCTCTCGGTGACTGCAGGTCCATAACGTAGCCTATCACCGCATTCAACGCTTGCAAAAAATTCAGGGGACACTTTGACTGTCAAAAGTGCGTAGATGCGAAATCGTTTTCCGCACCACTTTGACTGCGTATGTGACACTGGTGACGTCCACATACTGCCTATGACTGGTGACACATAGGCAGTCAAAGTGGTGCGTAAACACATAATTGATGACGACGTAATGAAAAATTACTAATTAGTTGCTAATAACTGATGAATGACTAAATGCTAATTAACTGCTAATTAATGACGCTTAAACTTCGCGTACAGTAGTGGAACGAGACAGCGTGTTGTAGCGCTTCCATGCAGTCCACGGAACGGAACGCCACCACATGTTCCGCGCGATGCCTTGCCCTTTGAATGCAGTGCTTTTTGAGGAAAGGAAAAGGCGCAGTAATTCTCTGTCATATCGGTGGACACCCGAACCGCACCGTACAGGAAGGGAGGGAGTGAAGAAGAAAGAGAAAGAGGGGCCGTAATGAAGAAAGGGAAAATTGTATTTGAGGAAAAGAAATTATACGCAGTAACTGTCTCGCATATCTAGGTGGAGACCCGTCAAAACGCGGACACATCTGCCGACACGGCTGCCGACACGGCTGTCGACACGGCTGAAGGCACGGCTGCCGGCACGGCTGCTAACGACAGTATGAGGCATTAAAGGTTTTCGCCTTAAAAACACTGGCGCACGGCGGAATCAAAACACTCTCAATGAAAATACGAAGGGCGGAGCTACGTTGACGAACGTCGTAGGTGTCGTCGGCTTTCGCTGTAGAAAACGTGACGGTTCCGTTCCGCAGGTCGATAATGGCACCATTCTCACGGAGAAAATCTACGCCCAAAATCAGGTCACGAGAACAGTCGCGGAGCACCAGGCAGCTCATTATGAACGTCGAGTCGGTGATCTGGACCCTAGCCGTGCAATGTCCAAGCGGAGTAATGATATGGCCGCGCGCCGTCGGATCTGCATGCCAGAGCAGGGAGTCGTTACTTTCTTTAGAAGCGCAGTCAATTTGCCACTAATAATTGAATACTCCGCTCGTGCGTCCACCAACACGCTAATGCTGTGACCATCGAGAAGCACGGGTATGTACAGTGAGAATTGGTCCTTTAATTCACCCACTGTCGTCGACGTCGTCAGAGCTCGACCATCGGATGTCGGCGGCGTCAGGGGGTCTTTAAACCGTCGATACCCAGCGACCATGCCCCCGGAGGTCGCTGTCTTCAGTTTTCCCGGCGAGGGCTGGGCGAGCGATCCCCCGTCGCTCGCGAGAAGTTCTGCGAATTCCGTGAAAATGATGATCGGCGAGGTGACGTTGATCGGGACTGACGGCGCGCCATGGAGCACAGGGGCAGCTGGGTCACGTACTCTTCAACCTCAGGGCGTCTTTGGCCAAATCGATGTCTTGGCGCATCGGAGGAAAAACCCTACAGGCCAAGCTCTCGACATGGGCACCGACGGAACAGGTGACCGGGCTCCCAACAATGGAAGCACAAACGCCGCCGGTCGGGGCCACGCCAGACGTATGCTCTGCGCAGGGATCGTCGATCACTACTCGGGATGTGCTCCACTGGCTGCACGGAGGGTAGCGGGACGTCGAGCGGGGTTTGAACAAATGCCGGTGCATTTGGGGCAGGGCGTCGTAGAGCGTCAGCATATGTCGGGCGGCAGTAGTCTGTCTGGATGGGTTGTGGAAATGCCGCTGGATTTGGGGCAGGGTGTCGCAGAGCTGCAGCGTACGTCGGACGGTAGTAGTCGTCTGGATGGGCTGTGGTTCGCCGCGTAGTAACGAAGGCCTGATAGCCTGCTGCTCCTCTTCGCGGATAACGCCCATAAGGGAGTTGGCTGTTGTCTGCGACATACCACAGATCTTCGCTAGCTCTTCACTCGACGACAGGGCGGATCATGTCACGGAGGAAGTCGGCATTGCTGTTTAACGCCGGGAGAGACTCCGTAACAGAAGCAGCAAGGAGTGGCCGGTCGTACGCGGTGGAACGCTGCCGGAGGACCTGCTTCATCGTGACAGCCTCTGCTAGAAATTCGGCAACAGTGCTTGGGGGGCTGTGCACGAGGCCGACGAAAAGTTCTTCTTTAACACCACGCATTAGGTGGTGCAGCTTTTTGGCTTCCGTGTTGGCTGGGTCAGCCCGTCGGAGGAGACGCGTCATGTCTTCGACGTACAACGTAACCGTTTCGTTGGGCATTTGCATGCGGGACTGCAGGGCACGTTCAGCTCGCTCCCGACGACCAGCGCTGACGCACACGGCGAGCAGTTGACGTCGCAACTCATGCCGTGATAAAAGACTGTCCTCACGGTTCTCGTACCACGTACGAGCACCGCCCTCTAAACTAAAGAAAACGTTCCTCAGCTTGACGGGGTCACCCCATTGGTTAAAAAATTCAGGGGGGCACTTTGTTGACCTAAACTGTGGTGAGGCGAAAGCCTTAAGCGCGGTGTTGCTGCTTGTGTCACTGATGTGTGGTTAAGATGTTAAGCTTCGCATCTAAGTGTGAAACACGACAGCGTCTTGCAACGCTGCCAGGGAGTCCATAGAACGCCATCGCCCGTTCGGTTCTACGCCTTGGTCCTCGATAAATTGGTTTTTAAGGAAAGGAAATATATCTGTCTCGCATACCTTGGTGGACACCTGAACCTCGATGTAACGGGAAGAGAGGAATATTGAAGTGAACGAAGAAACCGTACTCACTAGACGCGCCTTTGTTCATTCCCAACCATCTAGCTGACATAGCGGAGTGGTTAGCATGCTCGTCTAGCACTCCGGAGACCGGGGTTCGATTCCCGAACTCGACCAATTTCCTACTCGGATATATTTATTTATCTAGCTTGAATAGAAACATTAATTACTCCAATTAAGCGATTTAGCAATGAACTGAACTCATTCCCACTTACTTCGAGCATTACTATACGCTCCCTTTAATTAGTTGCATGGTTACTAGTCAAAGTACAATTGGCCTCTTTTGAAATTCGCGCACTCTGACGTCATGACCGTTTCGACCAATTGAAAGGCGTGACATTTCTGTCGACAACGCCTGATTTCAACGATGAGGCATTAAAGGCTTCTGCCTTAAAAGAGGCGACACGTTCAAACTGAAGGAGCCAATCTTCCACGTCTTCCAGCTGAGTCCCGTGAAATGACTTTTTTAGCCGTGGGTTCTGGACGGTGTAGTACGCGGCGCCTTGCATGACTGGTCGAGGGGCAGGCGCCGAGGTAGAGTCAAATGGTCCATGCTCAGGGGACAGTCCTAGATTTCGGCGAATGACCTGATGCACTGTCGTGTCGACAGGGAGAGGTCTGGGGCCCTCGGTGTTAGGAGGGGTGTGCGACATATTCCAGGGCGATTTACACAGCGCACTCCACCACAATATTATCGGATAGTTGCGACATGTATACTTACTGCTGTATAAGACTCTTCTTTAAACTTCCACAACTTTTCTCCTGAAGGTGATGAGATGCGATTGGGTTATAAAAAAAAAAAACTGAAGATTTGGAATTGTTGCATAAATTGCGAAGTTCGCTGAGTGCTAGCGAAACATTTTCAGTTTTTCAGCAGTCTGTCCTTATTTCTCCCGCTTTACACTTCCCTTCCCTGTCCGAAATTCGGCAACGTTCCTAGCGCGCTGTCGCAGTGTGCCATATTTGTAACCGATTATCACTAAAAAGTTCTACTCAAATTTAGAATTCGTTTTACTTCGCATTCGTATTGTGGCCCTAAGCTTTGATCCTACATGTAAAGCCTGGCAACATTCCCCACTTAATTTTCTTTGCAAGCGTATATGTGATGACGCGGTAAAGTGCACATGAGAGGGTTAGTTGTAGGACTCGATAGGTGATCTTGCGCAAGATGCTTTTTGAAAGTTTATCTTGCACTGTCTTAAACGGTGCTTGGGTTCTTCAGAAAAGTACTAACAAATTTCGTGCTTATAAGTTTATTTTCTGGTAAAGCTAACAACTTTACGTACTCGATATTATTTCATAATGCAAATGCTAAACGATATTAAAAAAATCTGACGTCGTCTTCTTCTACTTTCATTAGCTACGCTGTCCATAGGTAGCAGCACGTTATTATGGAACAAAAGTGCGTCAACGGACACAAATGATTAACTTTTTTCTTACAACTTTCAGGCCCATGGTAAGATTGTAAAGGCGACGACAGTGAGCAGGCGCATATAGGCCACTTTTTGGGGCTTTCAAACCCGCTTGTTATTTAGTATACACATGAGAAAACGTATTCTTGTGAAGGCGTAGGCGTTCCAGGCAACATCGCGCATAATGCGATCTGGCGGTATGGAGCAGTGCGTAAGCACGCACTACGAGCGGTTAAGTACGAAATTGTGAGAGTAGCCAATCAAACAATCGAGGGATTTCTTAATTTTTGCATACTACTTGTACTATAAACCACATTCCAAATTTCCAAAAAACTAGCTATTCTTTGCTACGTTCTCTTCCCGCACTGTTGTGTTTGAGCATAGGTGAACATAGATGAACATAGATTGAACATAGAAATAATTGAAAGATAATTTTTCTAATTGGCTATTTAATGACGGCATGAGTATTTTACATGCAGTATTTTACACTAACGCTTTGCGAACGTTAGGCATCCCGTGAGGAAGCGTGATTTTTCCGCTGAAACAAACGTAGCTTACAGCAAGGGTGCGAGAAATCAGCGACACTCTCGCTTTCTAAGCACGAAGAATTCTAGAGTGTAAATATGGTTTATCTCCGAACGACGCAATTCTTAGCTTTTAATCGTTTGACGTATAAGGCTAGCGTATGCGTAAGGACACAACTGTTGTTCATTTTCCGCAGTGCATTCTACACGTTTTAATTTCTTATGCGGCACAAAAGGTATGTACGGCGCAGCGCTACGTTAAGAGGGCTCGATCGAAGCCTGTGTTTTACTTACCCACGATGCCCAGCGTTTTCACGGAACCTCTATTACTTACGGAGCAATTACTCATTAGCGTCCACTCGACCGGTACGATACAGCTATAAAGGATATGTTTGTCTCATCGTGTTTAACATCCCAAAGGGAGTCAGGCTATACAGATTTTAGGGGAAATTCGCGCTTGGAGAAGAAATAGTCCACGTTCTCGGATTGGACACGGGACCATTGCCTCTAAGAGGCGGTTGGTCTGCCAACTATGCTTATCAGTCCCGCCAGTTGATGGTGGGGCGAGACCGAATCGATTAACAACTCGCAGCGGGAACGATGTTATACCATTGTATTCAGGGCAAGCCGATCATGTGGGGAAAATTTAGATTCGGCCATAATTGCTTATTCGTGTCATTAAAGCGATGAGGACGCACAGCTCGGCTGTGCAGGCCCACTGCGGAGTCAGCCGGCGGAAGGACAGCCGCGCTAGCGTATTGTCTATCTGCTCTCGAACATGAAAGCAGACGACGCTGGAGCCCCGCGTGCGTTCGCGCACCGTAGCGGGAACGGGAACAGTCCGCTACTGATGACGATGTGGTACGACGATCCACTCCTGTAACTAAAGTTCGCAATTTGCCCAACGGGCAAAACGTCTTTATATTGGTCCTTTTTTGTTTCTGAACGGCAGCGTAGCCAAAAATCACGTGAGCCCGGCTTACCGCCCTGCCATTCTCTGGCCTTTCTCAGTGACCTTTGCACACGCTTGTGGTTCAGCGTGCGTGACGGTGGCTGTGTTCAGACAACGAGCTTTCGCTTACTGTAAGTTATTTTTTTGTGTTGTTCTTCATTAATCTGCTCGCAAATATAGCGTTTTAAGTCTTCCTTCTTGCGAACAAACCACCGTCTTAGGTATGCGCCAATCCTAGAGAGCACAACAATATAATATCGGCAACAAAAATAACATAAAAAATTTCCGATTTCTACTGTTATAAGATCACGTGATAGGTTTATGATGTGCTATTATTACGTGCGCAATTTCATCTTCGGTAGAGAGGCCGGTATTATAGTTGGTAAACTGTGCAAATATACTTTCACTGTTTTACGCCATGTTCTCTACCGTAAGCACGTCTCTTTCGTAGGTCCTCGCTCATTTGAGCACCGCGAAGACTTGCCACTGCGGCACCTTGCGCAAGCGCCACGAAGAAGAGGAGCCAGAAAAGGATTAGAATCACTCGTCCGTACGCGTAACACCTTCCTAGTTCAGCATTCGGCGATTCCAAAGCAGACACTGCACTGGGCGTTCCTTCTTTCTCGGCGAGTAGCCATGCAGAGTGACGCTTTAAAGACCGTTCTACGTGGACCTTCAGTCGGAGCGTCGCTTGTGTCGCCGGGCCTCCTGACATCTCCTTGGCGTGGCGCCGCCAGGCCAGGACTACGCTCCTGTATCGGGAGCTGTGGCCGCAACGTGGACTCTGCGAACGGGCCAGCTGAGCGGCCACCGGTCTCCGAGTCCCTTAGGGCCTAGTCGTCTCGTATCGGCGCTTTGACAGCAAACACGGGGTCAGGGAGGAGGTGCCGGCCGCTGCTACCGATCACCACGTCGGTGTCCACGGAGGCTGTATGTCGGGGAAAGTGCTCAGCCTGGCAGGGCCGTTAGCCAACCACCCATCGAGCACCGCGGTGCTTTGTCCTCAAAGGCTGCTCCGGTGAGTTTCATGCAAAGAAACCAGAATCGAAAATCATTAGATTTCTTTTGATATTTTGGTTATAATCATATTTCTAGCTTCGTTATTACTGTACTATGGAAGTGCAGCCACTTTGATAGTCTTGCCTGGGAGGCACTGGGAATAGCTTTAAGAAATTAGAAAAATGCAATTTCGTCCTACCGGCTTTGGTTCTGCAATATCCGCAAAAAAATTCGAAAGGTGGTTGTGCAATGTGATGTTTCATATCTCTTCCAGTAGTATTGAATTTAGATGTACTTCTTCTGTTCCGTTTTTAAAATGATCGCCTGCAATGGTGTCATTAAATTTGCTTCGACCGCCGCATTTTGTTGCGCTGCTGCGAGTTCTTCTGTTGGGTCCTGGCTTCTGCAGGATGGAGGTGACTGTGTGGGTGTTGGTTGGAGGCTTGAACTCGCCCTCGCTTTTTCGTTACGCTGCTGCATAGGCTTCTGATGGGTGGAGGCTCCTAGAGGGGTAGAATGGGTGGTTGTAGCTTTTGGGGGGGGATGTGGGGGCGGACAGTGCAGGTGCTTGGGCGGGTGCCGGCTCGTTGGTGGTAGATCAATTTCTCCTCAGCGTGGAGGCTTTACACGCGTGGGCGCGTACACATGCATTCGCGCGCACGCCAATACACACGCACAGAAAGGCGTGCACACAAAACGCGCTCACATACACACGCGTACATGCAAGCACGCGCACGTAGGCGCGCATGTACACACGCACGCACAAGCACACACAGGGGTGTACGGGTTTGCTTCTTCGGCGTGATAGTTTCGGTAACTTGTGTGTTTGAGGGGTTTCGTTCTCAAGAAAAGGCAGCGAAAAATCTGAATTGATTGAAAAGATGGCTTCATCACGCCTGATGCGTTGTGTCTGTGTATTCCTTAAAACATTACAACAACTGGTAATTTCAAGGTGGCAACATGACCCTACGCCTTTAAGTTAACAATGTATTTGAAGTAAAGGGGTGGCTTTAAAAGAAAAATACGATAATTTCTCGGGAATCGAACTCCTGACCTTTGGTCTTTGCGAGAACGGCAAGCTAATAAGCTCATCGGGAGCTGCTATTGCTCTTGAAATTATGTAGTTGTTTTAAAGCGTGTACGGGAGCGCTGCTGTGGCATGGCAGTTTTATAATTTTTAGAATTAGCGGCGGAGGGGGTGGGCGTTGAAATTATATAAGTATCTAGCTCCTATAAAAAGCAGTTAAGAAGAACTTCTTGTTGGGCGAGTTGGTGCATACTGTTGTAGGTACGAATTGCGCACAAAAGACACACACAGGAAAACACACGAGAGAGACTGAAAGAGCGCAAACTATCAACTGATGTTTATTAGATTCAGTGCCGCTTTATAGGCAGTGTGCACACGTGCCTATAAAGAGGGGAAGGAGAGGATAAGGAGGCAAATCAAACCCTGCGCGACAAACCATCAGAAACGCTCCAAAAAATTCCTTTCCGCGTTGTACAGTGAAACGGATGTGTCACTCACACAGTTATCACCTCTTGCCTTGATATGATATGCCTCTAGAAGTTCACGGGAAACTTTGTCCTTGCTCTTGCCCAGAATTCTGATACTTTTTAGCAGTGGCTCACAACCGTTGCATGCAATGCAATGAGCAGGCAAATTAGCTCCTTCTTTGTTCCTAATTGAACGCTGATGCTCCCCTGCGCGTTCATTCACGCAGCGTCCTGTCTGGCCCACATACACGCGACCACACTTGAGCGGGATGAGATACACAACGCCCGTGGCGCATTTCACAAATTATGCCGCATGCTTTATATCGCATGCTCTTCGTCGAGCGCCTTCCGCGCTGATTCTTGGGCACAACCCGGCGAGCTTGCGTGGCGCCGAAAACACCACAGGGACGCCATGCCTATTCGCCACTTTTTTTATGTTGTGGGCCACCTTGTGTATATACGGGACGACCGTAGTCTTTCTTCGTGGTAATCGCTCAGCTGTGGCCGAGAACCTTCTTCGGAAGGTGAAAAAAGGAAACCGCGCCAACAACGAGGAGCGATTACCACGAAGAAAGACTACAGTCGTCCCGTATATACACAAGGTGGCCCACAACATAAAAAAGTGGCGAATAGGCATGGCGTCCCTGTGGTGTTTTCGGCGCCACGCAAGCTCGCCGGGTCGTGCCCAAGTATCAGCGCGGAAGGCGCTCGACGAAGAGCATGCGAGATAAAGCATGCTGCACAATTTGTGAAATGAGCCACGGGCGTTGTGTATCTCATCCCGCTCAAGTGTGGTCGCGTGTATGTGGGCCAGACAGGACGCTGCGTGAATGAACGCGCAGGGGAGAATCAGCGTTCAATTAGGAACAAAGAAGGAGCTAATTTGCCTGCTCATTGCATTGCATGCAACGGTTGTGAGCCACTGCTAAAAAGTATCAGAATTCTGGGCAAGAGCAAGGACAAAGTTTCCCGTGAACTTCTAGAGGCATATCATATCAAGGCAAGAGGTGATAACTGTGTGAGTGACACATCCGTTTCACTGTACAACGCGGAAAGGAATTTTTTGGAGCGTTTCTGATGGTTTGTCGCGCAGGGTTTGATTTGCCTCCTTATCCTCTCCTTCCCCTCTTTATAGGCACGTGTGCACACTGCCTATAAAGCGGCACTGAATCTAATAAACATCAGTTGATAGTTTGCGCTCTTTCAGTCTCTCTCGTGTGTTTTCCTGTGTGTGTCTTTTGTGCGCAATTCGTACCTACAACAGTATGCACCAACTCGCCCAACAAGAAGTTCTTCTTAACTGCTTTTTATAGGAGCTAGATACTTATATAATTTCAACGCCCACCCCCTCCGCCGCTAATTCTAAAATTTATAAAACTGCCATGCCACAGCAGCGCTCCCGTACACGCTTTAAAACAACTACATAATTTCAAGAGCAATAGCAGCTCCCGATGAGCTTATTAGCTTGCCGTTCTCGCAAAGACCAAAGGTCAGGAGTTCGATTCCCGAGAAATTATTGTATTTTTCTTTTAAAGCCACCCCTTTACTTCAAATACATTGTTAACTTAAAGGCGTAGGGTCATGTTGCCACCTTGAAATTACCAGTTGTTGTAATGTTTTAAGGAATACACAGACACAACGCATCAGGCGTGATGAAGCCATCTTTTCAATCAATTCAGATTTTTCGCTGCCTTTTCTTGAGAACGAAACCCCTCAAACACACAAGTTACCGAAACTATCACGCCGAAGAAGCAAACCCGTACACCCCTGTGTGTGCTTGTGCGTGCGTGAGTACGTGCGCGCCTACGTGCGCGTGCTTGCATGTACGCGTGTGTATGTGAGCGCGTTTTGTGTGCACGCCTTTCTGTGCGTGTGTATTGGCGTGCGCGCGAATGCATGTGTACGCGCCCACGCGTGTAAAGCCTCCACGCTGAGGAGAAATTGATCTACCACCAACGAGCCGGCACCCGCCCAAGCACCTGCACTGTCCGCCCCCACATCCCCCCCCAAAAGCTACAACCACCCATTCTACCCCTCTAGGAGCCTCCACCCATCAGAAGCCTATGCAGCAGCGTAACGAAAAAGCGAGGGGAGTTCAAGCCTCCAACCAACACCCACACAGTCACCTCCATCCTGCAGAAGCCAGGACCCAACAGAAGAACTCGCAGCAGCGCAACAAAATGCGGCGGTCGAAGCAAATTTAATGACACCATTGCAGGCGATCATTTTAAAAACGGAACAGAAGAAGTACATCTAAATTCAATACTACTGGAAGAGATATGAAACATCACATTGCACAACCACCTTTCGAATTTTTTTGCGGATATTGCAGAACCAAAGCCGGTAGGACGAAATTGCATTTTTCTAATTTCTTAAAGCTATTCCCAGTGCCTCCCAGGCAAGACTATCAAAGTGGCTGCACTTCCATAGTACAGTAATAACGAAGCTAGAAATATGATTATAACCAAAATATCAAAAGAAATCTAATGATTTTCGATTCTGGTTTCTTTGCATGAAACTCACCGGAGCAGCCTTTGAGGACAAAGCACCGCGGTGCTCGATGGGTGGTTGGCTAACGGCCCTGCCAGGCTGAGCACTTTCCCCGACATACAGCCTCCGTGGACACCGACGTGGTGATCGGTAGCAGCGGCCGGCACCTCCTCCCTGACCCCGTGTTTGCTGTCAAAGCGCCGATACGAGACGACTAGGCCCTAAGGGACTCGGAGACCGGTGGCCGCTCAGCTGGCCCCTTCGCAGAGTCCACGTTGCGGCCACAGCTCCCGATACAGGAGCGTAGTCCTGGCCTGGCGGCGCCACGCCAACGAGATGTCAGGAGGCCCGGCGACACAAGCGACGCTCCGACTGAAGGTCCACGTAGAACGGTCTTTAAAGCGTCACTCTGCATGGCTACTCGCCGAGAAAGAAGGAACGCCCAGTGCAGTGTCTGCTTTGGAATCGCCGAATGCTGAACTAGGAAGGTGTTACGCGTACGGACGAGTGATTCTAATCCTTTTCTGGCTCCTCTTCTTCGTGGCGCTTGCGCAAGGTGCCGCAGTGGCAAGTCTTCGCGGTGCTCAAATGAGCGAGGACCTACGAAAGAGACGTGCTTACGGTAGAGAACATGGCGTAAAACAGTGAAAGTATATTTGCACAGTTTACCAACTATAATACCGGCCTCTCTACCGAAGATGAAATTGCGCACGTAATAATAGCACATCATAAACCTATCACGTGATCTTATAACAGTAGAAATCGGAAATTTTTTATGTTATTTTTGTTGCCGATATTATATTGTTGTGCTCTCTAGGATTGGCGCATACCTAAGACGGTGGTTTGTTCGCAAGAAGGAAGACTTAAAACGCTATATTTGCGAGCAGATTAATGAAGAACAACACAAAAAAATAACTTACAGTAAGCGAAAGCTCGTTGTCTGAACACAGCCACCGTCACGCACGCTGAACCACAAGCGTGTGCAAAGGTCACTGAGAAAGGCCAGAGAATGGCAGGGCGGTAAGCCGGGCTCACGTGATTTTTGGCTACGCTGCCGTTCAGAAACAAAAAAGGACCAATATAAAGACGTTTTGCCCGTTGGGCAAATTGCGAACTTTAGTTACAGGAGTGGATCGTCGTACCACATCGTCATCAGTAGCGGACTGTTCCCGTTCCCGCTACGGTGCGCGAACGCACGCGGGGCTCCAGCGTCGTCTGCTTTCATGTTCGAGAGCAGATAGACAATACGCTAGCGCGGCTGTCCTTCCGCCGGCTGACTCCGCAGTGGGCCTGCACAGCCGAGCTGTGCGTCCTCATCGCTTTAATGACACGAATAAGCAATTATGGCCGAATCTAAATTTTCCCCACATGATCGGCTTGCCCTGAATACAATGGTATAACATCGTTCCCGCTGCGAGTTGTTAATCGATTCGGTCTCGCCCCACCATCAACTGGCGGGACTGATAAGCATAGTTGGCAGACCAACCGCCTCTTAGAGGCAATGGTCCCGTGTCCAATCCGAGAACGTGGACTATTTCTTCTCCAAGCGCGAATTTCCCCTAAAATCTGTATAGCCTGACTCCCTTTGGGATGTTAAACACGATGAGACAAACATATCCTTTATAGCTGTATCGTACCGGTCGAGTGGACGCTAATGAGTAATTGCTCCGTAAGTAATAGAGGTTCCGTGAAAACGCTGGGCATCGTGGGTAAGTAAAACACAGGCTTCGATCGAGCCCTCTTAACGTAGCGCTGCGCCGTACATACCTTTTGTGCCGCATAAGAAATTAAAACGTGTAGAATGCACTGCGGAAAATGAACAACAGTTGTGTCCTTACGCATACGCTAGCCTTATACGTCAAACGATTAAAAGCTAAGAATTGCGTCGTTCGGAGATAAACCATATTTACACTCTAGAATTCTTCGTGCTTAGAAAGCGAGAGTGTCGCTGATTTCTCGCACCCTTGCTGTAAGCTACGTTTGTTTCAGCGGAAAAATCACGCTTCCTCACGGGATGCCTAACGTTCGCAAAGCGTTAGTGTAAAATACTGCATGTAAAATACTCATGCCGTCATTAAATAGCCAATTAGAAAAATTATCTTTCAATTATTTCTATGTTCAATCTATGTTCATCTATGTTCACCTATGCTCAAACACAACAGTGCGGGAAGAGAACGTAGCAAAGAATAGCTAGTTTTTTGGAAATTTGGAATGTGGTTTATAGTACAAGTAGTATGCAAAAATTAAGAAATCCCTCGATTGTTTGATTGGCTACTCTCACAATTTCGTACTTAACCGCTCGTAGTGCGTGCTTACGCACTGCTCCATACCGCCAGATCGCATTATGCGCGATGTTGCCTGGAACGCCTACGCCTTCACAAGAATACGTTTTCTCATGTGTATACTAAATAACAAGCGGGTTTGAAAGCCCCAAAAAGTGGCCTATATGCGCCTGCTCACTGTCGTCGCCTTTACAATCTTACCATGGGCCTGAAAGTTGTAAGAAAAAAGTTAATCATTTGTGTCCGTTGACGCACTTTTGTTCCATAATAACGTGCTG
This sequence comes from Amblyomma mixtum, assembly GCF_055824585.1. Classification (NCBI taxonomy): domain Eukaryota; kingdom Metazoa; phylum Arthropoda; class Arachnida; order Ixodida; family Ixodidae; genus Amblyomma; species Amblyomma mixtum. The sequence continues at coordinate 229,105,927 of NC_143014.1, read as the reverse complement.
CTACCTATGGACAGCGTAGCTAATGAAAGTAGAAGAAGACGACGTCAGATTTTTTTAATATCGTTTAGCATTTGCATTATGAAATAATATCGAGTACGTAAAGTTGTTAGCTTTACCAGAAAATAAACTTATAAGCACGAAATTTGTTTAGTACTTTTCTGAAGAACCCAAGCACCGTTTAAGACAGTGCAAGATAAACTTTCAAAAAGCATCTTGCGCAAGATCACCTATCGAGTCCTACAACTAACCCTCTCATGTGCACTTTACCGCGTCATCACATATACGCTTGCAAAGAAAATTAAGGGGGGAATGTTGCCAGGCTTTACATGTAGGATCAAAGCTTAGGGCCACAATACGAATGCGAAGTAAAACGAATTCTAAATTTGAGTAGAACTTTTTAGTGATAATCGGTTACAAATATGGCACACTGCGACAGCGCGCTAGGAACGTTGCCGAATTTCGGACAGGGAAGGGAAGTGTAAAGCGGGAGAAATAAGGACAGACTGCTGAAAAACTGAAAATGTTTCGCTAGCACTCAGCGAACTTCGCAATTTATGCAACAATTCCAAATCTTCAGTTTTTTTTTTTTATAACCCAATCGCATCTCATCACCTTCAGGAGAAAAGTTGTGGAAGTTTAAAGAAGAGTCTTATACAGCAGTAAGTATACATGTCGCAACTATCCGATAATATTGTGGTGGAGTGCGCTGTGTAAATCGCCCTGGAATATGTCGCACACCCCTCCTAACACCGAGGGCCCCAGACCTCTCCCTGTCGACACGACAGTGCATCAGGTCATTCGCCGAAATCTAGGACTGTCCCCTGAGCATGGACCATTTGACTCTACCTCGGCGCCTGCCCCTCGACCAGTCATGCAAGGCGCCGCGTACTACACCGTCCAGAACCCACGGCTAAAAAAGTCATTTCACGGGACTCAGCTGGAAGACGTGGAAGATTGGCTCCTTCAGTTTGAACGTGTCGCCTCTTTTAAGGCAGAAGCCTTTAATGCCTCATCGTTGAAATCAGACGTTGTCGACAGAAATGTCACGCCTTTCAATTGGTCGAAACGGTCATGACGTCAGAGTGCGCGAATTTCAAAAGAGGCGAATTGTACTTTGACTAGTAACCATGCAACTAATTAAAGGGAGCGTATAGTAATGCTCGAAGTAAGTGGGAATGAGTTCAGTTCATTGCTAAATCGCTTAATTGGAGTAATTAATGTTTCTATTCAAGCTAGATAAATAAATATATCCGAGTAGGAAATTGGTCGAGTTCGGGAATCGAACCCCGGTCTCTGGAGTGCTAGACGAGCATGCTAACCACTCCGCTATGTCAGCTAGATGGTTGGGAATGAACAAAGGCGCGTCTAGTGAGTACGGTTGCTTCGTTCACTTCAATATTCCTCTCTTCCCGTTACATCGAGGTTCAGGTGTCCACCAAGGTATGCGAGACAGATATATTTCCTTTCCTTAAAAACCAATTTATCGAGGACCAAGGCGTAGAACCGAACGGGCGATGGCGTTCTATGGACTCCCTGGCAGCGTTGCAAGACGCTGTCGTGTTTCACACTTAGATGCGAAGCTTAACATCTTAACCACACATCAGTGACACAAGCAGCAACACCGCGCTTAAGGCTTTCGCCTCACCACAGTTTAGGTCAACAAAGTGCCCCCCTGAATTTTTTAACCAATGGGGTGACCCCGTCAAGCTGAGGAACGTTTTCTTTAGTTTAGAGGGCGGTGCTCGTACGTGGTACGAGAACCGTGAGGACAGTCTTTTATCACGGCATGAGTTGCGACGTCAACTGCTCGCCGTGTGCGTCAGCGCTGGTCGTCGGGAGCGAGCTGAACGTGCCCTGCAGTCCCGCATGCAAATGCCCAACGAAACGGTTACGTTGTACGTCGAAGACATGACGCGTCTCCTCCGACGGGCTGACCCAGCCAACACGGAAGCCAAAAAGCTGCACCACCTAATGCGTGGTGTTAAAGAAGAACTTTTCGTCGGCCTCGTGCACAGCCCCCCAAGCACTGTTGCCGAATTTCTAGCAGAGGCTGTCACGATGAAGCAGGTCCTCCGGCAGCGTTCCACCGCGTACGACCGGCCACTCCTTGCTGCTTCTGTTACGGAGTCTCTCCCGGCGTTAAACAGCAATGCCGACTTCCTCCGTGACATGATCCGCCCTGTCGTCGAGTGAAGAGCTAGCGAAGATCTGTGGTATGTCGCAGACAACAGCCAACTCCCTTATGGGCGTTATCCGCGAAGAGGAGCAGCAGGCTATCAGGCCTTCGTTACTACGCGGCGAACCACAGCCCATCCAGACGACTACTACCGTCCGACGTACGCTGCAGCTCTGCGACACCCTGCCCCAAATCCAGCGGCATTTCCACAACCCATCCAGACAGACTACTGTCGCCCGACATATGCTGACGCTCTACGACGCCCTGCCCCAAATGCACCGGCATTTGTTCAAACCCCGCTCGACGTCCCGCTACCCTCCGTGCAGCCAGTGGAGCACATCCCGAGTAGTGATCGACGATCCCTGCGCAGAGCATACGTCTGGCGTGGCCCCGACCGGCGGCGTTTGTGCTTCCATTGTTGGGAGCCCGGTCACCTGTTCCGTCGGTGCCCATGTCGAGAGCTTGGCCTGTAGGGTTTTTCCTCCGATGCGCCAAGACATCGATTTGGCCAAAGACGCCCTGAGGTTGAAGAGTACGTGACCCAGCTGCCCCTGTGCTCCATGGCGCGCCGTCAGTCCCGATCAACGTCACCTCGCCGATCATCATTTTCACGGAATTCGCAGAACTTCTCGCGAGCGACGGGGGATCGCTCGCCCAGCCCTCGCCGGGAAAACTGAAGACAGCGACCTCCGGGGGCATGGTCGCTGGGTATCGACGGTTTAAAGACCCCCTGACGCCGCCGACATCCGATGGTAGAGCTCTGACGACGTCGACGACAGTGGGTGAATTAAAGGACCAATTCTCACTGTACATACCCGTGCTTCTCGATGGTCACAGCATTAGCGTGTTGGTGGACGCACGAGCGGAGTATTCAATTATTAGTGGCAAATTGACTGCGCTTCTAAAGAAAGTAACGACTCCCTGCTCTGGCATGCAGATCCGACGGCGCGCGGCCATATCATTACTCCGCTTGGACATTGCACGGCTAGGGTCCAGATCACCGACTCGACGTTCATAGTGAGCTGCCTGGTGCTCCGCGACTGTTCTCGTGACCTGATTTTGGGCGTAGATTTTCTCCGTGAGAATGGTGCCATTATCGACCTGCGGAACGGAACCGTCACGTTTTCTACAGCGAAAGCCGACGACACCTACGACGTTCGTCAACGTAGCTCCGCCCTTCGTATTTTCATTGAGAGTGTTTTGATTCCGCCGTGCGCCAGTGTTTTTAAGGCGAAAACCTTTAATGCCTCATACTGTCGTTAGCAGCCGTGCCGGCAGCCGTGTCTTCAGCCGTGTCGACAGCCGTGTCGGCAGCCGTGTCGGCAGATGTGTCCGCGTTTTGACGGGTCTCCACCTAGATATGCGAGACAGTTACTGCGTATAATTGCTTTTCCTCAAATACAATTTTCCCTTTCTTCATTACGGCCCCTCTTTCTCTTTCTTCTTCACTCCCTCCCTTCCTGTACGGTGCGGTTCGGGTGTCCACCGATATGACAGAGAATTACTGCGCCTTTTCCTTTCCTCAAAAAGCACTGCATTCAAAGGGCAAGGCATCGCGCCGAACATGTGGTGGCGTTCCGTTCCGTGGACTGCATGGAAGCGCTACAACACGCTGTCTTGTTCCACTACTGTACGCGAAGTTTAAGCGTCATTAATTAGCAGTTAATTAGCATTTAGTCATTCATCAGTTATTAGCAACTAATTAGTAATTTTTCATTACGTCGTCATCAATTATGTGTTTACGCACCACTTTGACTGCCTATGTGTCACCAGTCATAGGCAGTATGTGGACGTCACCAGTGTCACATACGCAGTCAAAGTGGTGCGGAAAACGATTTCGCATCTACGCACTTTTGACAGTCAAAGTGTCCCCTGAATTTTTTGCAAGCGTTGAATGCGGTGATAGGCTACGTTATGGACCTGCAGTCACCGAGAGCAACATCTCCTTGCTACTGACACACGGCATTTGCTCGGCCCGAAGCCTTGTCCACCTCCATAACGGTCGGTCAGAGCTCCTGATTACCAATTTTACGAACTAACCTCTTCGGCTTTTCCGACCTACTGCCATCGCTTGGACCGACCAATTGGCAGATGTTACTGAGTGCTTTGCAACCGAGACCATGGTACAACCAGACACGTCCCTGGATCACATCGATATTAGCTGAGGGCTATCAGCGACTCAATAGCACGACCTACGCGTCCTACTACTCCAATACAAAACCTGCTTCGCATTCTCCTCGAAAGTGCTGCAAACGGCGGTTACGAAGCATCGAATCATCACTTTCGATGAAGCTCGCCCCTTACGACAGCCGCCGTACCGCATTTCCCCGAAGGAACGCGACGCCATCCAAACGCAGGTGAAGGAGATGCTTACAGCCGGCAGTATTCAGCCTTCTAAGAGCCCGTGGTCGTCGCCTGCTGTTCTGGTAAAGAATAAGGATGGGACATCGCTTTTGCGTTGATTACCGTAAGCTGAACGCCGTAACGAAAAAGGACGTCTACCCACTGCCTCGCATCGACGAATCACTCGACAGACTTCGCCGCGCCAAGTATGTTTCTTCGATCGACTGAAAGAGCGGATATTGGCTGATTGAGTTTGATGAACGTGACCGCGAAAAAACTGCCTTCATCACACTCGACGGCCTATATGAATTTAAGGAGTTGCCCTTCGGCCTTTGCTCAGCGCCGGCGACGTTCCAGCGCATGATGGACACTGTTCTGGCTGGCCTCAAATGGCAAACCTGTTTAGTTTATCTAGATGACGTGGTGGCGTTTTCAGAAACCTTCGGCCAACACCTTGAACGCCTACGGACCGTGCTGGATGCCCTGCGGTTGGCCGAGTTGACACTTAAACCCGAGGAATGCCACTTTGGCTACAAAGAGCTCAGGTTTCTCGGCCATGTTGTGAGCGCCGACGGTGTAAGACTCGATCCCGAGAAAACTGCCGCCGTAGCCGAGTTTCCTCGTCATACTACAAAGAAAGCGCTCAAGCGCTTCTTGGGTTTGTGCGCCAACTACCGCCGTTTCATCGCAGACTTCTCCAAGATCGCTGAACCCTTGACCCGTTTAACGCGTGAAGATACACCGTTCGTCTGGACTGCCGCGCAACAGGCTGCTTTCACAGAGCTGCGATGACGGCTGCGCACTACCGCTGTGCTTGCTCACTTTGACGAGGAGGCTCCTACCGAGATACACACCGACGCTAGCAATATTTGTCTTGGTGCCGTCCTCGTTCAACATAAAGAAGGCGTGGAACGTGTTGTCGCGTATGCGAGTCGCACACTCTCGCGCATCGAAATCAACTACTCCTCCTCAGAAAAGGAATGCCTCGCTGTCATCTGGGCCACGATGAAATTTCGGACTTATAACTACGGTCGCCATTTCAAAGTCGTCACAGACCACCATTCCTTGTGCTGGCTGACCAATCTCCGGGACCCATCACGCAGCCTAGCATGCTGGAGCCTCCACCTTCAGGAATTTGATTATACAATTCTCTATAAGTCCGGACGTAAACACGAAGATGCCGACACGCTCTCGCGCGCACCCGACGACCAAGCTGATGACAGCCCAGAGGACCACAATCGTTTCCTAGGCGCGATCAGCAGTTCGGACTTGGTGGCAAGGCAGCGTGCTGACGCTGACCTGCGGTCTGTAATGAGTCACCTAGAGGGTCATGCTTCCAACGTACCTTGACCCATTTCCCGCCACTTGCCCTCTTTTTGCATTCGCAATGGCCTACTGTACACGAAAAACTCACGTAACGTTGACCGGACCTACCTCCTAGTCGTGCCATTAGAGCTCCGCGACGACATCCTTTCCGCGTGTGATGATGAGCCCACCTCTGGTGACTTAGCATTTGCACGCACGATCGCTCGAGTGCGTCAGGCCTATTATTGGCCTAAACATGCTGCGACCATCCATCGCTACGTCAGAGGTTGCCGTGAGTGCCAGCGTCGTAAGTAGCCACCGCTAAAGCCTGCACATTTGCTCCATGCAATTGAACCACCTCACACACCTTTGGCCAAGTCGGCATTGACCTTCTGGGCCCATTGCCTGTATCACCATCTGGCAATAAGTGGATTATAGTTGCGACTGATTATTTGACGCGCTATGCGGAAACCAAGGCGGTGCCCCGCAGTACATCCTCGGAAATCGCGCATTTCTTCATACACCACATCATTTTACGACACAGCGCCCCGTCCTCCGTAATCCCCTACAGAGGCACCGCGTTTACAGCACAGCTCATGCACGAGGTGTTTCAGCTGAGTCACACGAGCCACCGCAACACTACTGCATACCACCCGCATTCAAACGGGCTCACGAAGCCGGAAGGCCTACAGACCAGGAGAGTGCCGTATAAAGTAAAATTCCTCTGTTTCGTGTTTAGCGTTAGGTATATCGGCAGTCATGGATGGCAATCGTTGACCGGCGAAAGCACACCACGCCTAAAACAAGCATTCAAAAATTCACTAACGCTTTGCGAACTTTAGGCATCCCGTGAGGAAGCGTGATTTTTCCGCTGAAAACAAACTTAGCTTACAGCAAGGGTGCGAGAAATCAGCGACACTCTTCCTTGCTAAGCACGAAGAATTCTAGAGTGTAATTATGGTTTATTTCCGAACGACGCAATTCTTAGCCCTGAATCGTTTGACGTATAAGGCTAGCGCCTGCGTAAGGACAGAACTGTTCTTCATTGTCAACAGTGCATTCTACACGTTTTGATTTCTTATGCGGCAATCAAGGTATGCACGGCGCAGCGCTACGTAAAGAGGGCTCGATCGAAGCCTGTGTTTTTCTTACCCACGATAAGCAGCGTTTTCACGGAACCTCTATTACTTACGGAGCAATTACTCATTAGCGTCCACACGACCGGAACGTTACAGCTATAAAAGATATGTTTGTCTCATAGGGTTTAACATTACGAAGGGAGTCAGGCTATGCAGATTTTAGGGAATCTTTGCGTTTGGAGAAGAAATAATCCATGTTCTCGGATTGGACACGGGACATTGCCTGTAAGAGGCTGTTGGTCGGCCAACTATGCTTATCAGTCCCGCCAGTTGATGGTGGGGCGAGACCGAATCGATTAACAACTCGCAGCGGGAACGATGTTAGACCATTTTATTCAAGGCAAGCCCATCATGTGCGGAAAATTTAGATTCGGGCATAATTGCTTATTCGTGGCATTAAAGCGATGAGGATGCACAGCTCAGCTGTGCAGGACCACTGCGGAGTCAACCAGCGGAAGGACAGCCGCGCTAGCGAATCATCTATCTACTCTTGGACATGAAAGGAGAGGACTCTGGAGCCGTGCGTGCGTTCGCACACCGTAGCGGAAACGGGAAGAGTCAGCTACGGATGACGATGTGGTACGATGATCCACTCCTGTAACTAAATTTCGAAATTTTCGCAACGGCCACAAAGGTCATTTTTTTGTGATTTCCTGTTTCTTAACCGCAGCGTAGCCAACAATTACATGAGCCCGGTTTACCTCCCTGCCATTCTCTGGCCATTCTCACTGACTTTTCTACAGGCTTGTAGTTCAGCGGGCGTGACGGTTACTGTGTTCAGACAACGAGCTTTGGCTTGTTGTAAGTTATTTTTTCGTGTTGTTGTTCTTCTTTAATCTGCTCGCAAATATAGCGCTTTAAATTTTCCTTCTTGAGAACAAACCTTCATCTTAGGTATGCGCCAATCCTAGAGAGCACAACAACATACTTTTGGGGACAAAAATAACAAAATATTTTCGATTTCTACGGGTATATGATCACGTGATAGGTTTAGGATGTGCTATTGTTACGTGCGAAATTTCATCTTAGGGAGAGAGGCCGGCATTGGAGTTGGTAAACTGTGCAAACATACTTTCACTGTTTTACGCCATGTTCTCTACCGTAAGCACGCCTCTCTTGTAGGTCCTCGCTCATTTGACCACCGCTAAGACTTGCCACTGCGGCACCTTGCGCAAGCGCCACGAAGAAGAGGAGGCAGAAAATGATTAGAATCACTCGTCCGTACGCGTAACACTTTGGGTATGTGCCATTCTGTCGTAGGCTACAACAACAACTTCCTAGTTCAGCATTCGGCGATTCCAAAGCAGACACTGCACTGGGCGTTCCTTCTTTCTCGACGAGTAGCCATGGAGAGTTACTCTTCGTAGACCGTTCTACGTGGACCTTTAGCGTCGCTTGTGTCGCCGGGCCTCCTGACATCTCCTTGGTGTGGCGCCGCCAGGCCAGGACTAGGCTGCTGTCTCGGGAGCTGTGGCCGCAACGTGGACTCTGCGAAGCGGCCAGCTGAGCGGCCACCGGTCTCCGAGTTCCACAGGGGCCTAGTCGTCTCGTATCGGCGCTGCGACAGCAAACACCGGGTCAGGGAGGTGGTGGCGGCCGCTGCTACCGATCTCCACGTCCGTGTCCACGGAGGCTGTATGTCGGGGAAAGAGCGCAGCCTGGCGGGGCCGGTAGCCAACCACCCATCGACCCCCGCGGTGCTTTGTCATCAAAGGCTTCTCCGGCGAGTTTCATGCAAAGAAACCAGAATCGAAAATCATTCGATTTCATCTGATATTTTGGTCACAATCTTATTTCTAGCTTCGTTATTACTATAACATGGAAGTGCAGCCACTGTGATAGTCTTGCCTGCGAGGCACTGGGAATAGCTTTAATAAATTAGAAAAATTAGAAAAAAGGTTGTGAAGGTATCTAGCGCATTATTCCAGTAATTAATGCCCCGAAGAGCCGTTTTGCACAGCGGTGTGGTCTGTACCAAGGATAAGGAGCGCTAAGATAGTAGAACAGACAGCTGTCGTTCTGATACCTGCAGTTTACCAAGCGCTTTGATGTGGCCACCTCGCTGCACGTCAAGGCTCGGAATACGTTGGCACGCCTAACAGGCCTGAAATGAGCTTCTGAACAACGTTGTTTTCCTGTGCGTGCATAATGCTACCTTTACACAGAATGGAAAGAACAGGAAATAAGTGTGGCCGCATATATCATACAGATAAGTTGGCTAGTCAGCATGTGGTGGCGTGGTGTAGTTGTTAGCGCGGTGCGATCGAGAGTTTTAGGTCGGCGGCCCGAATCCACATACTGTCGGGAGTTTTTATTGCATTTTTTGCTTTTGCTTGACTTTTTTTATTTTTCTACTTGTTTTGCAATACTGATCTCAATATTTGGACGAGATTTTGCAACGGACGGTCGGACATGACAGAGTCAAGAACCAATAATCAGAAAAGGATTAAGAACACACTGTAACCACGGTAGCCAATTCATTTTACCAAGCCATTAGGACTTCATTACGAAAATCACCAGAAAGTCTTGAGGCAATAATAAGGAAATAATTTCGAAAGTCACTAAAGTTTGTAAATAGAGTCGGTAGATGTTTTCTTAAGGGTGGTGTTCCGTCCTAGATTTACGCAGTGCTGTATTCCTAGTTGTCGTGAATTCCCGACATGCCCGATCAGCTACGCTCGCAGAAAGTACACGTCTTGGTGTTGGGAACCAAAATCTGTAATGGACACGGAACAACCAGAGAAACCGATGCTATGGTGTTTCATTCGTTAAATGCTAGTCTGGAGGACGGAAGATTCAGGTCAACCTAATCGAAACTGCGCGGCGGTTTGGCAGGCAGTCTTTTTAACCATGAATTTCAGCTTGTCTGTGCAGACTTCACTGCACTACTTCGCACTCCGCAGGACAACTCGAGCACTTCGGTTTGTGGCGTTTAACCAGCGCTCTTATTTATGGCCTATCTCGGAATGCTTGAAGACAGAGCATGCGGCGCACTTTGCAAATGCATATTTTCCTTTGTTAAGTGTAATGTTATGTTGGATGCTGCCGACATGCATGCCGATGAATAAGCTATGAGGGGCTAGTGGGACAGCTGCAGTGCGTTGTGGGCAGATTAGAGAAGAGTCAATGAGGTGCCGTGGACATTTGCAAAGGCGGAAAAATACAGCGGGCGCTGCGCATGCAATCAACGAACAAGACTAGGAGTGTGGAAACCGGAAGAAAGAAGTACTGAACAAAAGTAGCGCAAAAGAATTTTTTTTACAGCGCCGACCACCCTGACGTTTTCAATTTCGGGCATGACACCAGGACATGGCCACGCTGTATAGTCTAGGAGAAGTACTTTCGTATAGCTCTAGAGAGCATAAGGTCCTTTTAGATTATGTGGCAAAAAAAAAGAAGCTGACCATGAAAACGGATCAGTAAAAAACTGAGAACCAATAAGTGACAAGCGACAACCGATGAAATTTCAACTGGAAAACAATATGCCACGCGATGGCTTCGAGTTGTGAGGGATGATTTAAGAATGAGGAAGACAGTGCCTGTGATGCATCGTCAATGTTTCTTTTCGCTTCTTAGTGCCGGATTCAGAAGAAAAATATTGTCAATACTGGTAGGTTCTCTTGATTCTTTGTTCAAATGTGCAAAAACCTCCCACTCCATTCCTTCTGCTACGGTGAAAGCCATATGATGGTACTGGCGTTTTTTTTTACGACCACCATTAAGAGGTTGTGCTTAGGAGAATCCGGCTAGCGGATAGTTTTAATTTTTCGTTCACCAGGACATTGCTCTTCGGAAATATCTGAGTGGACGTGATTTATTAACGTGTGTATCAACGGGCCCAGGCTCCGCTGCCCGGCATACGTGGAGAGCGGCGTGTGTGTTGGCCTTGCCGAGTATTCACCCACGCCGAAGGCGTTATGGGCTGGGCCGTGCGCCGCCTATATCACCACCACCATTGCCTAGGTGCTCGCAGTGCTCGAACGGGCGCAACGTGGCGGAGCGGTCCCACGGGACTTGGCATACCGTGATCTCGGCTGGTTTGCCCCGCCCTCATGCGTGTGTGGCATTTCGCAGGCGCCTGCGTCCTTCTCATAATGACATTAAACTTACAGTGACAAACTTACGAGAGGGAACAAATGACAATTCTTCCACTCCGGCCAGCCTGGCGGCTCGTCAGCAGCAGTGGCTTCCCAACATTTTAAGGCGGAAGCGCTTAATTCCTCATCGTTGTAAGCAGGCCTTTACGACAGAAATGTCCCGCTTTTCAATTGGTTGACATGGCCGGGACGTCACAGTGCTCGAATTTCAAACATGGCCAGTGGTACTTTGGCTCCTCCTCCTCTATTTGTCGTCATTCGTGCGTGCGAGTCCGCTGAAACTGGAGGAGGGCATTGTGCTACCTGTCTCCTATTCTTGTCGTATTGGCAAAATACATTCTTCTTCCTCCTAACCCAGAGCGGAGACCAAACCATCTTCCTTGCCGGGGCTAGGCGTCTCTGAAATCAGCCACGCGCATGATCCCTCTGTACCAAAGAAAGTTAATTTTCTGCGACGGTCTCGTGTTAAAAATTAGCAGTTACTTAAAAAATATCAATTAAATAACGTTTATCACGATACCAATTTGTCTGAACACATAGCACTAATTGCAACCGGTGACTATGTTCGGCTTTTAGGAAACGGTAACTGTGAGCTACGGATGACGGCGTGGTACAACAACCCACTCCTATAACTGAATTCGGCATTTTACGCAACGGGCATAAACGCCAATTTTTTTTCTGACTTCCTTGTTTCTCAACCGCAGCGTAACCAACCATAATGTGAGCCTCGTTTACCTCCCTGTAGAGGCTTGTGGTTCAGTTTCCGTCGTCGTCATTGTGTGCAGGCAAAGATCTTTAGCATATTATAAGTTATTTTGGTGGCGTTGTTCTCCTCTACTATGCTCGCAAATAAAAATTCAGCGGCACTTGGACTGTCTAAAGTGCGTAGAGGCGAAAGCGTTTTCCGAACCACTTTCGCTGCTTCTGTGGCACTGGTGGCGTCACATATAATTGAGTACTAATTACTAAGTGATGACAAATCACTAATTAATGGTTAATTACTGATTAATGCCTGAATACTAATTAACTGCTAATTAATGACGCTTAAGCTGCGCTTTTAGGAGTGGAACGCGACAGTGTGTTGTAGCTCTGCCAGGGAGTCCACGGAACGCCACCACCCATTCGGCGCGATGCCTTGCCCTTTGAACGCAACGCTTTTTGTGGAAAGGAAATGGCGCAGTAATTCTCTGTCATCTCGGTGGACACCTGAACCGCACCGTAGAGGAAGGGAGGAAGTGGGAGTGAAAGAAGACAGAGAGGGCCCGTAATGAAGGAAATGAAAATTGTATTTCAGGAAAGGAAATGACGCAGTAACTGTCTCACATATCTCGGTGAACACCCGTCAAAATTCAAGGGGGCACATTTTTTACCTAAAGTGTGGTCAAGGGGGCACATTTTTTACCTAAAGTGTGGTCACTGTTGTGTGGTTAAGATGTTAAGCTTCGCCTCTAAGATTGGAACGCGACAGCATCTTGCAACGCTGCCAGGGAGTCCATAGAACGCCATTGCCCATTCGGTTCTACGCCTCGCTCATCGGTAAATTGGTTTTTGAGGAAAGGAAATGTATCTGTCTCTCATATCTCGGTGGACACCTAAACCTCTCCTGAAGGGAAGGGAGGAGGATGAGAGTGAGCGAAGACACCGTATTCACTACACGCGCCTTTGTTCATTCCAAACCATCGAGATGGCATGGCGGAGTAAGTGTAGTTTCTCTGAGAGATGTTCTCCGCAGTCAACCTCAGCCACCGGACTGGGTGGCAGTTATGGACAAATTGATCGAAATGAAAATGTTTTAATCCGTCGCCTTAGCCAAAGTCTGGCTAGCGACTTTTTATGCCTGCGCATGTATTGTTTTCCGGCAATAAAGGAAAAAAAAAAAAAGATGGCATGGCGGAGTGGATAGCATGCTCGTCTCGCACGCCGAAGACCGGGGTTCGATTCCCGAGCTCGACCAATTTCCTACTCGGTTTTGTTTATTTATATGGCCTGACTAGAAAAGTTAATTACGCTAATTGCTTAATTAAGTAATTAGCTAAGCTCAGTCTCACTTACTTGGAGCATCACTATACGATCCCTTGAATTCGTTGCATGGTTACTAGGCAAAGTACAATTGGCCCGTTTGAAATTCGCGCACTGTGAAGTCACGGCCGTTTCGACCAATTGAAAAGCGTGACATTTTCTGTCGACAACTGCTGCTTACAACGATGAGGCATTAAAGGCTTTCGCCTTAATACGTTTTAAGTTTTCCCTCTTGGGAATAATCTACTATTTTAGGTGTGCGCTATTCCTAGAGGGGAAACGACAACTTACTTTCAACGACAGAAATTACATGCAAAATATCCGATTTCTACGCGTATAAGCTCTTGGGACGGCTTTTTGTGGGGCAAGTTTTACTTGCACGATGGAACCTACAGGAAACAAGCCGGAATAGTAGTTTGTAACCTCTGCAAAAAATACCTTCACTGTTTTACACCATGTTCTCTGGCGTAGGTACGGCTCTTTCGTAGCTCTTCGATCGTTTGAGTGCCGCTAAGACTTGCCACAGCTCCATCTCGCGCAAGCGCCACGAAGTAGAGGAGGAAGAGCAGCAATTAGAATTGCTCGTGCGCACGCGTTGCGGCTTCTACGTTCAGGATTCGCCGATTCGAACGTAGACACTGCGGTGAGCGTCCCTTCTTTCTCGACGAGTGGCCATGTAGAGTGACTCTCTGCAGACCGCTCCGCCTGGACCCTCTGTCGGAGCGTCACTTATTTCGCCGTACTTCGCGACTTGTTCTCTGCGTTGCGGCGCCATGCCAGGACTGGGCTCCTGCCTCGGGAGCTGCGGCTGCAACGCGGACTCTGCGAACGGGCCACCTGAGCGGCCAACGGACCCCGAGCCCCACAGGGGCCTAGTCGTCTCCGTCCGGCTCTGCGACAGCAAACACGGGGGACAGGGAGGTGGTGCCGGCCGCTGCTAGCGATCTGCACGTCGATGTCCACGGAGGCTGCATGTCCGGGAGAGCCTCCAGCCTCGCACGGCCGTCAGCTGTCTCCCCATTCACCACCACGGTGCTTTGACATCCAAGGCTTCTATGGTGAGATTCATTCAAAGAAACATCAATCGCAAATTGCTCGATTTCTGGTGGTATTTTGGAGACGATCACATTTTTAGCTTTGTTATAACTTAACTTGGCAGAAGCGTCACTTAGCAAGTCTTGCCTGCGAGGCCCTTGGTATATATTTAAGAAGTTAGCAAAATGGAATTTCGTACTAACGTCTCTGGGTCTGCAATATGAGTTTAAAATAATTGGTGTCGGTGCAATGCGAGTTGACAAATCTGTTTTAGTGGAATTGATCTCACATTTAATTATTTCATTTTCGCCCCGAGAATGATCACCTCCCATGTTGTCTTTAAATTTTGTTTCGCCGTCGCAATTTGTGGTGATGGTCCGAGTGTTTCTGGTGGGTCCTGGCTCCTGAAGGCTGTGAGGTGGCTGCGTGGCTGATGGGTGGAGGCTTGAACTCGCCTTCGCTTTTCCGTTCTGCTGCTGCATCGGCTTTTTATAGGTGGATTCTCCTAGAGGAGTTGAGATGGTGGGTGGAGTGAAAGCTACCGAACTGGGCACATCGTCCTCTGTCGTCGCTGATACAATTTCCAGGGCTACACATGCTCGCGGAACCACGACCTTATTACTATGCTTCTCGAGCCGCCTAAGCTCGACCCTTCTTCAGGGCCTCATTACGGTTCGCACGACTGGCTCCTTTCACGAACTCATCCTCGGTAAGAGCCCTAATTGCATCCCCTTCATGGCATTTCTCTGGGCGTTCGATGCGCTCTTCTGCTGTCTCCTCGGCACGCCGTCTACGCTTGGTTTCATTCCAGCGCGCAAGTGCCATTAACGGCCCATCATCTTTCATAACGGTTCGCCTACTGACCAACCAACTGCCTCTATATATAAATACCCCCACCGGGCGGCTAGATGACGTCATACCAGATAGCGCCCGAACGCTCTTGCCGATGGCGAGCGCAACGGTTAGGTGACGTCATACCAGGCGGCGTGGCGGAGCGGGGAAGCGCAGGTGCAGTGGTTCCTGGGCAACGGCTCTTGCGGCGGCTCCGGCGGGCAGCCATCCGCCTTGGGGCAGCTGCAGCGATGGACATACGGCCCAGGTGGGACCACGCTCGACGATGCAAAGTGGCTGGCGTAATGAAGCTACCACCTTCATAATGCGTGCACACGCACGCAGGCATTCAAACACACGCGCCTCCTAGGCACATATATATGCGCCCCCCCACACACACACGCCTGCACACACATGCAGACACGCGCGCAAGCGCGCACAAAGAACCACACGCAAACACTCGTGCACACGAACACGAACCCACACACAATCGTACACACATAGACATGAGCGCAAACATGCACCCACAGATACACTTGCGCACAGGCACACACACACGAACACACACACGCAGTGCCACACACACGTCGTTCACACGCAAACACACGCGTTAACATAAACCCGCGCACACACACGCAAAGAGATAGACACATACGCAAAAACACATATGTACATAAGCATGCACACACTCACACATGCACACGAAAGCACGCAGACATAGACACACGCGCGCACACAAAAACTGGTGCTTGAGCAAGCGTTGCCAATTAAAACTTCTTCTGAGAAGACAACTACAGTAATCATGTTTAGAGGAATGTTTGCTGATGGCGACAGCTTGCTTCCCGTGTGCTGTGCGATGTCAGTGCACGTTAAAGAACCCCAGGTGGTCGAAATTTCCGGAGCCCTTCACTGCGGCGTCCCTCATAGCCTGAGTTGCTTCGGGACGTTAAACCCCAATAAACCAAACCTTTAGAAATGACTGCTGCTTGTTTTGCACGCCGCATCAGCAGTTGGTGGCGCATATCTTGCGGCCGCGGGAAGCACCCAGGCCCATCGGGGATTCTGTTTTAAGGAATTCAGTTTTAGAGCTCATACTGTTGTGCTGCTTTGGAGTGGTAGTTTTGCTTTGGTGGTCTTTTGAAGCCACAGCTTTAAGGGTCCCGTTATGCAGAAAGCCCAGTGAAAAATACGGATTGATCGAAAAAGGCTACGTCACGCGTGTTGCCGCGAGTTTTCGTACTCCTTAAAAGTTTTGAAAACTGGTGAATACAAGGTTGCAACCTGAGTCAAACGCCAGTAGCAAATCGAAGTATATGAAGTTAGGGATTCGCGGTAAAAGAAAATTCCGGTAATTAGTCGGGAACTGAACCGCTAACCATTCGACTTTGCCAATGCAGCAAACTCCTAGGCCAATCGGGGGCAGCTATTCTTCTTGCGATGGTTGTTATTTCAGAGAGCGTGCAGGAGCGCTGCTGTCGCTTAGCGGTTTTGTAATGCGGGCTTTTATCTAACTCCTTTAAAGACCAGCCTTTCTCAAATCGTTCCTTGTTGCTAAAACTCTATCGATTCCTTTTTTGAATGATTTGCAAGATTCCTGAAGTCAGAAATTAAAAAGCCAACTAATTCTTCTTAACTATCAGACTGGTCAAACAACACCAGAAAATCGACGAACTATCGACGAAGGCACTCTCAGAGCTTTTTGTTCTATTGCGTAGTACCCTCCTTCTTCCGGAAAACCCCAGTTATTTTTACCAGGGATGTCCCATATATTCTTGGTGAAATAGTAATTTACAGAGCTTCTGTGAAGGTGCCTTAACGTTTTGAGGATCAAATATGAACCTTTCATGTGTGGTGCTGCTCACAGGGATCTTTAGCACTTACCAGGTTTATTTATTCAAATCCAGAAGTGGGATTTTACATGACAGTTGGGCGGGTGGACGGCGATAAATTGTAATATGCTGGTGGTATATGGTATACACCATCATGATGAGGCAGCTTCTCCGATGGCAGTGTTCAGTCGCGCAGGGTCAACGATGAACGCCGCATGGTTGGGAAGGCGATTTCAGTCATGAGCATTTGGCACGGTGATTGACTCGTGAAGCGGAGTTGTGTGAGCATGTGGCGGAATGGCACTGTTAGCATAAGGTTATCAATCCTCCTTCTGTAAGTAAGAAGTAATAATCAGCGCGGTGGTGCTGCGTCTTTCCTTCTTCCCTGTCTTAAACTTGCGTACTGGTGTATTCCTAGCTGTCATGGATTACCAACTTGTGCGATCAGCCGCGCTGGCAGAAAGTGCACGTCTTGGTATCGGAAACCAAAATCTCTGGTGGGCGCGGAGCAGCCAGTGCAACCGGTTATTTTGTATTTGATACGCTAAACGCTAACCTGGAGCACGGAACACTCAGGTCAACGTACTTGAAGGTGCGCGGCAGCTTGGTGGGAGTCTTTTGAACGCTGAATTTCCGCTTGTGTGCCTAGTCTGTGCTGTGCTACTTCCCTCTCCGCGAGACTACTCGCGCACTGCTATTTGTGCCCATCAACAAGCCCTCTGATCGCCTCTCTCGGAATGCGTGAAGGGAGAGCATGGGGCACGCTTTTGTAAAATCATATATCCCTTTGTCCAGTATAATGATATGCTGGATTCTGCCGTCATGAATATCGATGAATAAGCGATGAGGGGCTACTGGGACAGGTGCAGTGAGTTGTGGACTGTTTACAGGAAAGGCAGTTAGGTGCCGTTGGCGTTTGAAGAGGTGTGAATTATAGCCAGCGCTGCCCACGCCATTTTAGAACAAGACTAGGAATATGTGGACCGATAGAAAGAAGTAGCGATAAAAAGTTCCGGGAAAATTTTTTTGCAGCTCAGACCACCCTGACGTTCTAAATTTAGGGCACGACACCCTTACATAGCCCAGCAGTACTGCCTAGGACGAGTACTTATGTATAACTCTAGAGAGGATAAGTTCCTGTTAGGTTAGATGGCAGAAAAAAGATGCTGACAATAAAAATCGATCAGTGATAAACTAAGTACCGATAGGTGATATACGACAACCGATGAGAGTTAAACTGGAAAAATATCTGCAAAACGATGCTCAATGATTTAAGAATGAGGAGGAAACTGAACTGTGATATACGATAAGATGATATATATTAGATGTTTATTCTCGCTTCGTAGTGCCGGATTTACCACAAAAATACGATCAATACGGGTACGTTTTCTTGATTATCATGTCCAGTGAGCTGCATCTGCTACGGGCAAAGCGACAGATTGTTAACGGCATTTCATTAAGAGGTTCTGCTTAGGGGTGTACGGCTAGCGCTGTTAAGGATGGTGTGCAACTTTTAACCGTTATTTTGCCGCCTCTAGTATTCCACTTTTAATAACTAGTTCACCACGACATTCCAGAAGAATAAAAGTATGACTCCATGTATCCTTTTCTTTCGGCACATAATTAGTGGCTAATGTGTTTTTGGGGGAAGAGAGTGTTGGGTATACCGACATTACTTTGCATTTCTTCTCGGAAATATCTGAGTGGACATCGTCTGTTAACATGTATGTTAACGACCCAGGCTCGGCTACCCGGCATACGTGGCCAGCGACGTGTATGTTGGACTTCCCGCGTATTCCTCTATGCGGAATGCGTTTATAGCTGGGCCGTGCACCGCCTTTCTCACCACCAGCACCGCAAAGGTGCTGGCAGTGCTTCAGCGGGCACAACGCAGCGGAGAGGTCCCGCGGGGCTCGGCGCTCGGTGATCTCGGCTGCTTTTCCTCGCCCGGCCTGCGTGAGTGGCACCTCGCAGACGCCTTCACACTTCTGATAACGAACTTAAACTTACAGCCGTAAAACTACGAGAGGGAACACCTCACAATTCTTCCACTCCTGACAGCCTGACGGCTCATCAGCGCCACTGGCATCCTAACATTTTGCTAACAGTTGCAGAAGCGCCGAGCGCATGTGCTGCATCCCGCCCAAAGTTTTACTGTGTGGCTGCACAGACACGTAGTGTCCCGCAGTTTCGACCATCCTGTTCATATTCTCTTCGACTAGATAGCCGACGGGAAAGACACTAGTTTTTTGTCTGGATTTAAGGAGGTATAGTAGATTTGGCACAGAAGAACTTTATTTATTGAAGTTGTTAACTAGTTTTAAAATCTCATTTTCGGCGCCACATGTTAAAAAACAGGCACTAGTAAAACAAACTGAATTTTATTTTATGCCTCTGCATCTCTGTGGGATGTGGTTTGGTTGCCAACTTGTCTCCAATAGCAGGTTTTATTTGCACTTCGTCCTGCTTGTGGCTTTCTGGCGAGCGCTCGTCGCTTTTCTTCATAGCGGCCCCGTTATTACCACTGGTTGCCACTGTTCTCAGAAGCTATTCGGAAGCAGGGCAGAGATAGTTTGAAACTGGTATTTATCGCTCATGCGTAATCAAGTGCGGTAAAGTCTGAACCATAAGGAACATACATTTGTTCTATCGTCGGTTACATTCCATCTGAGGCTGCCAGCCATACGGGAATGCGTTTACGTTCCTTGCAGAGTCACGTGTGTCCCTGCAATAGTCTTTTAGAGGAGGGCGGGAAGTTCGTTGTTTAATTATGCCAACAGTGTGTAAACGACCAGACTATCATCGCTTGCGCAAAATTTTTGAAATGAAATATACTCTGCCGGATGGAACTACGGCAAACATATCGTCAAGCGGGCGTTTGATTTGGATGAATGAGGCCTAGGCTTCTCCGTGTTTGCTGCATCGGTAAGATGAGACAACAGCTTTCGCAAGTATCGTCCCCCCAGACACACTTTTTTTAGCATTCAGGTGACAAGGTCTTCCTGCAGTTAACAGTTTACATAAGCAACTTAGACTTGATGGTCCGCAGATTTTAAGGTGAAAATAAAAAAGATTCGTCACCAATTGGATCCGAGATTCTGAATTCCGGTTTTTCCTGAAGCCGAAAGAGATTGCCGAATGGTGATGAGTTCGTCGCCTGTCTGTGGGGTTCACAGAAAAACTACGGTGCAGTAAACAAATATTCCGGTGCGATATTTTTTTTTCCCACCCGCAATATATATATATATATATATATATATATATATATATATATATATATATATATATATATATATATATATATATATATATATATATATATCGTACCCCACAGGGCCAGATGCATTACAGAGATCTAGTGGGAAAAACGCAGGAATAAGCTTAGAAAAATACAGCAGAGAGACAAATTTAAATAACACCTGTGTGTACAATGCCAGCTGTAGCTTAGCGGAAATTCTCGTAATTATTGATGTCGGCAATATCTATTGGTAGCTGATTTCAGGTTTCAGAATTTTACGCAGATTGTAAAATCGATTTAATGAGGCCGCGGCCTCTGTGCCTGTATTCATTGTAATTACTGTCTTAGGCGAAGCGAATTTACAGTGTCTTAACTCTTTTTATTTTGCCTCATGCAGTTCTCTATTTTTTTTTATGCAGGTCGCTTCCGCTTCCGGGCCACGGTGTACTGCCCGTATGGTGAAGGCGGTACTTCGGGGGATATTTTTTTCCAACCTTTAATTTTCTGTTAAAAATAGAGTGTTTTAATTGGAAATGTACTTGATAAAAAGTTACGTGTTTGGCTGTGATATGTCTCAAGACTTTTAAATGATACCATAGCAGCGTTTTGCGATGATGTAGAAACATGTCTGAATTGCAATGCGCTCATGCTCTTTCTTTGCTTTGTTCCTCTCAAAAAAGCAGCAACAACAAATGAAAACAGTGTCCAGTGCTGATAAGAGAGAAAAATGTCCTCAATTAAGGAAATTAGATTAGAAATTACAAAATTGCAAGCTCCATTACTACACAGCCTTCGGAATCAACTCTAAGAAAGCAGTTTTAAAAGGAAACATGAGACGCTGAAAAGTAAATCGTATAATTGACAGTAGGCTTGTTTAAAGTGTAGAACTACATCAGTGCTATTTAGCATGGGTGGCCTGGCTGCTGACGCTTTCTGTTTCAATTCGAGCTTTGAAAACGCAGGCTTTCGCCGATGGCTCGCGCTGCAAAGGGCGCTGCGCCGCTTGGATAATGCTGTATTATGTTACCGCTTAGCATAATGGCTTTAACCTCTTATAAAAAAGTAGGCAGCGGCTTAGCTCTGGTTAATCCTGGATATACAAGCGAAAAGCTGCCGTTATGCTTGGTTTGACGTCATGGTTGTCGCAGTTGGCGCACAATGCACTGGGAGCACCACGATAGCGGTGGAGGCGTTCGGCCGTCCACACACTTTCTGTACGGGACCCGAGGAGGAGACGCGCGTGTAGTGAATATGGTGCTGTTTTAGAAGGTTGCTTTAGAGACATGTACTGTGGTGTCCATTCCTTTCGGGTGTACACCAAGATATGAGAGAGAAGCATTACCTTTCTTTAAAACCAATTTTCGTTTTATTTCATTTTCCTTAAGGCCCTTACGGCGCGGTTCGGGTATCCACCGAGGTATCAGAGAGACAGCGGTCGTTTGCTTTCCTTAAAACCAATTTTCTTTTCATTTTCCATCTCTTACGGCGCGGCTCGAGTGTCCACCGAGTTATGAGAGTTTCCTGGCGCACTGTTTGTCTTTTATTTTTATTTTTTTACTTGTGCCGCGTGTGACGTCACTCGGTTTCGTGCATGCGCAGCTGTGGCTAATCTTGGCTCCGACGGCTCAGGCGAAGCGCGGCTGTGGTGCGGGGAGTGAAGCTTTTCGCTTCAAAAGACTGCTTCGTAACACGCCCACATAGGCGCCATTGACAGCGCGCGCCTGCGGCTGTCTTGTGGTGACATCACCAAGCACTAAAGTCACACATGTCTCCATGGAAGGAGATTATTAATTGTGCACTTTGCAAGTCTGCGCAGCGAGGGGTTCGAATTCGCGAGTCATCTGCGCCAAATTCAATGTTGCAAGACTTTTTCGCATCGTCTAGATTGACGCAAGTCCACAGAACCTACGTCCATCAACAGCGGATTTAAGACACCGTTGCGCCACCTCTTTCTGCGCATTTGGCTACTACGTAAGAGTATAAACAACAACAGCATGAGCGGTTTCCGACGTCATAAGCCTTCGGATGGGTTATAGGGACACCTCTCCTTGTAGTAACCCGGCAGCAATAGAAAAAACGGGTGAACAAATGTGGATTTCTAAGCCAGTTCTTGCACTTCAAGACGATCGGGCGCGTGCGGCATAGGAAGGAAGCTTTCACGCGGTCCTCCCCACCTGCCATTCATTACGATCTTTGTTTTGATTTCTTCAGTCGTATACGGTTTATTGGCTTTCAGGCTTGGATTAAAGCTTCTTGCTAGGCCTTGAGAATGGCGCTTACTTTGCCTCATCTGCGCCCTAAAGCACTACCAGTCAATTATGAGTCGGAAAATAGTCCATAGGTGAGAAGGGTCCCTGGAGGGGTGTTTTGAAAACTAGCTTCCCGGTCGTTGGTCTTTTAGTACCTTCGGTATTTTGGGTCAACGAAAATGTTTAGAAGAAGCCGTTGCGGTGCTCTCAGTGTGCGGATAATGAAGGCTCTTTACGTCTGTGTAGATGCATGCTGAATTAGGCGGGTGCTGTAAGCTTTGGGTAAATGTATGAAATATAGACCAATTGCAGGAGGATTGGCTTCACCCGAGACTGCGTACTGGCAAGGTAGGCGATGAAAGGCGTTATTTTGTGTGCAGTTAAGAACGCCGTCAGATCTCCAGGCTGACATTCAAATTTTTTAACGAATCTCGTTTCTCACGTGACACCTATAATTTAACTACCTCCGAGAGTTCCACTAGACTGAACCACTCCGAAGTAGTACGCCTGTATTTCGCCAGGACGAAACTTTACCAACACTTCAGTGGAATGTTTGCCTTCTATTATTGTTGAATGTTTCAATGAAATTATGTTGCCTGAATTGTTACTGCAACACATGTAACCCTCTCCTGCTTGGGGAGCTTTGCTGCCTGCAGTACAGTAAAAGAAATAAATGCGCCGCGGTGGCTCTGTGGTTATGGGACGTTAAACCCCCATAAACATAAACCAAATAAAAGAAAATGAAAAATCTCATAAATCTTCAAGAACAGGCACTGAGTCTTGTTTCGGAAAGCCGAGATGGCTAGTGAGGGCGTTATGCAGTATGCAGCTGGCGTAAAATTGGAACTACTTTGCTTGCAAGTGTCCAGGCATGGAATTTAAGCGAGCTTCATGATTTTTTGTTTCCTGTAGTACATAGGTGCCTTGATATGTTCGTGTCTATTGCTCAGCTTTCCGTCTATTCAACGTGGAGTCACATCGAGTGATGGTTGAGCGGTCAGGGAGCATCGAATGTCTCACTGTGAGGAAAATGACAACTGTTGCAGTGATCGGTTGAACAGGAGAAATTTAATACAGACGAGGAATATAAAACCTGTGCCGCTGCCAGATGCAATTTTTTCATTTACGTTGCTATTAACGTCCACCTATCACTAAAGTGAGAACTCTAACGGATCTAAGACCAGTAAGTAGAGAATAACCAATGACGCAAATGTGGGCATTCACTCATTAAATCTATCGCGTCATACCCTTAAGACGAAGCTTAAGTGTTTCCTCCAATTTTCTATGCAAAATACTCGTGCGTGTGCGCCCCAATGCACGAACCATGCGCGAAATGGTTCGATTATGTGCCATTCTCCGAGAGAAGGCAAAAGACAACTCCTATGGCTGCTAAAAATCAAGCGCCACAACTGGCAACGTGCGGACAGATCCGTGTGTGTCGGTTGTAATGTTTAATGCATGGTTCAAGGTAGCTGTAATTTTCGTGAGTTTAATGGCTGCGTTCATTCTTTTCGTTTCTTCTTCTCTTCCACTTGCGTGTGCAAATGTAGGTTAATTTCTATACGACGCAAATGTTTAGCTTTTAGTCGTTTGCTGTATATGGCTAGCGTCGGCGTAACGACATAACTGTTGTTTCCTCATTATCAACAATGCATTCTACACATTTTGATTTTTCTAAGGTGAAAAGAACGTATGCACGCAGCAGCGGTACTTTCAGAGGGGCGATCGGAGCCCTTTTTTCACTTCCTCTCAATGCAAATTTTTTTCACAGACACTCGGTTAGTTCATCATCCTTATGAACATCACAATCAGCCTGACTACGACCACTGCAGGGCAAAAGCCTCTCTCATGTATCTGCAATTAACCGTGTTCTTTGCCACTTGGGGCCACCGTGTGCCTGATTATTTCATCTCATCCTAACTTTTTCCCTCCACCTGGTCCGCTTGCCTTCACTTGGAATCGACTCCGTTACCCTCAAGTACCAGCGCTTATTTTCAAGCGCTTGTCAAGCATCCTTCAATAATCATCATCAACTCAATTTCCCTCTACAAGATTGAGAGCACAACTCAACTGTGATGAAACGTTGCGGCGATTTTGGGCACCAGATATGAGGTGGCAATCAAACTGGCCAGACCCTTTTTTGATTGGTTGGACGTACAATTCGAACTTAATTTTCATGTACTCGGGAAAGGGATATAAAATAGAATGGCTCTGAGTATTGTAACCGTTTCGCTCGAGAAAAAACTACAAAAGAAAAGCAGCACAAGCGAATAAAAGCTAATAAGATTAAAGCTAGAGCGACAGTTTTCGTTTCACCTAAAATTATCCTGTAACCGAGTGCTGCTGTTCAAACTGCCAATACCGAGATGGCAGCGGAGAAAAAAAACGTCCGATGGACGCCACAGCCAAAAATGTGACCAGAAGAGAACAGAAAACTGAGGGTGTCGGGCGGAAGAGAGGCCAGCAGCTTTTCATAAACAGGTCGAAGAGTGCCGTCATGTTAGACGTTGGACTGCGCTCGTGGAACAGGAAAGTGCTCAAAATTAAGCTCCCCTACGCTCTCCGCGAAGTCAAAAAAGAACATTTTTTTTGTGTTCAAGGGAGTCGTAGCTCGAAAAAAAGACAGGGGCGAGAGAGACACAAGAAACAGGACCGGCGCTAACTTACAACTGAAAAACATGAAGCGAATTCCCGAGCTTGAAGAACCAAACGCGCATGCCAAGCAACAACTGATTAGATTAGGCGGAAAGATAAACCTGACCTAGCACGACTCAGCACGACCTAATCAGCATGACGAGAGCTGGACAGCCCCGTGCCAAACCTACGAGCAGTAACGGGAAAGCGACTACTTAAAATTTAAAAAGATGGATTCCTTTCGAAGCAGAACTACCGATGTTTCACTGATGCACTTATCTCTTCCCAGCTTATGAATGATTGAAGCCTCAACAACCTCCCTTGCTAGCTGTTCTTTAGAGCGACCAAGAACTTTATTTTTCCCGATAAACCTGACCCGGTAGGTCAGGTTTATCTTTCCGCCTCATCTAATCAGTTGTTGCTGGGCATGCGCGTTTGGTTCCTCGAGCTCGAGAATTCCCTTCATGTTTTTCAGTTCTAAGTTAGCGCTGGTCCTGTGTCTTGTGTCTCTCTCGTCCCTGTCTTTTTTTCGCGCTACGCCTCCTTTAAACATGCTTTACTAACTGGCTCAGAACACCACTATGCTCATTTTTTGTGGTCATGAAAAGGCTCTCGTTAGCGTCATATAAGCGAAACTCCATCACTGGCAATTTGAGCGGCGGGGTGCAGCCCTGGCAAGTCAACAACTGCATACAAGCTTCCGCTGTACGTGTGCAAGGCGTGGTTCTGATTTGTGGCGCCCAATCTTTGGCACTGGGCGAGTGAAATTGAAATGAGCTTGTGAAATTCCATTTTGTATATTTTTCGCGTTTTCAGTACAGTAAGTAGATTAACTTCAGTTCACACGCACCGATTTCAGCAATCCTACCCGCACTGATATCAGGACAACATGAGGTATCGTTCGAGCCGGATAGTACGATTTCCTCTAAGAACTTCTCAAAAGCGCTATTTCCCAGTAAAGTCCCATTGTTTCAGAAGGTTGTCCGCTACAAAACGGCACACAAGTTAGCTGCATACGCATTCTTCCGCGAACTGCGTTGGAAAATAACGTGGTGCAATGTAAGCACCCCCATTACCACGCAGATACGGACGTCGTCTCCGCACGCACTGGCCTCAAAAACATTGCGCTGGTTTTAAAACCTCCTTCAGACAGGCATTATGTCCAATGCAGAAAACAACGTTCTACACTGTTGACATGTCCAAAGATCAGTCACAAAGATCAGGCAGCTTTGGAGGTTTTGTAAGTGAATTTATAATGGCAACTCCCCTATAGCATTGTTTTTACGCGGGGAAATCTTACTTGCGGCCTATTCCAGGCATTTCCTTTTCCGTGAGCAAATCATTCCATCGTTTGAAAAAAAAAAACGGTTATTTTCCCATGCCGCGAAAAGTATTCATAGTCGACACTTGACTCCAATGTGTTCATGTAGAGTCACGGAACGACATTGTCAAGGAAGACCAAATATTCGTACTTAGACGCCATCCAAGACTATTGTTAATGTAGACGTATGATTGTAACTTAGACACAAACATAGGGGCGCGCACAAAGAAGGGGGTGGGTGCACCCCCCCCCACCCCCACCCCTATTTGTGCGCGTGCCTATGATGGTGTCTAACCCCCAGTCGTCTAAGCTCCTTAATCGCCAAGTCTTCCCCACACATTTACTCTGTCGAACCTGTTCCGTCATTGTTTACAGTGCAGTGCTGTGACCAAGCAGGTTTTTTAACGGCCGAACACCCATGATGTTGCCTTGCAAGAACTGTTTACTTGGCAGGTCATTTTGAGGCAATCTTTCTAGGTTCTTTCTTGCATTGAGTGTAACCAAAAAACAAATCTGTCACATTTTCTGGGGTCTATGAAGCGCGTTGTCACATTAATGCTTCAGCGACGCGAAGATTGCTTTCGTCTGCCGGTGCTCACGAGGCGAACAATGAAGGGGAAAGCATCAGGGTGCTGGCGAACGTTTCAACAAGAAGACTGTCTCCGTCTGGGTGAAAACAAGACCTCTTGTGGAAACCCTGGCCAGCAACCTGAGGCTTTTCCCTCCCTTGTTCACATTTTGAGTGTCAAGACATCAGCCCTTTATCCTATCTTTACCATATATTCCTCTGCCGATATTACAGATTAAAATAAAAACTACTGCTGAATAGTATTTTCTAGATTTTGCAATTCCATAACATCGAAATAAATGTTGTATAATCATTCCTCATCTCTGCAGCTCCATTTTGGCCGCAGGGCCCTAGGTGTGCGGAGATTGAGGGTGGGGCGGGGGGCACTGAGCTGAAACTTGGCTCGTTCTCATGAAGAACCTTATGCACGCCAGTGGACACCGTTCAGAAACTTGTCTAAGCATCTTAGCTGACGCTGAACAGGAACTCATTGTATCAGCAGCAAGCGTGGGAGCACACGTTCATAGCATTCGGCGCATGGAGTATGCGTGATGAGTGACCACTTGAAGTCTTCGAGCATCGAAACTGTGAGAATTAGCCATCTAGCTCTTTAAAGCCTGGGCAGCGCACCACCACGTCTTTGCGACACAGGCTATGGTAGGGGAGCAACGAGGGCAGTCGGCCGCGGCAGTAAATCTCTCATCTCCTTCGTTGTCAACAAACAAGGAAAAGAGCGAGTGAACGTGAATCAGAGTGAGTGGACATGACGGCGAGTTAATGGTTGTGAGCGCGAGTGAGTCGTGAGAGCGATTTGTCAAGATTGTGAGTGGTTCTGAGTGTGTGTGCGAGCAGACATGATTGCGTGTGAGTGGTTGTGAGTGCGAGTGGTTCTGAGTGTGTGTGCGAGCAGACATGATTGCGTGTGAGTGGTTGTGAGTGCGAGTGGTTATGACTGTGAGTAAGTGGTTGTGAGTGCGAGTGGTAATAAGAGTGAGCGTGAGTGAGTGATTGTTAGCGCGAGGTCATGAGTGCGAGTGCGAGTGAGTGGTTGTGAGTGTAAGTGGACATGAGTGCGAGTATGAGTGAGTGGTTGTGAGTGCGAGTGGTCATGAGTGTGAGGGAGTGGTTTTGTGTGCGAATGGCTAAGAGTGTGAGTGCGAGTGGTTATGAGTGTGAGTGCAAGTGAGTGGTTGTGAGAGTTAATGGACATAAATGAGAGTGTGAATGAGTGGATGTGAGCGCGAGTGGCCGTGAGAGTGAGTGTGATTGAGCCACTTCTCATGGTGCCGAGGTATGCTTAGAGCTAAGCTAATCAAGACGGCCAGCTGATGGTAGGGCGAGTCTTAATAGATGAACAACTCAAAGCCAGAACGATGCAGTCCAGCGTATGTAGGGTAGGCTCCTGATGTGAACAAAATTTCGATTAGAGCGTAATTGCTTATTCGCATCATCAAAAACCAGTGAGGACGCATTGCTCGGTAAACAGGACCACTGCGGAGGCTGGCGGCAGAGGGAGAGCAGCGCTTGCATACCGTCATTCTGCTCACGGACATGCAAGGAGATGTTGTTGGAACTTTGCGTGCGTGCGCGCCCCAGAGCTGAAACGGGAATTGCGAGCGACGGGTGACGATGTCGTACGTCGACCCACTCCTATAACTGAATTTCCCAATTTACGCAATGGGCATCAACGCCAATTTCTTTTTTGCATTTTCTGGTCTCTCCACCAGAGCGTAGCCAATTATGATGTGAGCCCCGTTTGCCTCCCTGTCATTCTCTTAACTGTCTCACTGACTTCACTGTACAGGCCTCTGGTTCCGTGTGCGTGGTCGTTACATTGTGGAGACAACGAGCTTTAGCTTATTCGGTTACTTTTTTTAGTGTTGTTCTTCCTTTCTCTGCTCACATGTACTACACTTTAATTTTCCCTTTATAGACCAATCTACCATCCTAGGTATGCGACATTCCTAGAGGGAACAACAACAAGACACATTGAACAACAAAAATACCATGCTAAATGTGCGATTTCTTCGTGTATAGGCTAACGGGATGGTTTTTTGGGGTTCTGTTATTAAGCCCACAATGGGACCTTCAGGAAACACTCCGCCATTGTAGTTTGTAACTTCTGAAAAAATCCCTTCACTGTTTTACACTATATTCTCTACCGTAGGCCTTTCTATCGCAGAGCCTCGCTCATTTGAGCACCGCTAAGACTTTCCACAGCTGCGGCAGCTTGCGCAAGCACCACGAAGAAGAGGAGGCAGAACAGCAATTAGAATCGCTCGGGCGCACGCGTTGCGCCTTCCACGTTCTGCACGCGGCGATTCGAACGCAGACGCTGCGCTGGGCTTTCCTTTTTCCTCGAAGAGTCACCATGCTGACGGTCTCTTTGAAGACCGCTCCGCCTGGCCCTTCGTTCAGAGCGTCGCTCATGCCGCGTATCCCGACTCCTCCTTGTTGGCGTGGTGCCGCCAAGGGAAGACTGGGCTCCCTCCTCGAGAGCTGCGACTGCAACGTGGACTCTGCGAAGGGGCAACCTGAGCGGCCACCGGTCTGCGAGTCTCGCAGGGGCCTAGACGTCTCGATCCGGATTGGCGTCAGCAAGCGCGGGGGACAGGGACGTCGTACCGGCCGCTTGTACCGATCTCCACGTCGATTTCCACGGAGGCTGCATGTCCCGGAGAGAGCCCAGCCTCGCAGGACCGTCAGCCGACCACCCATCGACCAACGCGGTGCTTTGACATCCGAGGCTTCTCCGGTGAGTGTTATAGAAAGCAGCATCGAAAATGACTCCATTCCTTCTGATATTTTGTTCATGATCTCTTTTCTAGCTTCTTTATTACTCTAATTTGGAGGCATAGCTACTTAGTGGTCTGCGAGGCAATAGGAAAAGCTCTAGGAGGTTAGCAAAATGCAGTTTCATGCTGGCGCCTCAGGTTCTTCAATATCCGTGTAACAAAAAACTGACAGGTGATGGTGCATTGGATGGGACAAATCTGCTCTAGCAGCATTGATTTTACATTTTTTTTAATTTTCGGTTTTAGAATGATCGCCTCAAAGTGCGTCTTTAATTTTAATTTCGCCGTTGCACTTTGTTGATCACCTCACATTGCGTCTTGTAATTTTAATTTCTCCGTTGCACTTTGTTTATCGCCTCACATTGCGTCTTTAATTTTAATTTCGCTGTTGCACTTTGTTGATCGCATCACATTGCGTCTTTAATTTCAATTTCTCTGTCGCTCTTTGTTGATTGCCTCTCATTGCGTCTTCAATTTTAATTTCGCCTTCGCACTTTGTTGATCGCCTCACATTGCGTGTTTAATTTTAATTTCGCCGTGGCACTTTGTTGATCGCCTCTCATTGCGTCTTTAACTTTAATTTCGCCGTTGCACTTTTTTGATCGCCTCACATTGCGTCTTTAATTTTAATTTCTCTGTCGCACTTTGTTGATCTCCTCACACTGCGTGTTTAATTTTAATGTCGTCGGCGCACTTTGTTGATCGCCTCACATTGCGTGTTTAATTTTAATGTCGTCCTCGCAATTTGTTGATCGTATCACACTGCGTAATTAATTTTTATTTCGCCGTCGCACTTTGTTGATCACCTCACATTGCGTCTAATTTTAATTTTGCCGTGGCACTTTGTTGTGAGGCTGCGAGTGCTCTGGTGGGCGCTGTCTTTTTAAGTGTGGAGGCGGCTGCATCGGCGATGGGTGGAGGCTTGAACTCGCCTTCGCTTTTGTAGCGTCAGCTGCGTGGGACACAGTCTCGCCGTTTCGCGTGCTTGTTTGCTCAACCATACTGCGCATACGCGAGGAGCAAGTAACGTCACCATGGACAGCTGACATGCCTCGCCGCGCGCGCTCGGCGTCCATTGACCCAGGGAGCCATTATGTGCACTTCCTTTACTTAAAATGATCGGAGTGTAAAACCTAGTCAACGCCAACGCCAACGAACACAACAAACACCGACGGCCTACGACTTCATCGCCGCATTTCTGGCACAATGTTCCCATGCCAACTGATGCAGCGCACACGTGTCAGTACCGCCACTTAGCTTAAAGCCGTATTGAGGTGTCCACTGTTCCATGACGGCAGTTACGCGCCTTCCCTCTGGTTCAGGTGTCCACAGAGATGTAAACACCTAACCACTCGCCGCAGCGGGCTACTGCGCATGCGAAAGGAGATTGCGCCGCGTGTATAAATGTGGAGGGATACACAGCTACTGCGCCGTGTTCCATGGAGGAAAAAGAGAGTCAGGCTGCAGCTCAGCGGCGCAGGAGATTTGAACAACTGATTTCATCGACCCCGAGGTTGTCGCGTGGCAGTTAGCAATTGAGCTTAAAGGGAAGCTGAAACGGTTTTTTGAGAATTCGAGGTTATTCAAGAATTCGAATCTATCAAGCTTCAAGATAAACCATGGAAAGTATTCTTGCACTAGCATTTAAAATGGTGACATAATCGTCGATTAAAACCGCGACGATGTTAAGGCTTCTCCTCACTGCGGTGGAGGAGTGCGAGTAAATGCGGCAGTGACGTCATTATCGCCGAAACTACAGATGTCCGCTGCTTACGCCTGCATGCTGCTGTGCGTCGTCAGATGGCGCCAAACAATGCATTGTGAGCTTCACCTTCGATGGCGCCGGTTTTCTTCCACGAAATAACCCTCTATTCGCTGGAAACGTAGTGCCGTCATACGTGACGTCATTATCAGGGCCTTTGCCCGTCGCTGTGCACTTCAGAGAAGCCTGAACGCCGACGACGACTTTATTCGGCGATTACGTCACGATTTCAGATGCTAGAGCAAAACGATTTCGCAGGCTTTACCAGCACATTTCGCACATTCGGCAACCTTAAACTAAAAAAATTCCAAAACCGCTTCAGTTGCCCTTTAAGAAAAATGATACCAACCTGCGAATTTCATTGCCAATGACAACTGATACTGCAAATTGTCTCGTCTTTAATTTAGTTCTAGTTGCACGTACCGGATTTTCAAGGTTTAAGAGGTGGGAAACCAAGCTAATAACAACAAGCTTAACCAAGATATACTTCACGCTAGATATCTTCACGCAGATATATCCTGGCATAGCAGAGCTAAGCCACTGCCAATTTTTTCGTTCCGGTGCTGCACACTAGAGCACTGCACGGGCCTCAATCTGAGGCCCAAGCCCGGCCCGGGCCCGAGACCTGAAGCCCGAGCCCGGCCCAGGCCCGCGGCTTCAAGCCCGGGCCCGGCCCAGGCCCGCTAAATTATCGCTCTAGCGAGCCCGGCCCGGCCCGTGAATCCCGAAGTGAAGCCCAGCCCGGGCCCGGCCCGGCCCGTTTGCTCACTCTGAGCAAGTAGACTGCTACTCGACCGATAAGAAACTGGTCGGCAAAGGTTCTGAAACCACAGTTTGGCTTGCAGAAAGTTGGTTCTTTTTAACCCTGAAGGAAGTGGTTAAGATAGTGCTCGCCAGGCCCGTCTTTTGGACAGTGATCTCGTGAAAGTGCGCAAAGATAAACTTGGAAGTTCCGAGAGCCAAATAAAAATTGCTCCAAACGGGCGTAGTAGACTACTTTGTATTCCCCCATGGTTTTAATCAGTTATATTCTGCCACCCGGAAGTATAAACATTAAAGCTGCCTAGCAAGCAGTGGGATGTCATTTTTTAGTGAACGCGATCTCACAGGTTGAATTCGTAGCCGAACTGGTCGCCTTTCAGCAGAAACGAAAAGCTAAAAGGCTTGAGTATTTCACGGTGTGTGTTTTGAATACTATAAGCGTCCTAAACTAATATGTTCTTCCCGAATGCATTTCTAATAGTGGATAAATATGTTTTGGGATGATGAAGGATCAATGACCAATTAAGACCGGGTGAATTTTATTCTTACTGGTGGAGCTGAAGATAACGCGCGAATCACGTGATAACTTACAGGGCAAAAGACTTGTCATGACAACCAGGCTGAAGAAGCAAGGAGGGATATATGTGGTTTCGAGATGAACTTTACAAACTCTCGCGATCTTTCGTGGCTGTTTCATTTAGAGACGTAGCGGTCAGCTGATCAAAAAGAAAACCAAACGCGCTTTAGTTTGCGAGTTTTCTCACATGAGAAAAATATAGCTATAAAATAAAAGTTCTGTTTTTGGGGCTTAAGGACACAAGGGTAGTCGGGCTGTGAGAGACACCGAAGAAGAGGGCTCCGGATAATTTTGACTACCTGAGTTTCTATACAACGAGCGATGATACTACAAAGTACATGGCTGTCGTGTCTGCCACCGAAATAGAAATGCGGCCGCCGAGGCTAGGAGCAAACCCTGGTTCCCCGGCTCAGTAATCAAGCGCCTTGACCACTAAGCCACCGCGGCGGGGAAATAAAGAAATAAATATGTCAATGAATAAAGCTTAGTTTTTTTCTCAGCGCGTACTATAACCCACAGCTCACCCGTGTCGCTGCTCCAATGCCGCAGTTGTGTACTTCACTGCATTAGTGAATGAATAGTCGGACACCAGCCGTTTCTGAACGGACCCATGCCCGACTCGGGTCCGCAGCTGTAAGCCCGAGCCCGGCCCGGGCCCGCAACTCCAGGCCCGGGCACGGCCCAGGCCCGGCAAAACAGATCATGTCCCGGCCCGGCCCGGCCCGCGGGCCGGGCCGGGCCCGGGCTTTCGGGCCGGCCCGAGCCCGTGCAGTGCACTACTGCACACGCTTCTGATGGGTGGAGGTCCCTGGACGAATAGAGTGGATGGGTGGAGCTTCTGGAGGTGGGAAGTGGGGGTGGAGAGCGTAGGTGATTGGTCGGGTGGAGGCTCGTTGGTGGGATATATTTTCTCTGCAGCGTGTAGGCGTCATACGCGTGCACTCACACACACACACATACGCGCACACGCACGCGCACACCGATACACACACACGCGCGCGCGCGCTCAGAAAACTAGCGCTTGAGCAAACGCTACCCATTGAAACTTCCTGCATGACAGCAACTACAGTCGTCACACTTAGAGGAGTGTTTGCTGGTGTTTCCGATTACTAGTTTTAGAAATTACTGACGTTCGATTTGCATGACGCGTAAGCAGTTGCTGGCGCTTACCTTGCGGCCACAGGAAGCAAATAGTCCTATCGTGGGCAACTGTTCTCTTTTAAGGAATTTTGTTTTTAGAGTGCGTACGAGTGTGCATCTTCGGCGTGGAAGTTTTTGTAATTTGTTTTCTTTAAAGGCTGCGTTCTGCAGAAAACCCAGCGAAAAATCCGAATTGACAGAAAAGGTGACTACGTCATGCGTGTTTATTTATTTATTTATTTATTTACATATACTGCAGCCCCGATGGGGCTATTGCAGGAGTGGGGGGAAGAAAAAAAAAGGCAGAGAGGGACAACATATTCAGAAGTGAACACCATTAAAATACAGAACACAAATGGAACAGACTAATCACAGATTTGCAACAACATTGAAAAATAGGTTTGGTTCCAGGGAGCGTATATCACCGGGTAAAGAATTCCATCGTTCGATAACACGAGGAAAAAAACTAAATTTGTACATATCAGTGCGCGCGTGAATGGGTGTTACATTCAAAGGGTGGTAGCTCCTTGTAGATGAAGATGCTGAAAAATGCAAATACTCAGACAGTGAAGCAAAGCGGGATGAATTAACAATACCATGAAAATATTTCAAACACTCATTGTCGCGGCGGGTACAAAGGAGGGAAAGGCCTATGGCAGGAAGAGTGCATGAAGGTGAAAAATGTCTGTCATACCGTCGGCAAATAAACCGTACTGCTTTCGGTTTGGTTTTGGTTTTATGGGGTTTAACGTCCCAAAGCGACTGAGGCTATGAGAGACGCCGTAGTGGAGGGCTCCGGAAATTTCGACCACCTGGGGTTCTTTAACGTGCACTGACATCGCACAGTACACGGGCCTCTAGAATTTCTCCTCCAAAGAAATTCCAGCCGCCGCGGCCGGGATCGAACCCGCGTCTTTCGGGTCAGCAGCCGAGCACCATAGCCACTGAGCCACCGCGGCGGCCGTACTGCTTTCCTTTGGACGGATTCCAGCTTACTGATTTCGGACTGTTTATGAGGATTCCAGATTATTGACCCATACTCCAAAAGTGGACGAATTAAAGCTTTGTATGTTACCAGTTTAGTTTCTTGTGGGGCAACACTTAGTGTACGTTTTCGATAACCGAGCCTCCGCATTGCATTATTGGATATTGTGTTAATATGCTTTGACCAGGACAAGTTAGAAGAAAAAAGACCTAAATATTTGTACTCGGACACTTGATTCAGAGAGTTATCTTTGAATGAGTAGGTGTACGAAGATGGTATTGTGCGATTACAGAATGACATGTATACAGATTTACGAAAGTTTATTTGCATTTGCCATGTTTCACACCATGAGCAGAATGACACGAATGACTGATGTAGTTGCGCGTGATCCTCAGGGGTGTTAATTGAACTGTATATGACACAATCGTCTGCATACAACCGAATTTTAGAAATAATATTTTCTGGCAAATCATTAATGTATAATAAGAACAACAGTGGCCCGAGCACGGATCCTTGCGGTACACCGGATGATACATTAACAGTTTCAGATGAACAGAAGTTGAAAGAAACATATTGTGTACGATTAGAAAGAAAGCTTGATATCCAGTCTACCAGTAACGGGTTTTTGAGTATTGCATTAAGTTTACAAAGAAGTTTGCTGTGGAGAACGGTGTCGAAAGCTTTAGAAAGGTCGATAAATAAAGCGTCGATTTGTGAGCCGGTGTCGAGGGAACTAGCAATGTCGTGCGTGAATTCTACAAGTTGTGAAATGGTACTGAGCCCGCGCCGAAACCCATGCTGAAATTTGCACAAGATATTGTTAGCTTCAAGAAAGTCTGTAATGTGCTTATGAATGATATGTTCTAGTAATTTGCATGAGTGTGAAGTTGACGAAATGGGGCGATAGTTGGACAAGATTTGGGTGCTGCCAGCTTTAAACAGGGGAATAACTTTTGCAAGCTTCCAGGCTACGGGGACGGTTGCGGATGATAGCGATTTCTGGAAGATGGTAGTCAAATAGCGGCTGGTCCAAAGAGAGTAACGATGCAGAAATACATTAGGGATATCATCAGGACCACTGCTTTTTTTCACATTTATGTTCAGAATAAGGTTCAGAACACCTTCGACGCTTATTGAAATATCTTCGACAGAACATTGAGAGTTGCTAGGAAAAGTAATCATTTCAAGGTTATCTCTTGTAAATACCGA
Organism: Amblyomma mixtum; assembly: GCF_055824585.1. Taxonomy (NCBI): domain Eukaryota; kingdom Metazoa; phylum Arthropoda; class Arachnida; order Ixodida; family Ixodidae; genus Amblyomma; species Amblyomma mixtum. The sequence continues at coordinate 229,069,913 of NC_143014.1, read as the reverse complement.
CTGAAAATATGTGTTGAAATTAGTAGCTATAGCTAATGAGTCACAGACCGGCTTATCATCAATAATGAAGGTGTTGGGACTAGTGCTCTGTGGCAATATGGATGCCCAAAATTTGCGGGGATTGTGTTTCATTAATTGCGGCAAGGAATTTCTGTAGTAAAAATATTTTCCCGAGTGAACTTTGGCACGGAGTTCTTCTTTAGCGTCGCTGAACTGTTGCAAGAGTTCAGGGTTACCATTGCGCTTGGAAACGCGTAGTCTGGCAACACGGCGAGAAAGATGCAGTATGTCCCTTGTTATCCAGGGCATACTGTGGTTTTGCTTTTTAGTTTTTAATGGAACAAAACGCTGAATACAGACCTTCACAATGTTTTCGAAAAATGTTACTAAAGAATTCACGTCACCTGATATGCTAAGGTGCTGAAACTGTTCAAATGCGTCACTTAATAAATCCAGGATAGCCACGTCGTCTGCTCTACTGAAATCCGGAAATGTTGAATAAGTTAGTTTTGAGGAAGGAATAGAACATGGGATCGAAACAAGAACAGCGTTGTGATCGGATATCCCCTCGACGACTTCGCATGTAAAATTCGTCGCGAAAAGAGAAGAGCTTAAAAACACCAGATCCAGTATTGTCGAAGACCTCGTGGACTTATCAACTATCTGTTTTAATCCAAATGACAAAGAAAAATTGACAAGTTCATTACTGATTGCAATGTCGTGACCAGTAATGGATAATGTATGCCAATGAATTCCGGGAAGATTGAAGTCTCCTAGGATAATTATATTTGGGTTGCTGATATGATGAGAATGCAAGAAGTTACTTAAAGAATGCACGTGGTCTATGGAAGTGCCTGGTGGTCGATACACCGCACCGATAACAAATGATTTGTTACCTACGTAGAGTTTGCACCAAGTTGACTCTATTTCGACAGGGACCGAAATTTCAACATATTTCAGACTAGACTTAATGAAGAGAGCGACACCGCCTCCTTTCCCATGCTGCCTGTTCGCCCTAATTACAGCGAAACCTGGAGGAGTTATTTCAGAGTCAATTATACCATCATGTAGCCACGTTTCGGTGACCGCAATGACATCAGGCGAATGAGTTAGGATTAAAGAGATAAAATTTGGAAGCTTGTTTACTAAACTTCTGGTATTAATGTTCAGAACACGAAGGTTGGCGGCGGTGTCCCGTCAGTCAGAATCTGCGGGTGACTTGGCAGCAGTAGCATTAGCAGCAGCAGTGTCCGGGGGCGTTGATTTCGAATCTTTGACCAAACTTTTCTCAACATCATCCCAGTTGTACCGCACGCTATCAATAAACACGTGGTCATAACGCAAATGAACCTTCGAGCCACTGTCACGATAAGATTGCGTTGCATCCCATATTTTTTTCCGGATCAATCGAACGTGAGCAGAGAAATCCTCGGATAAGCTAATGCCTGAATTTTTGAGCCTATGAGCATTTTTTAACGCTTGAGTTTTTTCCCGAAAGTCGAGAAGCTTAACGATGACAGGACGAGGGCGCCCTTCCTGCTTTCTACCTAGCCGATGATACCTTTCTATTTTAGGACAATCCAACTGAAGGTTATCGATGAATACCTTAGTCACCGCAATGAACAGAGCTTTGTTAGTTTCTTCATCTTCTTCAGCAAGACCGTGAAATATAAGATTGTTTCTGCGAGAACGGTTTTCCAGCTCATTTCTTGAAACAAGCTTGCTAACAACCTCAGACAACGAATTCAACTGGTGTTGCATGGCCCCGTCGCTTGTGTCGCCGTTCGAGGTTGGCGGGTTTGACTCAAGAGCAGAGATTCGTGATTCAAGTGCCTCAAAACGAGAGTTCACTCTCTGCTGGAAACGCTTTATATCTGCAATATCTTCGGCCATTTTTCTCTGGCCCGCAAGCAATTCGGCAAGCATTTCATTAATAGCTGGCTGATTGGAAGTGGAGCAAGCGTCATCAGTGCTTGCTACTTGAACATTAACGGAAGAAAATGTAGAACGTGTGCCTGGTTTTGAACCGGGATTGCTGTGAGAGCGTCCAGGATTAGTTTCCACATCGCCGCTTAAGAGAACACTAGCAATGCAGTAAACAAGCTGTGTATACAACGATACAGACACATAACGATAACCGCGATTGTGTGGGCGAGGAAACAGCATCAAAAATCTGTCATCAGAGCGGACGCAACGTGCGTTTTCAAGAAAACGCACCTGCGTGAAGAATAAGAAGCGGATCAGCATGCTGCCGCTTTCGCTGTCTCCTAGCCCACTGGCAGACCGCTGTGTAGGCATTGCTTTTATACTATCCGTGGGTGACGTCACAGAACTTGGCTTTAAGATGACCGGTAGATCGAAGATGACATCTTCGAAGGGAGATGCTCGGCCAGGTTGCGCAGTGGAGGGAACACCCGTGCTGTCTTTTACAGGAAAGGTAGGGCAGTCCACGCTCGCACAGATGTCATCCACGTGTAGGATTGGTGATGGCGATGGAACTGAAGTCCGTAGCGCAAGGAAGCAAGGCGCCGCTGTAGTCCCGACGAAGGCACCAGCGAGGCAGGCGCAGAACTGCGTGAAGAATAAGAAGCGGATCAGCATGCTGCCGCTTTCGCTGTCTCCTAGCCCACTCGTGCCACTGCCACGTTGTGGCAGGTTTGCAAATAAAGGAGTCGCTAAAAGAAAACTGGGGAAATTAGCCTGGGATCGAACTCCTTGCCATTGGGCTTTGAGAACACGGCAAACTAATTGGTCCATTAGGGGCAGCTATTCTGCTTGACATAATTCAGTTATTTTGGAGCGGGCACAGAGCGCTGCGGTGGCGTGGCCGTTTTGTAATTCGGGTCTTGCATATAACTCCTGTAAAAAGCAGCCAACCTGCCATAAAGCGTTCCTTGTTGCAAAAGCTCCATTTGTTTTTTGAAGGATTTCCAACTTCACTGAAACGAGCAGTTCAAAAGCGTGCTAATTGTTCTTAACTATTGAACTGCTTAGACAACACCAAAAAATCGATGAAAATTTTAGTAGTCACTATTTTCTAGTACGGTCTTTCTACCACAAAACGCAGGTTACATTTCCTGGCATGCCCTATATGTTCCTGCTGAAATATGAACTCATGGTGCTTTTTTAAGGGTGGCTTTCCGTTTTGAGAATCAAATATGAACCTGTCATGTGTGGTGTTGCTCACAGGCATCGTTCCCACTTACCTTGTTTATTTATTTTACTCCAAAAGTAGGACTTTAGATGAGAGCAGGGCGGGTGGGCGGCGATAAATAGCTTCAGGCTGGTAGTATACACGGTTATGATGAGGCTGCTGGTAGTCTTGAGTAGTGCAGGATCAACGCTGAGCGCCACATGGTTGGGAAGGACATTCCAGTCATGAGCAGTGCACACAAAGAATGACTTGTGAAACGTATACCTGTGCGGGCACGTGGCGGAATGATGCTGTTCGCACAAGTTTATCAGTCCTCCTCCTTTAAGTCAGACGAAACGGCCAGCGCGGTGGTGTTCCGTCTTTCCTTCTTCGGTGTGCTAAATTTTCGTTGTGTTGTACATCTAGCTGCCATGAAGTACCAACTTGCCGGATCAGCCGCGCACGCAGAATGTACACGTGTTGGTATCAAGAACCAAAATCTCTGATTGACTTGGAGCAGCGAGTGCAGCCGATGTTATGATGTTTCACCCGCTAAACGCTAGTCTGGAGCACGGAACATCCAGGTTAGCGTACTCGATGTTGCGTGGCGGCTTGGTGGGCAGTCTTTTGAGCAGTGAATTTCCGCTTGTGTACGTAGTCTGCACTGTAATACATCCCTCTACGGCAGAAAACTCATGCACTCCTATTTGTGCCCATCAACGAGCGCTCTGATGGCCTATCACGGAACGCTTGGAGGCAGAGCATGCGGCACACTTTTGCAAATGCATATCGTCTTCTGTACAGTATAATGTGATTCTGTACTCCGCGGACATGCATCCCGATGAAAAACCGATCAGGGGGTAGTGGGACAGCAGCAGTGAGTTCTGGACAGATTAGATTAAAGGTACTCGGGTGCCGTAGACGTTTTAAGAGGTGGGAATAATAGCCAGCGCTGCGCCTGTCATTGGAGAACAAGACTAGGAATGTGTGAACTGGAAGAAAGTTAGATGTACCGATAAAAAAGTCCGCAAGAAGATATTTTCAGCGCAGACCACTCTGACTTTCTAAACTTTGGGCACGACACCCTTACATGAACCAGCAGTATTGCCTAGGAGGAGTACTTATGTGTAACTCTAGAGAGGATAAGTTCCTGTTAGGGTATGTGGCAGAAAAAAAAAGATACTGGCAATGAAAATTGCTTAGTGATAAACTGAGAAAGGATAAGTTATAAGCGACAACCGATCACAGTTCAAATGGAACATTGTGTGCAAAGCGATGCTCTGAGTTGTGAAGGATGATTTCAGAATGATAAGGAAACTGAACTGCGATATATCGGCAATGTTTATTTTTGCTTCGTAGTGCTGGATTTACAACAAAAAATCCGACCAATAGGGGTAGGTTTTCCTTATTATTCTTGCGAGTGTGCTGAACCTGGCCACATGCTGCTTCCGCTATGGTCGAAGCGACATAATGGTAACGGCATTTCATAGGGAGTTCGTGCTTAGGGGTATCCGGCTGCGCTGTTAAGGATATTGTAGAACATTTGATCGTCATTTTTGCCTCTAGTATTAGTTTTAATATTTCGTTCACCACATATTAACCACTATTTATGTGTCGAGGGAAAAGGACCCATGCAGTCACTCGAATAAAAATGTGACTGCATGGGTCCTTTTCTCTCGACACATAATTAGTGGTTAATATGTTTTTGGCAAGACAGTGTTGGGTATGCCGACATTGCTTTGCATTTATTTTCGGAAATACCTGAGTGGACGTCGTCTATTAAAGCCTCTATTAACGACCCAGGCTCGACTACCCGGCATTCGTGGACAGCGACGTGTGTGTTGGCCTTCCCGCGTATTCACCCACGCGGATGGCGTTATCGGCTGGGACGCGACCCACCTCTCTCACCACCACTACCACTGCCAAGGTGCTGGCAGTGCTTCTGCGGGCACAACGCAGCGGAGAGGTCCCGCGGGAGTCGGCGCTCGGTGATCTCGGCTGCTTTTCCCCGCCCGCATGCGTGAGTGGCATGTCGCAGACGCCTGCATACTTCTGATAACAACCTTAAGATTCAGTCGCAAAAGTACGAGAGCGAACATCTCACAACCATTCCACTCCTGGCAGCCTGGCGGCTCATCAGCGCCAGTCGCTTCCTAATATTTGATGGCAGTGGCAGAAGCGCCAAACGCATGTGATGCATTGCTGCCGAAGTTTTACTATGGGGCTCCGCTTATACGTAGTGTTCCGCAGTTTCGAGGATCTTATTCGTATTCTCTTCGACTAAATAGCCTACGGCAAAGACGCGATTTCTTTTGTCTGGATTTAAGGAGCTATAGTACAAGCGGCACAGCAGAACGTAATTTAGTAAAGATGTTAACTAGCTTCAAAACCACATTTTGGATGACACATCTTAAGAAACAGGCACTAATGAAACAAACTGAATTATATTTTAAACTTCTGCGTCTCTGTAGGATGTGGTTTGCTTGCTTATTTGTCTCCAGTAGCAGGTCTTATTTGTACTTCGTCCTGCTTGTCGCTTTCTGGCGAGCGCTCGTCGCTTTTCTTCATAACGACCCCGTTATTACCACTGGCTGGCACTGTTTTCAGAAGCTATTCGGAAATAGGTCAGAGATAGTTTGAAACAGATATTTAGCTCACATGCGTAATGAAGTGCGGAAAAGTATGAACAATGTCGAACACACTTTTGTCCTATCGTCGGTTACATTCAATCTTAGGCTGCCAGCTATACAAGGTTGCGTTTACGTTCATTCCCGAGTCACGTGTGTCCCTGTAATGGTCTTTTAGAGGGGTGCGGGTGTATTTGGTAGTTCGTTGTTTAACTGTGCGAACAGTGTGTAAAAGTAAAGAGTATCATCGCTTCCGCAACATTTTTAAAATGAAATCCTGTGCCGGATGGAATTAAGGCAAACACGTTGCCAAGCCAGCGTTTGATTTGTAGTGTCCCAACCATGGCGCAAGCCCTCGCCGGCACAACTTAAGCGTGTTTTCCTACGCATCCGGCAACATGAGGTGAGCGCTGCTGTGGTCGAAATCTGCAGTGTCACTTGAAACGATCCAGACCAACCAGAAGCACCCCACGCGCCCCGAATCTGGCGCGCTCTTTCCTTCTCCTCTCTTTTCCCTCTTGTAGCGGCGGGGCACGCCTCCCGAGCTCCCCGCCGCAGCTCCGTGACCACTAAGAGAATAAACGGTTGAATAAACAGTTTTTTTCCGCGCACTGTGGAGAGTTGGAATTCTTTGGATGGTAACATTCGTGCACTATCAATCTCTGATTTTGCGTCGGCAATTGAGTCGTAGCATTGTATGTTGTTTTTCTAGCGTTTATATTTGTAATGCTTGTAATGTACTCTTTTATGCGTGGAATTGTTCCACATTTTTGTACCCACTCCTGCTATAGCCCCTAGAATGGGGCTGCAGTATTTTCAAATAAATAAATAAATAAATAAATAACTGCAAAGACGTCTCGTCTTCTCTGAGAATCTTCAAGCAGCTTACGCCCTACAATTGGTGACCCGGTTTTTAACGAACCTTAGTAACGTTGAGCCAAGCCTTTCTCCAAGCTAACGAAGACACGACGTGAACTCACGCTGCTGAAATGGAAGCGAATCAACCACATACGCCCAACCTCAGCCAGACAACGACAGATGTGCCCGGCGAAGCCGTCTCTGCTGTCACTGTCCGTTTCCTGCCGTACTGGGAACGCAATCTGGCCGCGTGGTTCCTGCAAGTGGAATCCCAATTCCAGCTCTCAAGGAACACATTTCAGCAGCAGAAATGCCACCACGTGGTCGGCGCGCTGCCATCAACAGCTGCAGAAAGGGTGTCCGACATACTCGACCTCGTTTAGCACCAATCCTCCGGCACATTCATCCGATGACCTGAAGGCAGCCCTACTGCAAAGAACAGCCACGTCCGAAAGAACGGGAATACAACAGCTACTCTCCGCGGAATAGTTCGGTGACCGACGGCCAAGTCAGCTCTTTCGGAGGATGACGCAGCTTCTCGGCAATAGTGCGCAGACCATGGACAATGCTGTGCTACATAATATTTTTCTACCACGCCTGCCGTCCAACGTCCAAATGGTGCCTGCCACAGCCACCACCATGGATTTGACATCACACTATGGATTTGACATCACAGTACCCACACCACACTTCACCGTCACTGCCATCAGCGGGCCTACGCAGTGGTAGCCGTTGGCCGTTCCTATTACCACTCCTCAGCCGTCTCATCTTGCATCCATCACCGATACGCCTTCCGAAGTTGACCGCCTTTGTTCTCAGCTCGAAAGCCGCCTCCATACCGTGGACGCCAATGTCACCACTCCTCAACGCCTCGACAGCGCGGACAGCGTGAGTGAAGTCAATCCTCAGGCCCAAACACCTGCTACTACCATCCCCGCTTCGCCGCCAACGCTAGCCACTGCCTCCTGCTTGCAGTTGGGCGGAAAACCTGCCGGCCGACCACTAGCGGCGGCGGCGAGCGGTCAGTGCCAAGAAGAATGTCGCCTCTTCCACGTCTACAACAGAACCACCAGTCAGAAATTTCTCATTGACACCAGGGGCCATGTGAGCGTTCTCCCAGCCACAAAAGCATAGAGTGCTTCAGCTCCAATTTCCTACCTGCAAGAAGTGAAGGGAACGCGCATTCCAGTATACAAACAGCGCTTTGTGACGCTCAGCCTCGGGCTTCGAAGAGTCTTCCGGTGGGTGTTTTTAGTCGCCGACGTTGGTTCTGCTGTGACGTTTGTGCCTGTCGGGGGTCGCTCACAAAACAATCCAATTAGTTGCTTTCTTCGGGTCCTGCTGAAGCGAGTAGAATTGACCCAACGAGGCGGTAACCTGGCAAAACATAATTTCTCTGCCTGAAGGCGAAACTGGGAGTCCGCTCAACGCTGGCTTTAAGGAGAACTGGTTGTCCTTCCAGCAGGTCAGGGCTTCACTTCGCTCATCTTGCTTCATCAGGCCGCGGCTGCTTCGGCGCCCCCGTGGTCTGTCTCTCTTCCCGGCGCCCGGCTCTCATCTCTCCTGTCCGTTGTGTTCTGGCGCGACCACCGCATCTCTCGACCATCTCGGCTTCTTCTCTCCCAGGGTCCTCTTCTCCCAACGGTCTTTTCGCTGTCGCTGCTTTTGCAGCCAGCCAAGGGCCTACGCCGAATTTCCATGATGCCGCGGCTATTACGACGGGAAGGGCGACAGCCTCGTAGGGGATGTGTCGCGGGGATCAGGTGTCCCTCGTAGGGCTGCGCTTTCCTGCAGCCAACGCCTCGCATCCTCCTCTGACAGCCCGGCCCGTTCCCGCCGCCGACTTTCTTCGCCACTTCGAGCTGTCACGCGGTATGTTGAGTCTGCTGCTGGTAGGGTCGCTTGCCGGCCGCACGCACACACAAACGCGCTTGTCTGCCCGCGCCCGAAGGAGGGGAGGGGGAGAGCACAACCGCCCAAAAAACCACAGGAAATTGTGGTGAGCGTCTGGCACCGCACGTGGCTTCTCGTCTTCTCTCCTCTGGCTCTTTGTGGTCGTCTGTCCTCTGTAGAGCCCGCCGCCTTCCACAGTGGCGCCTTCGAATACATGTCCTCGTCGATAGTTCTGGACACAGACACAACGTCTCTGGCTCTAGCAGATGGAGTAAGTTCGTTTGAGCAATGCATAGACGTCACGTACGCAGTCAGTCTTTCACACTGCCATTATTGGAGCCGACTTTTTAACCAAGCACAAGCTCCTCATTGACGTCAAGCGGAAACGCCTCATTGACTCCGCATCCGTACTCTTTATTCGTGGCATTGCCGTGTGGGCAACTACCGATGTAGCACCACGAAGCGCTGCAATTGCCAAGGAGTCGTTTGCAGCCCTGATTAATGAATTTTCCAAGCTAATGTCAGCCCCGGATTGAACTCAACCCGTCTGCCTCGACATTCAGCACCACCTTTTTTCTCTCGCCCACGACGCCTGGCTACGTACAAACTCAAGGTAGCCCGTGCATATAATCAGATCGCCGCAACACAAGAAGGCATCCCCAAAACTGCGATCACGACACCATTCGGATTGTTCGAATTCTTAAGAATGCCATTCGGACTTCGCAACGCTGCGCAGACCTCCCAGCGTTTCATCGACTCCGTCGTACGTTACCTTCCCTTCGTGTTCGCCTATGTGGATGACAATCTCGTGGCAATTTCATGTATTGAAGAATACCTGCACCACCTCCGCCTACTTTTCGAGCGTCTTTCTTCTAACGGCATTGTTGTCAACACCGAAAAAAGTGAGTTCAGAAAACCAGCTCTGGAATTTCTCGGCCATGACTTGGACAACAACGGCATCCAGCCGCTTCCCAAAAAAGTGCAAGCAATCATCGAGTTTCCCAAACCCACTTCAAGCACGAAGCTCCGCCAATTTCTCGGCCTCGTAAATGTTTACCGCCGATTCATCAGAAATTGTGCCACCCTGCTTGAACCACTTGACCGCATGCTTTGCGGCAAGCACTCGGCGAAAACACTACACTAGGACACCGCTGCGGACGATGCCTTTAACGCCATCAAGCGCACTCTGGCCGACGCCACTCTACTTGCCCACCCAAACCCCGATTATCCGCTAGCACTCATGACAGACGCTTCCAATATCACGCTCGGAGCTGTCCTTCAGCAGCAGGTCAGTGGCATAAGGCAACCCCTCGCCTTCTTCTCAAAACGCCTGACTCCTGCCCAGACAGGATACAGTGTTTTTGGCCGTGAACTTCTCTCCATATACCTGGTAGTGCGTCATTTCTGCGACTTGCTTGACGGCAGAGCATTTACCGTTTTCACAGATCACAAGCCTCTTACTTACTCAATTGGCCGTTCTGCATCCATACACGCCACGGGAAGTGAGACAACTTTCCTTCATTTCTGAATTCACAACAAACATGTGACAGATCAGTTGTGTCGACAACACCGCTGCTGACGCCCTCTAGTCACATCGATGCCGTCACAGGCAGTCGTTCACAAACTTGAACTTCATCCTCCTTTCCCTTCGACATACATGAACTGTCTGCAGCATAACCAAGCGACTCCGAGCTGTTCCGCCTACGCACAGCGGAAACATTCCTGAACCTCGAGAAAGTCCTCATTGAAGACGTGCCAATCGTTCGTGATTCCTCTACAGGTACGCGAAGGCCGGTTTCGCACATCGTTTTCCGCAAGAAAATCTTGGAATCCTTGCACACCTTTTCCCATCCTGCAATTTGTGCAACTCAAAACCTGATGAAATCCCGCTTTGTCTGTTCCCGCATGAACACCGACATTCGCGACCGGGTCCGCGCTTGTGCACCCTGCCAGCGTGCGAAAGTACACCGGTGCCCTGTGCCCCCAACCCACCGTTCCCTGCAGCCCGACCAACGCTTCGCAGTAGTCCATATCGACATCGTTGGCCCCCTACCCCCATGTCCGGGTACCGCTGTTTATTGACATGCGTCGATCGCTTCACCCGATGGCCAGAGGCTACGCCAATCGCCGACATTATACCAGCTACTGCCTCTACTTGTGTTGCGCGGTTCGGCTGCCCCACAACCATCGTCACTGACCGCGGACTGCAGTTCGAGTCGTCGCTTTTCACAGCACTCCTCAAACTGCTTGCAGCAGCACGGCTACGGTTTGCATCTTACCGTCCACAAACAAACGGACTCGTAGCGAGTTTTCAACGCCACCTTAAAGCAGCGCTCACAGCGCACGGTCCCCCGCAAAGTGGGTCGGTGATCTTCTGCTTAGCTGCTCGGAATTCGATCTGCCTTCAAAGGGGACCTTTCGTGCGCCTGTGCCGGGGATGGGGCAGGTGGTAGTTTTATAGTTGTTTTCTACTATTCTACTAGGGCATAAATATTTAATATCCACAATTCCAGGGGGGGGGGGGAGCAATCGCCCTCCCCCCTTGCCCCTTTCGGGACGCCCATGCGCCCTACCGATTTTGATGAATGAGATCTAGGCTCATCCGTGTTTGCTGCATCAGTAAGAGGGAACAACAGCTTTCGCAAGTATCGTCCCCCCCAGGCATGTTTTTCAGCTTTAAGGAGAGGAGGTGTCTCTGCATTTAACAGTTTTCATCAGCAACTAAGACTTGATGGTCGGCAGATTTTACGGTGGAAATAAAAACTTTTGTGACCAATGGGAGTCGGGATTTTGAATTCCGGTTTTTCCTGAAGCGGTATAAGATTGCCGAATGATGATGAATCCGTGGACGGTCTGTGAGGCTCACAGAAAAACAACGCTGCAGTAAACAAATATTTCGTGCGATATTGTTTTCTTTCCTACCCGCAATCTTTATTTACTCTGCACGCAGATTGTAGAATAGATTTAGGAGGTCGGGGCCCCTGTGCCTGTATTAATTATAATTACTGCTAGGCGAAACGGATTTGTAGTGTTTTATCTGTCTTTATTTTGCCTCATTCAGTTCTATATATTTTTTTACGCAGGTCGCTTCCGCTTCCGGGCCACCGTGTACCGCCCTTGTGGTGAAGGCGGTACTTTGGAGAATTTTTTTTTACCAACCTTTAATTTTCTGTTAAAGATAGCGTGTTTTAATTTGAAATGTATTTAATAAAAAGTTACGTAATTTGCTATCAGGTGTCTCATGTCTTATTAATGGTAACATTACGGCGTTTAGTGAACCTGTAGAAACATGTTTGAATTATAATGCGCTCATGCATTCTCTTTGCTTTGTTCCTCTCAAAAAGCAGCAACTACAAAAGAAAATTGTTTCCTGTGCAGATAACTGAGAAAAATCAGCTTAGTTACCCAAATGAAATTAGAAATTACAGAATTTTCTTTGTGGTATGCACCTAATTTTGTGATTTAATAGCGGCTCCACGGAGGATCGCCGCACAATTGTGTGGAAATTTAAGATCGTACAAAATTAAATTTTCGTCCCTATAGCATTACTGCTTTTACAGCGCTTTCGAATAACGACGAAAAGCTACTTTACTACAGAGCCTTCGGAATCAATTCTAAGAAAGCTATGTAAAAGGAAACAAAGCAGGCTGAGAAGGAAGACGAAGTATTGACATGATGCTTCTTTAAAGAGAGATAAAGCAGTTTTTGTTAAAATCGGGCTGGCAGCGTCGTCCTGTGGTTTTTCATGCTGTATACACGAATATCAAACCCAAATAAGTCAAAACCAAGCGCGAATAGCCTTTTCTAGCAGAAATACTCTGCCTGTGCCGCGGACCACAACTTGGGGCGAGCCGCCGCCTGTGATTGGTCAAAGAGGTCGTGACGACACTTTGAGGACAGGACAAGCTGCCCATATGAATCCGGCGCTGCGCTGAGTACAGATCGCAGCTTTCCGTGGTGTTATAAAAGCAAATATGCCGACTATTTTTTTCCTGACCACCAAAGGATACTACAGTGTGTCCATTCCAAGTATCACCTGAAACCAAAAAGCATACCTGAAACCTGAAACCTGAACCTGAAAGCACAAGCATACGCCAGCATGAGAGATGCGTATGCATTACATGCGGAAAAAAGTGCCGGCATTCTCGTATTGTCGGAAGTACAATTCTCAAATCGTTCCTTGTTCGGGGACAGCTATTCTTCTTGCAATGACTGTTATTTTGGAGCGCGTACGGCAGAGCTGCTCTGGCATAGCGCTTTTGTTACTGCGGCTTTGGTCTAGCTTTTTAAAAACCAGCCTGTCTCAATTCATTCCTTGTTGCAAAAACTCCATCTATTTCTTTTTTGAAAGATTTCCAAATTTCCTGAAGTCAGAATTTAAAAAATTGGAGGCTTATCAAGGTTAAGCCCAGTGGATGCGAAGCATGTTATAAGCGTTCTTCGCGTTCTTCATCAGTTTCCGTAGCACGCTGCAGCCTTCGTTTTCCATTCCTATTATTAACGTCCGTACCGTTTGGAGGCATCTTGACCGCATACACGCCCGGCGCAGAGACGCTGGCGCGGTTGCGGGCACAGAGACTGAGGCGACGGCGGGCGCGCGCCGCTTCATCCCTGGCGTGACGTCACATATCACGTGATGCAGCGATGGTGGCGCCGCCGCCGCGTCGCGCAGGACGGCGCGAACCGAAGCGTGGAGGCCTCCGCCGGGCGACGTCCGACGGCGCGATATGAGGCCCCATTTGCAGCCGGTGTGACGTCATCACGTGACGTCACATCATGTGATCTCACTTCAAGGTCAATGGTGGTCACCGCCGGGAGGCGACCGACGGCGCGATATGAGGCCCCATCAGCAGCCGGTGTGACGTCATCACGTGACGTCATGTCACGTGACCTACTTGAAGGTCACTTGAAGGTCAATGGTGGCCACCGCCGGGAGGCGACCGACGGCGCGATATGAGACGCCATCTGCAGCCGGTGTGACGTGATGACGTGACGTCATGTCACGTGACCCCACTTCAGGTCAATGGTGGCCACCGCCGGGCGTCGCGCGAAGGCCCGAAACCTACGTTAATATGCTTCGCATAAAAGCCAACTAATTGTTCTATCAGACTCCTCAAACAACACCGAAAAATCAATGAAAACTATCGACGAAGGCACTGTCAGACTTTGTTGCACTATTGCGTAGTGCGCTCCTTCTTCCGGAAAGCCCGGGTTACCTTTATCAGGGATGTCCCATATATTCTTGATTAAATAGTAATTTACAGTGCTTCTGTGAAAATGCCCCCGGGGTGTTGAGTCAAATATGAACATTTCCTGTGTGGTGTTGCTCACAGGCATCGTTAGCACTTACCTTGCTTATTTATTTAACTCCAAAAGTGGGACTTTACATGAGAGCTGGGCCGGTGGACGGCGATAAATTGTAACATGCTCGTGGTATACACGATTATGATGAGGCAGCTCCTCCGATGGCAGTCTTCAGTCGCGCAGGATCGACGATGAATGCTACATGGTTGGGAAGGCAATTCCAGTCATGAGCTATGCGCAAGAACAATGACTCGTGAAACGTAGTTGTGTGGGCACGTGGCGGAATGACGCTGTCAAAGCAAGGTTATCAATCCTCCTTCTGTAAGTCAGAAGTAACGGTCAGTTCGGTGGTGTTCCGTGTTTCCTACTTCCGTGCGTTAAACTTGCGTATTGTTGAATTCCTAGCTGTCAGGAATTACCAACTTGCACGATCAGCCACGCACGCAGATTGTACACGTGTTGGTATCAAGAATCAAAATCTCTGATTGACATGGAGCAGCGAGTGCAGCCGATGTTGTGGTGTTTCACCCGCTAAACTCTAGTCTGGAGCACGGAAAATCCAGGTACACGTACTCGATGTCGCACGGCTGCTTGGTGGGAAGTCTTTTGAACGGTGAATTTCCCCCTGCGTGCGTAGTCTGTCCTGCGCTCCTTCCTTCTCCACGAGACAACTCGCGCACTACTATCTCTGCCCATCAACAAGCCCTCTGATCGCCTCTCTCGGAATATGTGAAGGCAGAGCATGCGGCGCACTTTTACACAATCATATCTTCCTTTGTCTAGTCTAACGTTATGCTGGATTCTGTTGTCATGCAAACCGATGAAAAAACAATGAGGGGGTATTGGGACAGGTGCAGTGAGTTGTGGACTGATTAGAGGAACGGCACTTAGGTGCCATTGACGTATTAAGAGGTGTGAATTATTGCCAGCGCTGCGCATGCCCTTGGTGAACAAGACTAGGTATATGTGGACCGCAAGAAAGTTAGAAGTAGCGATAAAAAGTTCAGGGAGCAGTTTTATGCGAAGCATACTACTTTAGCTACCACTTCAGCCCTTCACCGTGGTTATGCGCCTCCAAATCACGTGAGACATGACGTCACACCACGTGACACGATGACGTCACGACAGTGGAGAAACGGGGGCCCACCTCGCGCCGTCGCTGTGGTTGTGCGCCTCCAAATCACGTGACACGATGATGCCACACCACGTGACACGATGACGTCACGACAGTGAAGAAAGGGGGCCCACCTCGCGCCGTCGCTGTGGTGGTGCGCCTCCAAATCACGTGATACATGACGTCACACCACGTGACACGATGTCGTCACGACAGTGGAGAAACGGGGGCCCGCTTCGCGCCGTCGCTGAGGTTGCGCGCCTCCAAATTACGCGACAGGATGGTGCTTCGCATTCTCCAGGCTTAACCAAGTTAAGCCTCAGCCATTTTTTTTGCAGCGCAGACCACCCTGACGTTCTAGACCCAACAGTATCCCCTAGGAGGCGTACTTACGTATAACTCTAGGGAGGACAAGATCCTAATAGGTTATGTGGCAGAAAAAAAAGATTACTGACAGTGAAAATCGATCAGTGATAAACTTAGAACCGATAAGTGATAAGCGAGAACCGATGAAATTTCGACTCGTGAAGTATGTGCAAAGCAATGCTCGATGATTTAAGAATAATGAGGAAACTGAACTGTGATATATGATATGATGATTTATATTAGATGTTTATTTTCGCTTCGTAGCGCCGGATTTATAACAAAAAATTGGCAGTGGTTTAGTTCTGGCTAAGCCGAACAAATTGCGTTAGCAATGGCAACCTCGGTAATCCGCTGTTTTTAGAGTCCTTGCGCGCGTTCTTCTCGCGATTCTTTGGCGCGTTGCCTTCGCCTGGTAGCATTGCGGCATTGCTGAGCAGTCAAGTGTTGAGATTCATCGGTGAGCGATGACGTGGAACCACTCTGCAAGGTAGAACGTTGTCACCGAGCTGAATACTTAGCACGACGCTTTGCAAGACGTTCTTCACGCTGTTCTGGCGTCTCTTGTGCACGTTGTCGCTTTCTCGCTTCTTCCTGTCGCTGCCACTTCTCTTTAGAGCCAAAGCAAGCGCGTATTTATAGACGCTTAACAGCGCGGGAGCATGGGTGCCGCCATATTTGGTCACGTGACCATTCTACCACGCTACCAGGGAGTCCACAGAACACAATCGCCCGTTCGGCTGTTGTTCGCCTTGCTCGTCGGTAAATTGGTTTTTGTGCAAAGGAAATGTAACTCTGTCGCATATCTTGGTGGACACCGGGACCTGGCCGTAACGCGAAGGAGGGAACATGGGAGTGAACGAAGAGGCCGTATTCACTAGACGCGCCTTTGTTGGCATGGCGGAGTGGTTAGCATGCTCGTCTCGCACTCTGGAGACCCTGGTTCGATTCCCCAACTCGCCCAATTTCTAACTCGGTGGTATTTATGCTGTCTGACTAGAAATTGGTCTAATTTCTTTAGTATTATTACTCAATTATTAATTAATTATCATGCAAAACAGCTAAATTAATTCAACAATGCGCATTACATCGGTATCACAGCTGGGTTGTTTAAGAGTCACTTGACGTTCCCACAACAGCTGCGCAGCAGCGTTTTGCACTGCGCGGCAGTGCTACTAACGCCAGCTTCGAAGACCAGACGTGGCGGACATTCTAGTGGCGCCATCTGTGGCAGACAGCCAACTGCTCCCGCCGCTGCCGCGGGGCGGGCGGGCCAGACGGCGCTGCCATCTGGCGGAGCGCGGGTGCAGCAACGGTGCGCCACCTGCTCGGCGCAGCGGCTGTTGACGGTCATCTGTCCCTACCGACCGGGGCTACGCGACGAGGCGAAACCTACAGTAGTATTAATAACGCAATAAAATGGTACCAATACTGGTAGGTTTCCTTCAATATTCTTTCGAGTGTGTTTTACCTGGCCGCTCAGCTGCTTCTGCTACGGTCGAAACGACATAATGGTAACATAATTGTACATAATGGTACTTAATGGTATACGGCTAGCGCTGTTAAGGATGGTGTACATCGTTTATTCGTTATTTCGCCTCCAGAATTCCAGTTTTAATTATTCGTTCAGCAGGACATTCTACAAAAATAAAAGTGTGACTGCATGGATCCTTTTCTTTTGGCACGTAATTAGTGACTGATCTTTTTTTATTGCGAAAGCAATACTGCTCTCAATTTCGAGCCATTAGGGTGGTCGTGGCGCTTCCACAATTGACCTTTAGCTGACCCCTGTTGTGACGTCACGCCAGACCAAGAGAGACTGTGCCCCAGTTCGCGCGGTTAGTATGGGCGCGGCGGAGCTGCCCCAGCGCACTGCGCAGCTGCAGGGAAGGGCGCGCGCACACACCATTGTCACGTGACCATATGACGTCGCGCCAGACCGAGAGACAGGGCCCCAGCTCGCGCGATTAGCATGGGCGCGGCAGAGCTGCAACGGCGATTTGACCGAAGGCGCTTTGAGTCGTCGCGCAGCGGCAGCCGGTAGCCACGCGTGACCTGTAGACGCGGCGCACTGCGTTCCTTCAGATGGAGGCGCTGCGCTTTTGCTTTCGCAACCTACCAGGCTTAACCAAAGCTAAGCCCCGCCAATTTTTTTGGCAAGAGAGTGTTGGGTCTACCGACATCGCTTTGCCTTTCTCTTCGAAAATACCTGAGTGGGCTTCGTCTATTAACGTGTCTATTAACCGCCCAGGCCCGGCTACCCGGCATACGTGGACAGCGACGCGTATTTTGGACGTCCCGCGTATTCCACTGTGCGGATTGCGTTGTAGCGCCACCGCTTCGGCACGAGGAAGACGACGAAGCGGTGGGCACGCGCAGGAGAACGCCGGCTCGCGCAGTGGAGAACGCTCTGGATTTCGGCCTCGCCGGACGCTGCCGCCGCTGCTCTGTCGCTACCTCTACTCAGGCAGCCTCAAATAAACGTGGCCGTGGTCGCCTCCTGGGCGACCCCAACACTGGCCTCCACATCGTGGTGACCCGGAGAGCCGCGCCTTCTATCCCAGCGGCGTCCCAGCATGGCAGGCTGGCAAGACCTGGATTTCAACCCCCCGCTCCCAGCGTTCAGGCCTGCAGGCGTCGGCGGGTGGTTCGCCCAACTGGAGGCTGCGATGTACTTGAACGGCATTACCATCCAGCCGTTTAAACACGCAGTCCTTTGCGACATTCTCCCGCCTGACCTCCTCTGCCGACTCGCCTGCCCTGCCTCGGGATGCCGGCCCTACGACGAGTTGCGCTACAGCGTTATGGGCTGGGCCGTGCACCGTCTATTTCATCACCATCACTTCCAAGGTGCTGGCAGTGCTTCAGCGGGCACAACGCACCGGGGAGGTCTCGCAGGAGTCGGCGCTGGGTGATCTCGGCTGCTTTTCCCCGCCCGGCCTGCGTGAGTGGAATCTCGCAGACGCCTGCACACTTCTCATAACGATCTTAAACTTGCACCCGGAAAACTACGAGAGGGAACACCTCTCAATTCTTCCACTCCTGGCAGCCTGGCTGCTGAGCAGCGCCAGTGGCTTCCTAACATTTTGATAACAGTTGCAGAAGAGCCAAACGCATCTGCTGCATTGCGGCCAGTTTACCATGCGGCTCTACTGACGCGTAGTGTCCCGCAGTTTTGAGGATCCTATTGGTATTCTCTTCGACTAAATAGGCGACGGTAATGACGCGAGTTCTTTTTATCTGCATTTACGGGGGTATAGTAGATTTGGCACAGTAGAATGTGAGCGATTACTAGTGAGATGTTTACTAGCTTAAAAATAGCATTATGGACCGCACATGTTAAGAAACAGAGACCAGAAAAACAAACTGAATTGTGGTTTAAACATCTGCGTCTCTGTAGGATGTAGTTTACTTGCTTACTTCTCTCCAGTAGCAGGTATTATTTGCACTTCGTCCTGCTTGTCGCTTTCTGGCGAGCGCTGCTCGCTTTTCTTCATAGCGGCCCGTTATTAACATTGGCTGGCACTGTTTTCAGAAGCTATGCGGGAGCAGAGGCAGAGATAGTTTGAAACAGGTATCTATCTCTCATGCTTAATTATGTGCGGAAAAGTATGAACCATGTGGGACACTCTTCTGTCCTATCGTCGGTTACATTCCGTCTTAGGCTGCCAGCTTTACGGGATTGCGCTTACGTTCCTTCCAGAGTCACGTGTGTCCCTGTAATTGTGTTTTAGAGGGAGCGGGTGTATTAGGTAGCTCGTTAGTTAACTATCCAAACAGTGAGTAAACGACCAGAGTATCATGACTTGCGCAACATTTAGACATTTAAATATACTGTGCCGAATGGAATAAAGGCAAACGTATCGCCAAACGGGCCTTTCATTTTGATGAATGTGATCTAGGCTCCTCCGTGTTTGCTGCATCGGTAAGAGGGGAAAACAACTTTTCCAAGTAGCGTCCTCCCCGACACTTTTTTTAGCATTAGATGAGGAGGTGTGTGTTGTTAACAATTTACATCAGCAACTAAGACTTGATGGTGTGCAGATTTCAAGGATAATATAAAAAAAAGCTTCGTGACCAATGGCATTCGTGAGTTTGAATTCCAGTTTTTCCTAAAGCCGAATGAGATTGCCTAATGGTGGAGTACGTAGTCTGTCTGTGAGGCTAATAGAAAAACTGCGCTGGAGTAAAAAAATATTCCGTGCGATATTTTTTTCTTTCCTACCCGCAATCTTTAGTTACTCTGCACGCAGATTGTAGAATTGATTTAAAGAGGTCGAGGCCTCTGTGCCTGTATTAATTATAATTACTGTCTTACACGAAGCGGACTCGCAGTGTTTTCAATTTTTTTTTTAATTTTTCCTCATGCAGTTCTCTTTTTTTTTCTTTTTACGCAGGTCGCTTCCGCTTCCGGGCCACGGTGTACCGCCTGTATGGTGAAGGCTGTACTTTGGGGGAACTTTTTCCCCCAACCTTTATTTTTTGTTAAAATAGCGTAAAAATGTACTTGATTAAAAATTACGTATTTGGCTATGAGATGTCTCAAGACTTTTAAACGGTAACATAACTGCGTTTTGTGAAAATGTAGAAACATGTTTGAATTGCAATGCTCTCATGCATTTCATTTGCTTTGTTCCTCTCAAAAAAGCAGCAATAACAAATGAAAACTACTTCCTGTGCTGATGACTGAAAAATGAGCTCAATTAAGTAAGCAAAATTAGAAATTACAAAATAACAAGCCACTTTACTGCACAAACTTCGGAATCAATTCTAAGAGAGCAGTTTTAAAAGGAAACAAGACAGGCTGAGAAGGCAAACGTGTAATTTACAGGAGGATTCTTTAAAGTGTTGAACTACGTCAGTGCTATTTAGCATGGGTGGCCTGGCTGCTGACAGTTCCTGTTTCAATTTGAGCTTGGAAAACGCGGGCTGCTTGCTGCTTTCTAGTGATCGGTACGGGCCGGTGACTCGCGCTGCAAAGTGCGCTGCGCCGCTTGGATAATGCTGCATTGTTACCGCTTCGCCTCAGGGCTGTAACACATAACAAAACTGCTTCGTAGCACGCCCACATCGGCGCCATTGTCAATGCGCGCAGCTGGCTCTCTGGCGGTGACATCATCAATTCACTACAGTCGCACGTGTGAGCCTGGAAGGAAGGCATTACCTGTGCAATCCACAAGTCGGCGCAGCAAGGGGATCGAATGCGCGAGTCATCTGCGTCAAATTCAATGTTGCAAGAGTTTTGCGCGTCGTCAAGAGCAACGCAAGTCCGCAAAACTAACGACCATCAACACAGTATTGAAGACGCTGTTGCGCCGCCTCCTCCTGCGCCTTTGACTACTATAAACCAGTATATACAGCCACCGCATGAGCGGTTTCCGAAGTCATAAACCTACGGGTGGGTGAGGGGAACACCTCTCCCTGCAATAACCCAGCAGCAATGGAAAAATGGGTGAACAAATGTGCAAGGCCAAAGGCAGTTCGTGGGCTTCAAGACGATCGGGTGTGTGCGGCATAGGAAGAAAAGTTTAGCGGTCCTCCTCGCCTGCCAATCATTACCATATTGTGAGCCTTCTTCATCGTCTTGACCTCCATGCATCATCATCTCTCACATGTACATATCATCGTCATCTTCTACGCATCATCTTCTTTCACTTGGACGGATCATCATCATCATCCCGGGTGCTCTGCCGGTGGCTCGAGCCTCTTGTTCGTCGGTAGAATAAACGCCGGACACGGCCGTCTTCCTCAAGCGTCTTGCCGTCTCGGTCTAGCTTGTCTTCACAAGTGGTGGAGGTGAAACTCGATCCCCTTGCTGCCTTCTACACTGCCTCTCGCTGGAGTTGCGTTCCGGTCGCCGTTTCGGCCCTACCACCGTCGTCATGTGAACCGAAGGCCACCCCGACCCTGCTGGACCCTCTCCACCGACTACACCTGCACCGCCTCCTCCGACCACGCCCACCCGGCAACGCGATCCGCCTATATTCGCTGGTCGTCGAGACAAAGACGTGGATGACTGGCTCGACACTTATAAACGCTGCAGTGCCTGCAACCGGTGGGACGACGCTTTAAAATTCCTCAACGTTTCTTTCTAATTCACTGAGGTTGCCTGAAACTGGTTCATAAATCGTGAACCCCACACTACCAATTGGCCTACCTTCAAACAGCAGCTCCGTCAGTATTTTGCCGACCAGGCTGCTCGGATGAGGTCGCGAAGATAAAGCTCGCTTCCCGCATTCAAGGTACGGATGAATCTTATGCCTCTTACATAGAAGACATACTAGCGCTTTGCCGGCGTTTTAGTCCCACCATGCAGGAAACTGAACGCGTGTACCACATCTTGAAAGGAATCAATTCTGTGGCTTTCAACATCCTACTTGCCCAAAATCCATCAGGTGTTGATTCCATTATTTCCACCTGCCAACACCTCGACCAGCTACAATCCTCTCGATTGCAGCCCGGCCTCGCACAGCCCGGCCTTGCTCTGCCAGGCCTTGCTACCACCCAAACCTTCGCTGGCCTCGATCTGCGCACACTGATTCGATCGATCATCCGCGAAGAGCTCCAAGTTCTCAGCCCTTTCTGCCGCCACGGGTGTGATCATCCTCCCGCACCTTCTAATGACACCGTTCTCCGCAACATCATTAAAGAAGAGTTGGCCACAATCTGCCACCCTCCACCGCAATCTGCCGCATCTGACCCACCTCCTCCCCGCCAAGCTCCAACTTACGCCCAAGTCGCTGCATCATCCCCTCCCTATATGCTCCCACGCCCACCGGCTCCGACATAGAACCACATCAACGCCATGGCGACGCCTCCAACTCCGCGATCTTATTACGTACCTTGGCGCCCATCCCGACCAGTGTGCTACTACTGTGGTATCAGAGGCCTTATCTCCCGCTTCTGTCGTCGACGCCTTCAGGACGAACGCCGCGGTTACGCACCCTTCGAGAGTGAGCTACCCTCCTCTTCTTATTATCAGCGCCAAACTTCTTCCAGCCCTCCTCGCCGCTCCTCTTCGCCACAGATATCCTCGTCTGCACCAAGTGAGGCCCATGTTTCCTGACGACGGTCTCCATCTCCATATCGCCAATCAGTGTCCACACTCCAACCTGCAACCGTTCTCCCTGGCGCCCGTTCGGAAAACAAGGCGATGGAGTTTCCGGAGGTGAAACTGCACTTTGCGAACTCACTAAAAGTCCTCCAGATCGCCCGTCCAATACGATTTCTGTTTTAGCTGAAGGCTTACCGGTCGAAGCTTTGATTGACACAGAGGCTGCAATTTCTGTTATTCACGCTGATTTGTGCTACCGTTTGCGGCAAGTGACGACTCCATACGATGGGCGTGAACTTCGTGGAGCAAATAATGTTACCCTGCGCCCTTTTGCGAAGTGCACTGTGCGCGTTGTTATCGATGATGTCCGCCACCATGTGCAGTTTGCTGTGCTCTCCTCTTGTGCGCATCTGATGATTTTGGATGGGATTTCTTTTCTGGAGCTTCAGCTTTAATATCTTGTGGTGCCCGTATCATCCATATGACAGACAGTGATTTTTCATCTGATTTTTCTGCCCTACCTCATCCGCTCATTGCCGCAGCTGATACTGTTCTGCCTCCTCAGAGCGAACTCCTTTTCGTTGTTTCTGACCGCATCACAGATGGGGACGTACTCATCACACCATCTCATCGTCATTTTGCACGCGGCATCGCCTTCCCGTCAAGCCTTGTACGGTTCTGCACCGGCTCCGCGATCGTAGCGGCCATGAACACTTCACGTGAATCCCTCGTGTTGCCTAAAGGAACGTCACTCCCATGCGTAGTGGATGCTCAGCCTTTGTCCCTGATGGTGCTCACCGCCCCTCTGCCTCAGCATCCCGTGTCCTCAGACGTCACTCTTACTTCCCTATCCAAGACGATTAATCCGGACCTCACGCCGCATCAACGTCAGGCATTGCTCACCTTGCTTCGCAATCACCAAGCCATTTTTGATGCTACTTCCCCACCGCTGGGACGGACTACTCTTGCCCACCACCGCATCTTTACCGAGGGGAACTCGATAGTACGGCGACGGCCTTATCGGGTTTCTCTCTCCGAACGAAAAGTCATTGAAGAAAATGTGCAGGATATGCTCCACCGAAATATCATTCGTCCTTCCACAAGCCCGTGGTCGTCTCCAGTAGTGTTAGTTAAAAAAAAGGACGGATCGGTACGATTTTCTGTTGACTGCCGTGCACTCAACAAAATTACCCGCAAAGATGTCTACCCGATCCCACGGATTGATGACGCCCTTGACTCTCTCCAAGGTGCCGTATATTTCTAGACCTTGGACCTCTGCTCAGGCTACTGGCAAATACCCATGCACGAGGACGACAGAGAAAAAACCGCTTTCGCCACTCCCGATGGACTTTACGAATTTAATGTTATGCCCTTCGGCCTTTGCAACGCTACAGCCACTTTTGAAAGAATGATCGATACTGTCCTTCGTGGCCTGAAGTGGAAAACCTGTTTATGTTATTTGGACGACATTGTTATATTTTCTTCAAATTTAACGACCATCTCACACGCCTCAATGAAGTTCTCACGTGCCTCGCTTTAGCAGGCCTTCAGCTCAACACCAAGAAGCGCCACTTTGCACACAAGGAAATTACCATTTTGGGGCATCTAGTTAGCCACGACGGCATTCATCCAGACCCTGACAAAATCATCGCGGTTCTAAACTTTCCTCGTCCTCAACGGACTGCAGATTTGCGCAGTTTTCTTGGTCTGGCGTCCTATTTCCGGCGTTTTATTCGAAATTTCGCTACTATTGCAGCCCCACTTCATGAACTACTTAAAGCGCGCAGCACTTTCGTGTGGACTGACCAGTGTGATACTGCTTTTAACGACCTCAAGCACGCCCTGACATCGGATCCTACCCTTGCCCACTTCAATGGCACCGCTCCAACCATCCTGCATACTGATGCCAGTGGTCACGGTCTCGGCGCTGTACTTCTGCAGCGCGACGCAACTTCGCGTGAGAGGGTGATTGCGTTCGCCAGCCAGACCCTGACTACAGCTGAGAAAAATTACACAATTACTGAGCAGGAATGTATTGAAGTCGTCTCGGCAGTTCAAAAATTCCGCCCTTACCTATATGTTCGCCACTTCACAGTTGTGACCGATCACCATGCCCTGTGCTGGTTGTCTTCGCTCAAAAATTTGACCGGCCGCCTTGGCCATTGGATTCTGCGCCTCCAAGAGTACAACTTCGACATCACTTATAAACCGGGTCGCCAACACCAAGACGCCGATGCCCTTTCCCGCTGCCCACTTTCGGAACCAGCAGGCTGTTTTTCTACGCAACGCCTTTCCTCTTCTGAGCACAGTCGACCCTCTCTCCCTCCGACGCACATTACAGCAGTTTCGTTCGACGACTCTGACACCAAACCCTCTCTCTGCTCGCAGCAACTAGCCGACGCCTACTGTCGCCCCATCATCGACCACCTTGTCGGCGCTTCGACTTCACCCAATGCTAGGCTCCGCCGACAGCTGCGCAGCTTCAAGGTTGAAGATGGCATCCTCCGCCGCTACGTATATTGCCCTGATGGAACCCGCTGGCTCCCAGTCGTGCCGCGAGTGCTTCGCCGCCATATCCTAGAGGCTCTCTACGATGACCCCACTGCCGGTCACCTAGGTTTTCACAAAACCTACGACCGCATAAAGAGACGTTTCTTTTGGCCTGGCCTGTCCACCAGCGTCGCTAAATACGTCGCTTCCTGCCACCTGTGCCAGCGTCGCAAACGACCGACTTCTCCACCCGCTGGCCTCCTACAACCCCTTCCCTGTCCCGCCATTCGAAGTCGTCGGCATCGACTTATATGGTCCGCTGCCTCTCTCCGATCGAGGAAATCATTGGATCATCACAGCTGTCGACCACCTCACGCGCTATGCTGAGACAGCACCCGTGCCCACTGGCTCAGCTCAAGAGGTCGCAACTTTCTTCTTGCGATCTATTGTATTGCGGCATGGTGCTCCTCGGGTGCTCCTAAGCGACCGCGGGAAGACCTTTTTATCTAAAGTCGTTGCCGACGTTCTCCACGCCTCATCTACCCTTCACAAGACAACCTCAAGCTACCATCCTCAGACCAACGGTCTGACTGAGCGATTTCATCGCACCCTGTCGGATATGATCTTCATGTACGTGACACCGGATCATCGAAATGGGGACGCTATTCTACCGTTTGTCACATTCGCTTATAATACTGCAGTACAGCGCACAACCGGTTACTCTCCGTTTTTCTTCGTTTACGGCCGCCCTCCCACCACAATTCTCGACAGTTCTTTCTTCTCTTCGCCCGAGTATTCCTCCGTGTCCGTGCCTGCCCAGTTCGTCTCCAGTGTGGCCAGATGCCGTCACCTTGCTCGCCTCAACACTGAAGCCTGCCAGGAAAATCGCAAGAGTCGATACGATTCTACTCATCGTGTGGTCCATTTCCGTCCTGGTGACGAAGTTCTCCTTTATACGCCACTGCGCACCCCTGGCCTTAGTGACAAATTTCACCACCGCTACCTTGGTCCCTATACGGTCATCAACCAGACTTCTCCAGTCAATTACTCCGTCACACCAGTTGTTCCCCCAGCCGATAGACGCCACCGCGGTACTGAAATTGTCCATGTTCCCCGTCTGAAGGCGTTTGTGCGCCGCGGTACATCGGTTCCTTAGCAGCGGCCAGGATGGCCGCTTCCGACCCCCCTGGCAGATTGTGTGAGCCTTCTTCATCGTCTTGACCTCCATGCATCATCTTCTTTCACATGTACATACCATCGTCATCTTCTACGCATCATCTTCTTTCACTTGGACGGATCATCATCATCCTCCCGGGTGCTCTGCCGGTGGCTCGAGCCTCTTGTTCGTCGGTAGAAGAAACGCCGGACACGGCCGTCTTCCTCAAGCGTCTTGCCGTCTCGGTCTAACTTACCTTCACAATATTTGTTTTGCTTTCCTGAGTCGTATATGCTTTATTGGCTATCAGGGATGGATTGTGAAGCCTTTTTTTTCTATGCAGCTTAAATTGGGCACAGACCGTAGGGGTCACCTACGAAAGGATGGCCTTTTAATAACTCAAGAAATTAACGCTTCTTGCTCGGCATCGAGAATTACGCTTACTTTGCCTCACCTGCGCCCTAAAGCATTGACAGGCAAATATGACTCAGGAAATAATCCAAAGGTGAAAAGTGTCTCTGGAGGCGTGTTTAGAAAACAAGCTTAACGGTCGTTGGTCTTTTAGTACCATCGGTATTTTGGGTCAGCGAAAATGTTTTGAAGAAGCCGTTGCGGTGCTCTCAGTGTGCGGATAATGAAGGCTTCTTACGTCTGTGCAGATGCATGCTGAATTAGGCGGGTGCTGTTAGCATTCAACAAATGACTGGAATATAGAGCAATTGCAGGAGGATTGGCATCACCCGAGACGGGATACTGGCAAGGTAGCGAAAGAAAGGCGTGATCCTGAGTGCAGTGAAGAAAGCCGTCAGGTCTGCAGGCTGACATTCTTTCAAATTTTGTAATAAATCTGCTTTGTCACGTGACACCTATATTTTCGCTGCCCCTGAGAGATCCACTAGACTGAACCACTCCAAAGTAGCAAGCCCATACTTCGCGAGGACAGACAATACTTTACCAGAATTCGTACTTTCCCCTCACAACACATGAGTGGGACTATTTGTCTTCATCTGTTGTTGAATGTTCCAATGAAAATATGTTCTGAATTATTACTGCAAGACATCCAACCCTCTCCTGCTGGGAAAGCGCTCCTGCCTGCAGTATTGTCAAAGAAATAAATCCGCCGCCGCGGTGACTCAGTGGTTATGGCACTCGTTTGCTGACACGAAAGACGTGGTCTCGATTTTCGCCACCGGGATCGAAATTCTATGGAGGTGAAATTCTAGAAGCCTGTGTACTGTGCGATGTGAGTGCAGAGCACTTTAAACAACCCCAGGAGCTAAAAATTTCCGGAGCACTTTACTGCGGCGTCCCTCTTATCCTGAGTCCTTTTGCGACGTTAAGCCCCCCATAAACATAAGCCAAATAAAATAAATTATGTAATATAAGCTAGGTTCCCGACGCATCGTGAAGAACAGACATTGAGTCTTGTTTCGGAAGGCCAAGATGGATAGTGAGGGAATTATCCTGTGCGCAGCTGCTGTAAAATTGGAACTTTTTTGCGTGCAAGAGTGCAGGCTTGATATTTAAGCGAGCTTCATGATTTTTGTTTTGTGTGGTAAATAGTTACGCTGATATGTTCGTGTGTATTAAATCTGGTTTCCCTCTATTCTAATGTGGAAAGTTACGCCGAGTGATGGTTGAGCGGGCAGGCAGTATCGATCGTCTAACTGTGAGGAAAAGGACATAACTGTTGCAGTCATCGGTTGAAAAGGGTGAATTTCATACGGATGACGAACATCAAACCTGTGCTGCTGCCAGAGGATATTTTGTCATTTACATTGCTTTCACGTCCACCATGATTGTTAACCAGCAAGAACACCGCAGGAAATCTGCCGGTTTAGAATATGAAGAAGCGAAGTATACGGTCTTTGCCATCGGTAACCAAGCGAAAAAGTTTGCTCCTCAGCCATATAGCTGAGCCTCTACGCAACTCTAACACCAAAATGTCTCGAAAGGTAAGGAGAAGGTTCTTCTGACCTTATAATTAGAGCTTAAAGTGCGCCATCAGTGCTCCGTTACCCGCCTAAGAAACAAGCCCCATTGCTTGGTTATTCTAGTCCAGGAATCGGACATTAACCTCAGCGCACCTTGGAGTTTGTTTCATCCCAGAGTACATGGATGCATACGACTGTCTCGGTTAATATCAGGCGTCTATATGAAGGCACAACGCCACATAAGTTCAGATGAAAATATCTTCCGCATGACCACATCCTCGGGCTTTGTCCAGGAGCTTAGGAGGTAGGACGGGGAAGACAATGTTGAACAGAAAAGCAAATTGAGCTCATCCCTGGGAAATGAGCGAAGGGCAAAAACGGAGGGAGTGACACTAATAATTCGAGAAAGATTAAGAAAGGCTGGGGAAATAATAGCGCCTCGCAAAGTTTTAGGTGCAGTGAGATGGCTCAAACTCCTGAGACGAAACCGAGGAAGCGAACTGCAGCGCTTCCAACTTCTCGGTCGATCAGAAGCGCTTTGCTTATAAGCTGTGTAGCGCGGCTTTGTATCGTCCCTTGAAATTCTAATCTTCAGAGGCTCGAGATAGACAGTCTATCTCCCCGTCGAGAGACTGACGGTGAGACGCTGACGTTTCAAAGCCAGCCACACAGCGAAACCTAGAAGTGAACACCACGGCCTGTATATTTTTCATAAATGCTGTGTGTGCTGTTTCAGCAATCAAGGGCGCCGTTTATTAAATGCTAACGCATCTTACATATTCAAAACTTAGCCTTTCTCTCATTGTACCCGTACTCAAAATATTGCACTTAGACTTGGTGTAGCACCCTAAAACTTAGTTCGCGCAAAGTTTTAGCAGCTACAGTTCCGATTTTATGTCACGATGTCTCTCGAAATTCAACGGCTATTCAGTCTCTAAGTTTCCTTCTGGGTAGCGTATGCACATCACAAATGTGCCTCATTTGTTAGCAAACGGTTGATGCCCTACTTCTCCAGTTGCAGATGAAACGGCCCTCGGGGAAGAAATTACCTTCCAAGGAGCGTATAATGCACAGTGATAATATTCTATTTATACCTCATGTCATCGCAGAGTATCCCTGATAATACGTCGTACTGAGCCTTTTGCTGGCGTACTTTAGCTTTCTCATAAGTTTTTTTGGAACAGGTTTTAGTTCCAAATAAAGGCGTACATATAGATCCACTGAATAGTAGATTGTCAGCCCGAAAACAACATTGAATAGTAGATTGTCAGCCCGAAAACAACATTCCTGGGCTCAATATCAATTTTTTTATCCATGACATTCGCAGCATAGTTTGTTGCCGCGCTTGTTCCAGTTTTCGCATTTATGCGAGACCATGAGCCGTTTTCCGGGTGCAATTTTCTCGTTGATGCTGATTTGTTTATCAAGAGGGGTTAAAATAGGAGTGCCCGAAAGCTGTAAGGTCAACTGCATCCAAAGAGACCGGGGCCGAACTTGGAGGCCATCTTTTTTTGCGCATAACAACGAACTCTCTATTCCGAAGTGGGGATATATTGTGACGGAGAGCAGTTTTCACGTTTTATCGACGCACCTCTCTTTTCTTGGTGAGCAGGCGTCAAGTCAGTATCTAAAAAAGAACTTGTTTTCCAGCTTTTCTGTTGTGTCTCCTGTTAGTTTTGTTCGTCTGCCCCTGCCACACTTTTATTTTTCCGTACTGCTGCCTCATTTTGCTTCCTTCTCTCCTTTGGTTGAGCTTGAACTTGGCGTATCTCGAGTATAGAAAGATTGTTGAACAATAAAAAACTTTCTGCGTAAAAAACTGTTCAGTGGAAAGCTTTGTTTTCCACGGTGCTTTCTCTATCAAAGCACTGAATTGGACCGACAGAGACTATGTCCTTTCTATCTGACTTTAGGAGACAACCTACCTTAATTTCAAGCTCAAGCTTGACAGGTGACAGTTATAATAAATGCATTCTGGTAGCACACTATTAGCTTAACCTAACCAACTCACTCGTCAAATTTGTCGGCGACCGTGCTCATAATGGCGAATTGGGATAATAGCACTTGGATATGCGGTGGTCCTTTGTTGTCTCCCACTCCTGCTTGGCACATGGCGTTCTCTATGCCTTCTCTGTTTTTATAGCACTGCAGAGGAAATTCTTAGATTAGTACCCCAATTTAATTCGGTGCAGACATGCCGATCAAGGACATTTTTTAGCACATGGCGTTCTCTATGCCTTCTCTATTTTTATCGCACTGCAGAGAAGATTCTTAGATTAGTACCCCAATTTAATTCGGTACGGGCAGGCCGATCAAGGACACTTTAACCGTGATAAAAGCATGCTTTTCATAATGCTGTTTCACTTATTTATTTTTTAGAACACCATCAAGTGAAGTATGGACCATGAAACCCAGAGTCACTTTCGAAAGCTCTCAGACGCCGGTATTCCACCTGCGTCTCACAATGTGGCAATGCCAGCGCTTCCAATCTCTGCGGATGAAAACGATTTTTCTCCTCGTCCTTTTTAGAATTTCAGGTTTTGAAATGTCAGCGCTGCTGTTCAGTCTTCACTGTAAAGCAGATTAGCAAGGCCCGTGGTCACGTATATTTTTGATGTTTGTGGTACCTCCAATAATAAATGAGGATGCCCATGAATGATTTGATATCGGGCTTTGTGCCGTCTTGCCTTAAATATCGTGTGGTGTGAGATTTATATGTGGTAGCTAAAGATGTCCGCTTCTTGTTAAACTACTAGTGCAAAAGCAAAGTCATTTCCGTTCGCGTAAGCTGACATTCGAACCCCTTCAGCGTCACGACTGTAAGCCAAAGGCATCAGCACTGCCGGCGGGTGTTGAGTGGCCGCAACGACATAGTTAAATATTTCTACATCGGCTACAAATTAAAACACTACTGGTTCAAGAGCCCGTAGGAACTTATCCACGAAACCTGAAAAGCAGAAAATGGATTTTCGAAGGTGACATTCAGATCTTCCGAACAGAATGTCCGCAGAGCTGACACAAACTTCGCGTGCTGAATAGTAGTCACCTGACAAAGCAACACCTGAAATTACGTGTTGATAAAAAGTATGCACGGATGAATGAGTTGAGTTTTACAGACCTTTTGGTCATATTTTGTGATCTGGTTGAGCATCATACAGTCAATTCTCGGTCTTAATTCTTGCTTAGTATCAGGAAATGCGCGTTTTTTAATACGGCGTATGCAACTTACTACTTTTGTAATAGAAGATCGAATGTCGAATTATGAAGCCCATGTGCCTTCGTGGGCGACCATATCTCCGGTCGCAGCTCGCCATGCCTGGACACACACCCTTTTGTGCTCCGCACGCCTAGCTTCAATTACGGGGATGGATTCCTAGGTCAAAACTGGCACCGAAATGAGCACAATGGTTGCTCCGCCCTGGAATGAACATGATGGCAACATGAGAGGCTCTATCTGCTCACCACGAAGGGATGAAACTCGGATACATGCATCCAATCTCCCGCTTTCGTCTGTTAGCGGTTCCGAGGCGAAATTATTTATAATGGCATTTCAATGACTGCTGTCTAAAAGTAACTTAATACAAAAATGGAAAAAATTACAGCTGAAACTTAATCACCTTAAAGTTCTAACGCAAAGTCACAGATCCGCACAGATCTTCCAGAAAACAGCGCTGTTGGTTTGCTCACAGTCGATCGCAGCCTTTTGCGTTTCTTCCATGGTTACTTAATTGCCGCTTACACGCACGCGCACAAAAAAAATAAACAAACATATGCGGAACGCAAGGTCCGCGCAAGCTGGGTTTCTTCATCGTCGCAAAGGACCGAAAGTTTATGCAGGCCTCTCTGTCATGACTTGAAACCAGGAGTCGCTGCAGAATGCGTGCTTCGATTAGGGTTTCGATGCTCTGGCTTTGAACCGAAGCGGTCTCTTAACCCTCGGTCGTTATAGATTAGGAGTCCTCACAGCGAGAGAGGGCTCTTAAAAAGAAAACTTGTGTTTACGCATCGATAGGCGGTTCCACGGCGACGACCTCCAATCAGGTACGCAAAGTAGAGGCGCCTGCTTCCTCTGTCACCTATTTGTCCTTACTCGTGCGTACGACTCCGCTGACAATGGAGGGGGGCATTGCGTCTAACACCTCTCACCTCACCTGTCTCACTTGTCTCACATTTTTTTTCGCTTCAAGAAATATTTTCTTCTTCCTGACAATCTAGGGCGGAGGCTAAATGCCATTTTCCTTGCCAGGGCCAGGCCTCTCCGAAACCCGCCACGTGCAGAAGCTCTAAAATCCTGTCTATTCAAAGAAAATATATTTTTGGCGTGAATCTCATGTTAAATAATTTCCAGTTACTTGGGCATACGTAGTAGGTAACGATTATCACGATTACAGTTCGCCTCAAGAGATAACAATAATTGAAACCAGGGTCTACTTCACTTTCTAGGGAGTGAGGACGTAACATGTTCCGCCTTCGTAGCTTTGGCAACATTGTGATGGGAAGTTGTCAGCGAGTGCCGTCTATGCGCTTACCACGTGAACAACAATGACGCAAACAATGCAAACATTCACGTACAGTGAATGCGCCTGTCGTGCTAAGGAGCATTAGCTGGACGCAGCCATATCCCTTCCAATTAAAGCAGTGTTGTGGACACACCTGCGGTACGCCACCAGCACAGGAGAGCCGCGCGCGCAAGTAGCAGGCAGTCTTCGTCACGCTACAGGGCACCGTAATGAAGGGCAGTGTGGTACGAGTAAAAACAGGTTTCTCACCACAGTGTCTGCGGTGCCAAAAGGAGTTCCTGCAGATATCACTGCAGAGCATCCAACGTATCGTTTGGGGAGTCCCTAATTTTTTTTTTCTATTAGTGCAGGCAGAAGCTTTACACTTGCTGTGTGACGAATCGATAACGCGCAGCTCCCAACTGTTTACTTATCATTAATAAAAGCTTACTTTTTTGCTTTTTTGCAAAGAAAATTAGGTACAGATATCTTACCAACAACGTAGGGTACACTCACGTTCTCGACCATCATATGGACGCCAGTAAGTGCTCAGACGGAGGGAACGAAGGCGCTCACGCCACAGCCTGCACATTACACTCCCAGGCATCCCTGAGCTCCGAGGATACCACACTGGATCCAGTGGTTGGTTACAGGGACATTTTCTAGCATTTTCCAGATTCCATTATATCGGGGAATGACTGCAGTTAATTTTATATCTCTGCTTGAATTTTATCTGAACATCACGTTTATAACTTTTGACAATAGTTTCTACCTCCAGCGTCGCGGTATATGCATAAGGTCGTGTGTTGCCCCTGTCCTGTGTAACATTTTTCTGTCTTATGTTGACCGTACCCTCACAAACATCTTTGACGCCGCGAAAGTTTTAAAAATGTTTAGATATGTCGACGACTTTTTAGGCCTTTTAAAGGAACAGGTTATCATTAACTACATTGACTTGACGAATGAGGTTTTAAAACTTTTAGACTACATGGTGAAGGTTTAATCTTTACACATGAGGTACGAAATGATAACTGTCTACAGTTTTTGGACATCAAAATGTTTGTATCAAAAAATTACCGACGATTACGTTACTTCGTAATGCGAAATTTGAGCGCAGCAAATAAGCTGTTTCACCTTTTCGATAGATTGAGGCAAAGAAATCGAGCAACACATGTATGCGCTATCACAGAATTTTTTTTTTTTTTTTTTTTTTCACACGTATTCCTTTAACAAAGACTCCATAACAGTTCTTGACAGTCATGAAGGAAGCTTTGTGGTCGGAGAAATAGACTGATATATGTTCGACTTGGTACGCCAATGCTTGATTCTCAAAGACGAGATCTATACAAGTGCCTCGCGAGGATGTCACAGCCGTGGGACGCGTTACGAGCGAGAGGAACGGGATGTTCTCCCGCATAAGTGTTAGGAAATTGCTGTTTGTCTTTATGTCAACATTAAAGTCCCCCACTACTAACATCGGTGTGGATCGATGGACGGTTAATGCGAGTTGCAGGAAGTGCACGACGTCTTTCGTGAGTGCGGTAGGGGCGAAGTAGGCAGCTACTACCAGCAAGCCGTTGGGCAACTTTGCGGCGCACAGTTCGCCAACTTCATGTGACGTGCCAAACATTTCGACTGGTATTGCAGAGAGACCTGTGCGCAAGTAGATAGCGACTCCCGCCGCTCTGTTGTGGTCTCTGCGAGCACCACAGCAGTATAGGAAATCTATGATTTCGAGAGGCTCTTCGGGATCCATCCAGGTTTCAGCAAAGCAAAGTACAGAGGAATGGCGCAGAATGTGATCGTGGTGTACGTCCTTGGCATGTGCGGCAAGGGAGCGTACGTTAAGAATGTGGTTGTGAATGATGAATCAAGTGCTGCCAGCGAATGACGCGTCCATTGGCTGTCTGCGTGTGTTACTGATGTGTGGTTAACATGTTAAACTTCGCCTGTAAGAGTGGAACGCGACAGCGTCTTGCAACGCTGCCAGGGAGTCCACAGAACGCCATCGCCAAATCGGCTGTACGCCTTGCTGGACGGTAAATTTATTTTTTGAGGAAATGAAATGTATCTCTCTCGCATATCTGGGTGGACACCTGCACCTCGCCGTAAGGGAAAGGGGGAAGATGGGAGTGAACGAAGACGCCGTATTAGCTAGACGCGCCTTTGTTCATTCCAAACCATTCAGCTGGCATTACGGAGTGGCTAGCGTGCTCGTATCGCACTCCGGAGACCCTGGTTCGATTCCCCAACTCGACCAATTTTGTTCTCGGTTTTATTGATTTATGCGGTCTAACTAGAAAGGTTAATTAGGCTATTTCATATTTATATTCTTGTATTTCTATCCATCGTGTTCTGTCATTAACCTGTCAATTGTTGGAACTGTCTAGGATGTTCGACACAACGTATATGAAACGAGCAACGTCTTACTGAGTGGGGAAGTGCGTGGTTGTGGAGGGAACGCGGCTTCGTACTTATCTGTTTTTTTTTTCAGCAGCGTCTCCTTCCGCGGACGCTGTTGTCGCTGCGGCGCGCGTCTTTCTTTTCTTTTCTTCTGACCTCTTCATTCTCCTCTATATTAATTAGGCTAATTGATTAATTAAGCAATTAACTAAACTCAGTCCAACTTAGTTTCAGCATCACTATACGATCCCTTTGATTGGTTGCATGGTTACTAGCCAAAGTACAATTGGCCCCATTTGAAATTCGCGCACTGTGACGTCACGAGCATTTCGACCAATTGAAAAGCGTGACATTGGGGGCGGAGCTGGTTACGAGGCCGACGCCGACGCCGACGCCGACGCCGACGACGACGCGAAACCCAGGAACGGACGCCAAAGAGCTGCGCTCTAAAAAGCATCTTTGTTGGATATATCATCCCAGAGTTCCGAAAGACCTTATGCCGTATGGGTGAGCGCAACCGAAGACAGTGAAGAGAGGCGTTGCTGCAATGTGT
The DNA here is from genome assembly GCF_055824585.1 of Amblyomma mixtum. Taxonomy (NCBI): domain Eukaryota; kingdom Metazoa; phylum Arthropoda; class Arachnida; order Ixodida; family Ixodidae; genus Amblyomma; species Amblyomma mixtum. The sequence goes on along the minus strand of NC_143014.1, from coordinate 229,034,532 downwards.
CTCGAGTCTGCGTTCACGAAGTCGTGTCCGTACAAAATGGGTGAGAGTTTCTTAAAGCAAGTGTCCCGGTTGGACAATGCGGGCTACCCCTACACGATACTGACAGCGGTGAGAGAAACTCTCATGCAAAAATTAAAAGGAAAAGCGCGCTAAAGGGCCCCAAAGGAAGGTACGACGCCTGTAGTAGTACCTTATATACATAAGGTGGCACATAATTTGAGGAAGGTGGCCAATAGGTACGGAGTGCCCATGGTGTTTTCAGCCCCCCTGAAGTTAGGCCAACTTTGCACAATCACGGCAAAGTAGAGAACCAGGCCGACCGGATGCGCCAAAAGCATTTCAAGCCCTTTGTTAAATGCGTGAAAGGCGTTGTGTATGAGATCGGACTAACAGGTGGAAAGGCCTACATTGGCCAAACAGGAGCATGAGCGCACGTTAAGTAACAAGGAAAGTGGCCCGAATTTGGCCGAACATTGCCTAAAATGCCAGTGCAGGCCGCGACTGAATGAGATCAAGATTTTTTACCAGGGTATCAAAGCTGTGGCGCGAAAAATAATGGAATCCTTCTGAATTAAGATTGCCGTCCTTACTCTATCTGTAGCGAATTTCTTTCCTCGTCATGCGCTGCAAAGGCATTTTCTTAGCTGTCTATTTATGCCTCCATTTCAGCGCACTGCACGTCACGTGTCGGCATGCATTTTTCAGGAGGTGAACTAAGGTTGCAACGAAAATTTATCTGCCGGTTGTCTGATAGCTTGTAGTAAAACGGATATAACTTTTATGCCTTTCTTCGCAAGATATTTTTCCGCTATCATTTGTTAGCAGCCTGACCACTGGTATATTCTTAGCAACAGAGGTTTGGTTCTTTTAGCGTTGTGAGCAATGTTAGTCGAAAATAACATTCTTTGGCGAGCTCATTTCACACTTGACCGAGACTATATCTTGTGAACCTGCTTGTAGAGAGAGGCATGGTGTGACCGGCCTCCGTCCGTCGCGCGCAACGTCAAGTGCAGAAATAGGCACGGTTTGTAAGCTAAGCTGTGCGAAGTTTAAAATGATAGCAAACTTTACGAAAACACAGCTATAATGAACGGACTTAAGCAGGCGTGATTTATACGCCGACTTAATTTTTTAATGCTCTAGATTTGCAAATCGCAAAATTGAGCCAAGATTTTCTGTGTAAAAATTGCAGAGCATGTGAAGCAATGGCCAGCTCACTTGTTTTCTTCAAATTGCTTTGTGTGGACCTGTTCCCGCTTAAACTGAAGCCCGTGCGGATGAAAAATTTTCATATGACCTCCCACTTCCGCTTCGTAGTAGTAGGGCCCTCAAGCGCCCCAACTGAAAGAAATATTACAGGAACAACTATTTTTCAACGTATCTGAGAATCACGCGGGCCATGGGGGCACCCCCCATGGCCCGCGTGATTCTCAGATACGTTGAAAAATAGTAGCGCAGAGCGCAGAGCTCCGGAGCAATTTAGGGCAGGTGGGGTTCTTGGATGTGCGCTGGCATCAGACAGCACACGGCCATTTCTATCGGCTCTGTCGAAATGCAGCTGCAACAGCCGAGGTTAGATCCCACGAACATGACCTCAGAAACCGAACGCTGTAGTCACCAAGCCACCTCAGTGGTATCGTGTTGTGTAGCTATAAATTAAGACTATCTACACCCGGCTAGGTGTGATGGCTGAGCCGTCAACTACTATCCATTGACACCGTTCACAAAGACCGTGCTTGCCACGTAGCACCTGCACTATGTTGCCCTCTCCCTGTGCTCCCCCCATTCGCGACCGCTTCCTTTACGAAAATAATGAACCTTCCAGCTCCTGCCCCCGGTTCGGGGTGTGCCGCCTCTGCCAGGCAACTATTTGAGCTGTTGTGCAAAGAAATTTCCATGTACCACCGCTTACATTGTTGGTACCGATGAATATGCAGCCGATACTCTGGATAGAACATACAGGCCGTTGGCTGTCGGTTTTCCTTGGTCCTCAGCCTCGGCACTTCTAAGTAGAGTAATTTCCTAGCTTGGCAGTTCCTGCTGTTAACAGATTACTGAGTCGCTCTAAGCTAGGCGGTGTTATTCTACTCAAGTACTTGATGCAGGGCTTGTTGGTTCATGCTACAAATATTTTCACGGCGCAAAAACGCACACCACAGGAAAAGACAGAATGAAATGGACAGAAAGAGCGCCATTTTCTCTCCTGCCATTTTACATTTGCTGGCGCTCTTTCTGTCTATTTCTTTCCGTCTTTTCCTGTGGTGTGCCTCTTTGCGCCGTGAAAATATTTATTCTACTCCACAACATTAACTACCTCCTCCTCTTATGCGCAGGGTGCACAGCGGAGCTCAGCCGACCACCCAGAGCGCATGAGGCGGTCCCTGAACTGGCGCAGCGCCCCGCCGGTGTTGATATTACTATACTTCCTTTGAGAAATTTTCAGTGATATTTTTTTGACATTGCTCAATAAAACATAACGGGACAAAAGACGTCTTTTCGCTTCTAATGTAAAGGTAGCAATGTTTTCTGAAGAAATACCCACCATGATTAAGCCACTTCCTCGATGTGAATTTTAAGGATCGATGTTAACTGTGGCAATAGAGATAATTGTAAGGCCGCTTGCTATGATCGCAAGAGTGGAATGATTATTTACCGTTATTTTTGTACTATCTAAGAATGCGGTTTAAATAATTAATGCTGAGGAGTACGTAACTCAAGTAAAGCGAAATTGAAATGATTGGTTTTGTTCATGAGTGTGTAAAGTCCAAAAAAACTGAGGGTATGAGGATGCCGTAGAAAAAGACACGGTAATATCGACCACCTGGTTTCCTTTAACGCTACTTTGCGCTGACTTTGCAGAGCACACGGGCTTCTAGAGTTTAGCCTACATCTAGCTGCGACCGCCGCGGTGTACCAGTGGTATGGTGCTCAGGTGCTCACCCGGAAGACACGGGTTGAACCCCGGTCTCCGCAGTCGCATTTCGAAGGCGGCGGACTACTAGAGGCCCGTGCACTGCGCGATATTAGAGCACGTTGAAGAACCCAGGTGGTCGAAATTCTCCGGAGCCCTACACTACGGCGTACCTCATACCTTTAGGTGCTTTGGGACGATAAACCCTAAAAAACAAATTTGAAGTGGAACATTTGCGCACCATTTCGTTGTCACTTTATTGTTTTTTTTTCTACGGACAACTCATACCGGCGCAAAGAGGTGCCGAAAAATAAAATCGAATACAGTAAAAAAAAATCGCCCAGTAAAGATGCTGTCGCGGGAAATGTATTTACTACAGTGACGGCGACGACGTCGCCATAAATGTGCTCAAGGGGTTCAGTGCCGCCCCTTCCTGCGCAAGGTCACGCCTGGAAGCTATGTGTCTCGCATCGTAGTGGCCGCTGGTTGTGTGTTTCAGGTGGGTTGAAAGGTAGCTTAGAAGGCAAAGCGGCAGGCCTGGAAGCGCCGTCAGCTTGTGTCCTACGGGGGGAAATTTGTTCAACTAACATCCTTATTTAGCAGATTTTATACACGTTTTCTGTGATTATGTGGTCTCTCTCGGCCACCTAAATTCGTGTCCCTTGCTTACTTCGTGACTGCCGCCTGTCTGCCCGCCACCCTTTACAGTCCCGCTTCCAGGAAGGTCCATGTGTTCATGGAAGTATAAGGCGCATTATGCGTCAATTTATACATCTGAGCTAAGGGACATTTAGAATAAGTCTCACTTGCTCTTGAGAACATCGTAACTATTTGACAGGTCACTCTAAGGAAAACAAATATTCGGAAGTTCGTGTAGACATAAGGACGCACCGCGGAAGCGAGCCATACGGGCACATGGGAACAAGTATTGCTAGGAGCCTTCCTAGGGTAATGGGAATATTGAAGAAACAAGATTCTACTATGCTGGTAGACAACAGAAAGCAGCTTTCAGATTTAAGCGAGTGGCACAACCTGCTTAAAATGTCAGCTGCGGACTCATTGAGCTTCTTTACGGTAACATTTGTCTGGAAAAGAATGCAATGTGTCTCTTTGTACTAACGGAGTGTTTGCGTGCCTGTAAGGGACAAGCGTCTATCTTAATCGCTATGCAACTCTTTGTGCTGGTAAAAAAAAATATCGAGAAAGCTACATTTGTTTAGCTTCTACTACCATAATATTCCTTGAGTACGTATCTCGTTTTAGCTTTATGAGTTCGATAAACAACTTATACACAGGAGACCAAGTAAGTGGAGCCAAAAGTGAACAAATTCCTGAAGAAAAAACTAAGCATGATTTTGTTTTCTGCCAAATAATTTGGTCCAAGACTTGGAAAATTACTGGGAAACCTCGCATGAGTTCCAAATCTATTGGGAAAATTTGACAAGACACTGTGCTGTGGAAAGTTGTGCAGGAACGCCACCTCATCGCAGAAAGCAAGGTTTCTTATTCTCGCATTGAACCTCTGTAATATAAAATATACTCCTAATTAAAAAAAACATGAATTACAGGAAGAGAGTGCACCACAATTTGAAGAAAAAAAAACTGGGCAGACTCACGACATTGTGTGCACAAATAACGGATCGACCAGAGAGCTAGCGGTAATTGCAACTCTCGAACTAATGCTCGACACGCGTGGGCGTCTGGTGTATTCGCCAAGGCTGGGCGGATGAGGCGGGCGAGCACATAACGTAGCTTGCTATTTCGAATGCGGTGTAGTCACGTTCCACCTAGTTAGAAGGACTTGGGGAGGGAGCAACATGTTGGAGTCGGAACGAGGCGGGAGAAGGGGCCTTTTGAGAGAATAAGGGCACAGGTGTTTACTCTGGGTGAACATATAAACACTCTACACCATCGGTAACCTGTAGGTGTCGTCCGGCGAAACTGTTATTCGGTGTTATTCGGCGCGTATTCCACAGCTTAAACTGTGGGCGGGTAGTTAGCTGAGAAGGGGGGGGGGGTAACTCTGCACCGAATCGAACACGAATAGTGTGGCTTCGCTACCGAACCATATACCAACCGTATTGTGATAGAATCTAGTCTGATTCAAACGCTGTATATCTACTAATCTGACAGTTATGTAATAATTTGTACAAAGCGAACAATAATGTGGAATCTTCAAGCGCGAGTGCTGGCGCATCGGTATGATGCTGTTACTTATGAAGTTTAAGCTATGGCTGTTAAAAGACGCAACAGCAATCTCCACTGCAGAAATGCAGTATGGAGTCAGTTTATTAACTCTATGGCCGACAAATTGTATTAAAATTGCGTTTTTTTAAGGTTTTCGTGACGAAGGAGGATGAACAAGAGCCGTCCCTCAGGAGGTAAGACGGGTCACAGTCCCAGTCATACCTAACTGAAGCATTAGAATCAGTACAAAGTAGCACAGCCTGATTTATTTCTTCATACAATGATCGAAGGACCAGTGTTTCTGGCATAAAATTATCGCTTGACATACCGCCACTGCATTTTCGCCGTAAAAATGCCCAAGTCTGCCTTTTCTACAAGATATACTGCAGTTTGCCTCAGTTGCACTGCACACTTCTACTCCCTCGCAATACAACATTTCGTCGCCTATCTATCTAGCAGTCGGAGCTTACTGCGTTTACATGGTTCCGCCAATGCCTTTCCAAAATCATTCCTGCCTCCGCCAATGAACAGTGGAATGAGCTGCCTGAGGCAGTTGTAACTGAGCGCGATCCAAATAAATTCAAAAACCCTGCTTTTATCTTATATTTCTCCTTAGCGCGCTTATAGCGTAATGCCCGACACTTTTTATCAGTGTTCTCGTTTCCCTCCTCTTGATATAGCGTGATGGCCACAATCTACCTGTGATTGTTCCGTTTTTCATTTTGTAATCCTTTTTTAAGAATTATTTTGACTTCTTCACTGTTATATTCCAAATGTTGCTATTTGTGATTTCGTTTTTTTGCTCCCCCTTTATGTATTGCCCCGCCTAGGGGTACTTAAGAAAAAATAAATGATGGAAATGATGCATGTACACAAAAACCAAACTTCACCTTCTTCGTAGATGAGTCGCCCTACACTGCAAAATTCGCCTAAAAAAGATCAAAACTTTCACACATTATGCGCAGCAGCAGCCACACACTTTACAAATCGGCCATTTTGATTGCGTTCTTTATAAACTTTTCGAGTACTTCTGTCTTCGACTGATTATGAGCCATTTCACTCGATAGAACAAAGGGATAGAGGGGGTCAAGAAATTCATCCGTAATATTTTTATACATTCTACTCCTCGTCCTCATTTAGATATCAACGGTGCTGAAGCGAGCGTTTTTAATTTTCTTCCAGCAGTGATGCTCTCTCCTGGATAATGGGTAAACATGTATTTAAATTCAGCAGGTGCGTTTTTAAATGCCTCCCAAACAATATGTTCCTAAACGAACAACACTCCTTGAGGTACTGCATGGATATTTTCACTTCTAATTGGCCTGGAAAATAACAAGAAGCTCTCGAAAATAAGATGTATCTTGTTGTGGAGCTGGAACGAACGAGTTCTTTCAGGTTTCCAAGGGAGACCAACACACCTTTCGAAATCTAAAGGAGAAAACTTTGAATGAAATGGTTACGGACGACTGTAAGAAACCGAGCTATGGTACATCGTATCATTTGAGAAGGGGCAATGGCAGGCAGCACCATGTCGGAATTTTTTTTCTCGTTTGAACCTTTTGCTTGACCTCAAAAAGTGCTACTACAGAACGCATATTTCTTTCCCGCAGAAATTTTCGAAACTTTCACACAGTACAAAATTTAAGTAAAAAAAAAATCAAGCCTTAGGCAATTCCTTTGCTTTTCACTAGCTTTCCTTCAACCGTGGTTTATTGAAGTCGACAGCATACGCCGGAATGACCAGCGGGGCGTTGTCCGCTAGACGATGTCTAAGGGCCGTAATTTTTCGGTCATTCGACAAGAACAGAGACAACAAAGTTTGGTCACTTCTTTACTAGTTTTTTTTTTGCATGATTCCAAATGGAATAACTGGAACTCAATGGTTGAAAATGCTTAGTAGGGCGATTTCTTTGGAAATTTAACATCGTCTGCTTTGAAACCGCGCTTGTATATGCTGAATTATGAGCGTGTGTCGCAGCTCTTACCAAGAAAATGCGAGAATAACACGACATATAGCTTGCACCTCTGTTCTTTTTTCGTTCTGCGTGGGCAAGTGTGAGGTCCTTTGAAATAGCAATTGTTAAGTTGGTTGACATCAAACATTTGTTCTTTTGAAAGGATGCAAGTAAGGAGCAGGGTGACGAAACTTTGTAGTGGGACACTCATAGATTGTGTTTGTCCTGAACGTTTTGATATATTTGTAGAGTCAAGGTGTTCCTAAAGAGGTGGGGGATTTTCAGAGGCAAAACGTTGTAGCCAAAAAACGGATTTTGCTGTGGTGGCTTTTTGTGGATGCACAGCACGAACTGATGCGCGAGTTGGATGGCTTTACGAAGGTTGAAAGCTGGACGTCTTTCAACCTTCGGTGTAGTTGCATTACCACTTCTTACTACATAATCTTGTTTTCAGCTTGTTGGCATGGGCGGTATTCCCAGAGGTGCAATGCTTTTATGTTAATCATTGTCTTCTTGTTTGTACAATGAATGCTATTACTTGTCCATCGGGTGAATGAACACCTGAACTCCTGTTGTGAACAACACTTGAAACTTATTCCTTTCCGTAGAAAAGCGCTTGCACAGAATTTAGATATCTTGTTTCCGAGACGGAACATTAGTTGATAAATATAGGCTGCGTAAGATCCGGTTTTTTGGACGACACAAGCCGTCACAGGGAACTGAAATACTACGGTGCTGCTTATTCAATGCGGCCTCCAGGTCTTAAGTGATTTGAATCATTATTTTGGACGAAGTATTGAGGACTTGTAAATATCTTTTGCCGAAAGAATATGTTTCGAAGGAGTAACCTGAAGCTTACTGCATTCCTTGACATCATTAGAGAAAAACAGAAATGGTTTTCTTTCTTCTACATGATGCAACAGAGGAAGTGATGCCACCCGATGGTCACATCAAAGCGTACGCGGTTTCTATTTGCCTTTCTTGCCTACTTGCATATGGCGGCGAGGTGTAAGGTCTCTAGAATAAGTTGATGAGACGCCAAATGTTCCAACAGCTGCAAAAACAGCCGGACTTTCTGCTAACTTTAAGACCGGTGGCTTCTATACTCTGTTATTTCAATTGGAATAACTGGGCCCATAAACTTTAAGAGTAGAAATCTATAGCGTTATCGGTCCCCCGCTTTTTAAAAGCAACTACTAGCAGACACTTGTATGCATAGAAGTGAAGGGGGTGTTGCTCGTTCGATGCTTAACAGCAAGCCGCCATCGACCGCCACGCAAATGGAAGGAAAGGAAGTGTGGTGCCGATACTGTGCGTTGACAGCGATGACGGAGAAGCCATCAACAGCTGCTAAAGGCAAGATGGCGACACCATCATTTCCGCCTCACGAGCCCTTTAACGCTTTTGCGTTAAAAGGAAGTCGCATGAAAAACGCCCCCGTGCGGCATACAAGGTGACGCTGCTTGGATGCCTCCCCGCTTGAATCCAATGCTGCCTATGCGCTACACTTTCATTATACTGTCAGCGCCATTCCAGCGCGAGATACATGTCCTTCAGGTGCACACTTGCGAAAGAGCATCTGTGTATGGAGTGTGTCTAACTGCTCCGAGCCACGTCAGTAATTTCGCTGCTCTTTAACACTCTCCGTCACTGTTCAAAAAAAATTTCCCTCTACAGGATGTATTGGGAATGAATAGTTTTCTTTTCAATAGCGGTTTTGATTGTATTTTCAGGCTGCTCTCTGCGTCTGTGTAAATAGGTGTATGGCGATAAAATCAATATAGCGGGAACGAAGGGGCGGCGAAATATTCATTGCAAATTCAATTTATTAGCGTAGACTTTTTAAAATGAAAATGCGGTAACTACACATTCCACTGCGGCGTCAACCGTCAGACACATCCACTATAAATGTAAACCTTAAGAATTCGCCGGGAGGGTGGCTGAATCACTACGGGTACGTGTTCGGAAAATATGGCTATCGGATTCTTAAAAGGAAAAACACGCGTTGTTTTGTGTGTTTTATTAAACTGTGAATAAAAATTATGACTGAAAATTTCTCGAAGGAAGAAAGTGAAACAAGGACCATCAGCTCGCTGCGGCACCTCAGAGCCACCTCAATCGCCGCGGGTGGTCGAGCCAGTTTCGCCGTGCACCCTGCATAGAAGAACGAGAGATGCTCACGCTGTGGAGGAAAATATCAACATCGCTTTGCTGAGAGCGACTCAGTAATGTATAAGGACCAGGCAGGGGGGCCATTTGGTTGATATGCCAGCTGTTTAGCAATGTGTGTCGAAGCTAGAAAATGCGCTTTGAGACTTGGTGAGGTGTAGAATCCTCGCAGCAAAAAATGGTTTTTGTATTTCATTTCATAATTTTGCGAACTTGTCTCTGGTGCAGCACATAAGCATCAGAGCATCAGCCCATCAGCTCCCCCCCCCCCTCTGCCCGTTAACTTTCTGAAACTCATGATTACTAAATTAACAAAGCTAAATACAATCATTCTGTCCTTAATTATTTCCCAGAATCTTGAATGCACATCCTGTTGAGCATGTCGAGAAATGCCCGCTTCGGTAATTTTCCTCAAAAGAACTCCATCGTGGTTCACGACTTGGGAAAAAAAACACAAAACGTGAGACTTCAATGGATGGATGACGCATGTTGTTGCGTCTCATGACGTTAGCACTCTTAAACCCATCCTAACTTTAAGAAGGCACTGGCAAAAAGCCGCAATTAGCAAGTAAGCCTGTGGTCATAATGACGGTTCCACGGTTAGCGTCAACATCACTCCATTACAATCGTGAACGCTGCTGGAGAACCACATTGCCGTCGCTATTTCGCCGTATTGCACATATTCCTTGTAGTTCAAGGTCATCAAGAATATGCATCGACATCACGACGCTACCAACACGAAGTTCCCGCTCTAATCGCCGTACCCGCCCCGCCCTCGGTGAGCACGTGTTTGTGTAAGAGATTTCTTTCAAGCCGATGCGATACGTCAGTGTATTTGAGCCCAGTTGCTGATCTCATGGTGCCTGCATTGAATCCAGGCCGTGGTAGCCGCATTTCGCTCTCATGTGCATATTAGGTGTTCGAACGTCTGTTATTTTGCAAATTTGAAGCGCGCCGTAAGGCAAGGCCCAAAGGGAGCAGACCAAGCTGGGGACATAGCGCAAGTATTACCTAACATGCGAGTTCTCTAGACTCTACACTTCCGCGTACCGCATAGCCTATGTGTCCATCTGCGGAGTTGAACCCCACATATTAATATAATATTTATTTCAAGCGGTACGCGTTGGAGGCCTACACTACGGCGAAGCAAGGCGCCCCGGTGGTTCAGTGAGTATGGCGCTCGGCGGCAGAGCCGAAAGACGTGAGATCGATCCCGGCTGCGCCGCTCGAATTTCGATTCAGGCGAAATACAAGAGGCCCGTGCGCTGTTCCATGTCAGTGCACGTTAAAAAATGGCTGTGGCTCAACTTGGTTAAGCCGGGAAATCGCGAAAGCAATACCCATGGCTACGCCCTCGCTCACATGATAGTTGTGCTGTTGTGGTGCTTGTGTGAAACTTGTTGTATACCTTGGTGCTGCTGTGGTGATCACTTGGCTATTCGATGTGCAACTAGTAGTGAAACTATAATCGCTGCGCTGTGAGGATATACTTGGTTGCTGGTGATGTTAATGCAGACTGTAGAACTGCTGTTCCTGCACTGGCTACAACGGCATGCTTGGCGCGCTTTTTGAGGAAAGGAAATGGTCTGTTATTCTCTGTCATCTCGGTGGACACCTGAGCCCCACCGTACAGGAAGGGAGGAAGTGTGAGTGAAAGCAGAAAGAGGGGCCGTAATGAACAAAATGGAAATTGTATTTGAGGAAAGGAAATTACTCATTAACTGTCTCACATATCTCAGTAGACACTAGTCGAAAATTCTATTTGAGGAAAGGAAGTTGCGCAGTAAGTGTCTCACATATTTCGGTGGACACCCGTCAAATTTCGCGCGCGGTGACGCCACGGCAACTTGGGTCAATCTGAAACGCGGACAAATACGCCTTGCTCGTCGGTGAATTGGTTTTTGAGGAAAGGAAATATATCTGTCTCTCATATCTCGGTGGACATCTAAACCTCGCCGTAACGGGAAGGGAGGAACATGGGAGTGGACGAAGACACCGTATTCACCAGACGCACCTTTGTTCATTCCAAACCATCGAGCTGGCATGGCGGAGTGGTAGCGTGCTCGACTCGCACTCCGGTGACAGGGGTTCGATTCCCGAGCTCGGCAAATTTGTTACTGGGTTTTATTTAGTTATCTGGTCTGACTAGGAAGGTTTGACTAATTGGTTAAGTAGGGAATTCATTGAACTCAGTCAAACTTACTTGGAGCATCACTAAACGATCCCTTTAATTGGTTGCATGGTTAGTAGCCAAAGTACAATTGGCCCCGTTTGATATTCGCGCACTGTGACGTCACGACCGTTTCAACCAATTGAAAAGCGTGACATTTCTGTCGACAGCTCCTGCTTACAACGATGAGGCATTAGACGCTTCCGCCTTAAAAGCGCGCTTCGATCGCGGAGGCCACGCCGTGGTGGCACCGCCGTGGCTTGCGACGGCGCGAGTCGGTCGCCCTTCTCTTCGGCGTGACGTCACAAAGCACCTGTTGCGATCCTAGTGGAGAGCGCAGGCGTTAGGCGCCCGTGGTGGTGGCACCGCCGCGCCACGCCAAAGGCTGAAAGTGCAAGTAGTAAAGCTTTCGCTTTAAAAACTCTAGGCGTTATAAATTTCCGGAGCCCTTCTCTACGGCGTCCCGCATATCCTGAGTCGTTTTGGGGCTCAGGGCATGCTTAAGCGAAACCATAAACTTATTCTACTGCGAAGCGGAAGCCAGTGGTTATATAACAATTTTTAGTCTCAGCGGCTTTAGTTTAAGTGCGAAAAGGACCACACGTATGCACTTTGAAGAAAACAATTGAAGTACACATATATATATATATTGCCACACTCTACCAGCGCCCCCGTGCGGTTTGTCTTCGACCTTTGTCGCGCGCCGGACTTCGTCCTCTTCTGCTCGGTGCTAGGGTCGGCCGGCTGTGCTCCGCCCAGTGTGCTCGCCAGAGACAGAACGTTCTACCGGCGCCCGTGACATTTTGGTGGAGGTGCGGGGTACGATCCATGTACGAAGAGGTCCCAGGAACCTCCAGCGCTCCGCCACACCCCCTGGACACGACACCTGTCCACAAGTCAAGCCGCCGCTTGAAAGGCTTAGCTCCCGAGTACAAACCCCTCACCGCGCCATCCCGCACGATGACCTCTACGGTGGCCAGCCAGACCTTCCAGCCATCTGTGAGTTCGCCACCGCTACTTCTTCATACGCCTCGCACGCCTGCGTCGTTTCATGGTGACAAGTTTGAGGATGTGGAGGACTGGTTGGACGGGTATGACAGGGTTGCTGAATTTAATCTGTGGGACGAAGACCGCAAGCTTCGGAACGTTTACTTTGCCCTCCAGGACGCCGCCAAGACGTGGTTCGAAAACCACGAGTCCGCCATCCACACCTGGCAAGACTTCCGGCGGCAGTTGCTGCATACCTTCAGCAGCAACGAACGGCGGGAGCGTGCTGAATTGGCCTTGCAATCGAGGGCGCAGCAGCCAAACGAGAGCGTGGCGATGTTCGTGGAGGACATGACCCGGCTCTTCAACCGCGCTGATCCTTCGATGTCTGAAGCCAAGAAGGTGCGCCATTTGATGCGGGGAGTGAAGGAGCAATTGTTCGTTGGGCTCGTGCGCGATCCTCCGGCTACAGACGCCGATTTTGCGAAGGAAGCGGCAGGCATGGAGCGCGCCCTGCAACAGCGGTTTGCGCACTACGGCCGTCCATCAAACATAGCTGCTGTGGAGTGCCACATTCCGAAGCCCGGGGATGAGAACACCTCCCTCCGAGAGGTCATCAGAGCTGGACGGGATAGGAGCACGGGACAAGCAGTCTGCATCGCTGTGTTTGTTGCCCGACTTGTAGACAACTGTAACGTCAAATTCTTGCAAGCGAAGGCTCCAACGAGCTAGCCGGCCCGAGGGGTCTTTAAGATTCGCGAGCCAACACAGTGAGTGGTGGTCACTCACGACCCGAAACGGGCGACCATACAAGTAGGGCCGGAACTTCGTTATCGCCCACACAACAGCTAGGCACTCCTTTTCAGTGGTTGAGTAATTTGCCTCGGACCGTGACAACGTGCGGCTGCCGTACGCAATCACGCGTTCAACACCATCTTGCCACTGGACGAGGACTGCACCGAGGCCAATGTTGCTGGCATCGGTGTGAAGTTCCGTGTCCGCCTCGTCGTCAAAATGGGCAAGAATGGGCGTTGTTTGTAGGCGTTCGCGGAGCTTTTCGAAGGCGTCCTGCTGTTCCTGTGCCCAGACGAAAGGCTGATCGTCTTTTGTCAGCCGTGTGAGAGGCTCAGCCAGCCTGGAGAAGTCTTGCACGAAGCGTCGGTAATATGCGCAGAGGCCAAGAAACCGACGCACAGCTCGCTTATCAGTGGGAGTCGGGAACGAAGCTACAGCGGCCGTCTTGTCAGGGTCGGGGCTGACGCCCTCAGGTGTCACAACATGGCCCAAAAACTTCAGCCGTTGGTACGCGAAGTGGCATTTTTCGGGTTTTAGAGACAGACCGGCTGATCGGATTGCCGTCAATACTGCACTCAAGCGTTTGAGATGTTCATCGTAGGTCGCAGCGAAAATAACCACATCATCAAGATAGACGAGACACGACTGCCATTTGAGGCCAACCAGGACAGTGTCCATCATTCTTTGAAAGGTGGCAGGAGCGGTACACAGGCCAAAGGGGAGCACCTTGAACTCGTACAAACCGTCGGGGGTTACGAAAGCGGTCTTTTCACGGTCACGTTCATCGACTTCGATCTGCCAGTACCCACTGCGTAGATCAAGAGAGGAAAAGTAGCGGGCATGACGCAGGCGATCGAATGAGTCGTCAATTCGGGGCAACGGATAAACGTCCTTTTTAGTAATCTTGTTGAGGCGACGATAGTCGACACAGAATCGGAGAGTGCCATCCTTCTTGGCAACCAGCACAACGGGCGAAGCCCACGGGCTTGTTGACGGCTGGATAACCTCGTCGCGGAGCATTTCCTCAACCTGCCTCCGAATCACCTCCCTTTCTTTCGCAGACACTCGATAGGGGTGGTGTTGTATAGGCCTCTCGCCTTCATCAACTACAATGCGGTGTTTAGCGACCGATGTTTGCCGAACTTTAGAAGTGGTCGCAAAGCAGTCGCGAAAAGAGTCGAGGATCATGTGGAGGCGGTGTTTCTGATCGGCGGTTAGGTCGGGGTTCACGTCAGTCAGAACGGGGGCGTCAGACGTCGATTCATGGGTATCGTTGAGGGTCAAGGCGCAGTGGGAGACTGAGTCACTAATTTCATCGAAATAGGCTATGGCTGTTGCTTGCGGCAAGTGGCGGTATTCGGCGCTAAAGTTGGTAACAAAAAGCTGCGTTCGCATTCCGCGGAGGGAAGCAACACCACGCGCAACGCAGACTTGTTGACTCAACAGTAACGACAGGTTACCTTCCGCAATCCCGTGAGGCGTGCGTGGGTTGGAGCATTCCACCGTAATAAACAAACTGGAGCGTGGTGGTAGCGTGACATTGTCATCACACACGCGAAAAACAGGCCTGTCGGGCTCGCTGCTGCCGGCTGTGGCACACTGAGGTGAGAACGTCACGACAAGTTCGCGGAGGTTGATTATCGCACCGTGTTCTCGAAGAAAATCAAACCCGAGGATGAGGTCCTTCGAGCAATGAGCCAACACAGCGAAGCAGGCAATGAAGGTTACACCGCGGATCTCCATTCTAGCGGTGCAGACACCTAGCGGTGTCACCAGATGGCCTCCGGCTGTCCGGATGTGCGTTCCAGGCCAAGGTGTCAGGACTTTCCTCAGGACAGTCGCCAGACCACGACTCATGACGGAGAAGTCGGCGCCGGTATCTACGAGAGCAGTCACGCGGCGGCCATCAACGATGATCGGGATTTCAGCCGAAGCTTGGTCACCTTCGGAAAAACGCTGTGTGGGGGTGGTCGGACTTGGGGATCGTTCTCGCGGTCGAGTTGGTGCGTCAAGCGGAGACGTCTCTGGGCGTCGAAAGGTCGTAGCGGCGTGAGGTCGGAGGTCGGGTGGCATGCTAACGTCGGTGAGCGGAGGATGTTCGTCATTATGTCCAGTGACGGCGGCCCTACCTCCGGGGGTCGCCGTACTCAGTTTTCCCGGCGCGGGCTGGAGGACTGCCGGACGTAGGACTGGCGGGCTGGTGAAGACAACCGTCGAGGTGACGGTGACCTGGACTGACGTTGGGCAGTGGGTGCAGGTGGGACGTTGGCCGCTAGGTACTGATCGATCTCGCGGGGTCGTTCACCATAGCGTGGCAGGGGTGCGTCTGGCGAAAAGCCGCGCAGGCCAATCCGGCGGTACGGGCAGTGACGACGGATGTGGCCTGCTTCGCCGCAGTGGAAGCACAAGGGCCTGTTGTTCGGCGTGCGCCACATGTTTGCCTTCGTGACGGGTGGGCGGTCGTCTGGCAGCGCTGCCGTATACGGGAATCGGCGGGACGGCGCGGTAGGGGCAGGAGAGTAGAACGCCGGCGGTGGTGGCGCAGTACTTCGCAATGCCTCGCTGTACGTCATCACGTAGGGCGCTGGCGGTTGGGGAGGCGGAATGGGCTGCACCGTGCGGCGTATCTCGTCACGGACAGCATCCGAGATGGCGGTCACACTAGGAGGCTGCTCCACAGAGCGAAGCTTCTGCAGCTCTTCGCGCACGATGCTCCTGATGAGCTCTCGAAGATGACCCTCTATTTATTGGTGCTCTGACCACGTCCGCCCTCGCTCAACAACAGAGAGACGACACGGAATTGCGCCCACTCATCGATTATCTCGAGGGAACCGCCTCGTTACCACCTCGTCTATTCGCGCGTGGCTTGTCGTCGTTTTGCTTGCGAGATGGCGTCCTCTACAAACGAAATTACGGCCCGACGGACTCTGGTTACCTGCTCGTGGTTCCAACGGCGCTCCGCACTGACGTTTTGCAGGCGTGCCACGACGAGCTTCCTTCCGGCCACCTCGGATTTTCTCGAACGATGGCACGAGTTCGTCACCGTTATTACTGGCCCAGGCTTTCTGCGGCTGTCAAGCGTTATGTGCGCACTTGCCGCGAGTGTCAACGTCGGAAGAAACCACCTTTCAAGCCGGCTGGCTTGCTCCAACCCATTGCTCCGCCGAGAATTCCTTTCCACCAAGTCGGCATGGACTTGCTGGGCCCATTTCCCACGTCATCATTGGGTAACCGGTATATTGTGGTTGCCACCGACTACCTCACCCGGTATTGTGAGACGAAAGCCCTTCCCCGCGGTACTGCTGCTGAAATTGCTGACTTTTTCATCATCAGCATAGTCCTCCGCCATGGCGCCCCTTCTGTTGTTTTAACTGACCGAGGCACAGCGTTCACGTCCACGCTTACTCAGGAAGTTATGCGGCTCAGTGGCACAAGTCATCGTAAGACCACAGCTTACCATCCTCAAACCAACGGCCTAACCGAGCGCCTCAATAAGACTATCGCTGATATGATTTCTATGTACGTTGACGATGACCACAAGAACTGGGACGCAATACTTCCGTACGTCACGTTTGCCTACAACACTGCCCTTCAAGAGACGACGGGGTTCACGCCATTTCGTTTGGTACACGGTCGTGAAGTCGTGACTATGTTGGACACGATGTTGTTGCCCGATATTGCGCACCCATCCGTTGCCGACGCTGATGCATTCGTTCGCCATGCAGAAGCTGCCCGCCGGCTGGCTCGGCAACGAACCCGCGTGCGGCAGGAAGTCGATGCTCACCGCTATAACCTTCGTCATCGCGAAGTCATTTTCCAGCCTGGAGATCAAGTGTGGGTTTGGAGCCCCATCCGTCACCGCGGTCGCTCGGAGAAGCTTTTGCGCCGTTATTTCGGTCCCTACGAGGTACTCCGCAAACTCAGCGACGTTACGTATGAAGTGCTCCCGCAAGGGAGTGTTCGTTCTTCAAGACGCCCGCCGACATCCGAAATTGTGCACGTCGCAAGGCTCAAGCCTTACCATGCCCGCTAGAACAACTCTCACCACGTTCCGCGCCCGGGACTCGGTTCACGCACACACGTGGCTCCCCCTCAATCCCAGCCATCGAGTCGATGCCTTTCCAGAGGGGAGGGGCAATGCCACACTCTACCAGCGCCCCCGTGCGGTTTGTCTTCGACCTTTGTCGCGCGCCGGACTTCGTCCTCTTCTGCTCGGTGCTAGGGTCGGCCGGCTGTGCTCCGCCCAGTGTGCTCGCCAGAGACAGAACGTTCTACCGGCGCCCGTGACAATATATATAGCCGCCGCACTGGCTCAGCGGTTATGGTGGTCGACTGCTGACCCAAAAGACGCGGGTTCGATCCCGGCCGCGGCGGCTAGAATTTCTTTGGAGGAAAAATTCTAGAGGCCCGTGTACTGTGCGATGTCAGTGCACGTTAAAGAACCCCAGGTGGTCGAAATTTCCGGAGCCCTCCACTACGGCGTCTCTCATAGCCTTAGTCGCTTTGGGACGTTAAACCCCATAAACCAAGCAACCAAGTTCACATATATCCGCATGCTCTGAAATTTTTACATCAGAAGTTCTGTCCTCAAGTTCGTGATAAAATATGTGGCTGCTTAGCAAATCTAGCGCATTAAAGAACGAAGCCGATCTAAATTCCTGCACTATTCGAACCTACATCAAGCGCGCTGGATATTAAAGCTCGGCAGAATAAGCTGACACAGCCCTGACTTTTCCTGAACTTCACGGTCCGCGCTTAGGAAGGAACTCTGCCACATTATCCCTGTGTCCGGAAGCAGGCTGGCAAGAAATATTGCGGGCACATGTGAAAGCTTCTCGGCTCTACTTGTATTCAACGAAATTTCTTCCCTGACCTTAACCTTCATGCCGCCGTTGCTAATCAAATGAGCTGGTCACTGCAATGTTGAGGCTGGACTGGAGAGGAGTACGAGACGTGGAACTCACGCCGCCGCACGCCAGAAGCCGGAGCGAATCCCATGTGAGGCGGCCCCTTTGACGATGGCCCCGCTGCGGCCAGACGCTTTCAGGGCTGCAGCAAAACCAGCGTCATCTTGGATATAGGCCTCACCGCTGCCACGGTTGTCATCGCACGCCCGCAAGGTACAGATGCGTGGAGCGCAATGAGGATGCACCGCTCCTCAGGATACTGTCGGCCACGCCTCGGTACTTGTCTGCATCAGACACGAAAAGAAACAATGCTTTCAGCAAGTGGTACGCAAGAAAGGTGCGTACAGCTTGGAGTTCGGTTTACGGTTATTCAAAGGAAAATTTTAGGGGCGCATTTTTTGTGTATGTAGGGAGTGTTGTTATTGTGATCAAATTTTAATATTTTACTCTGGCAGTACACATATCATGACGTTTATCGGACCCGTGGATAAACCTATCGAGAATTTGATTTAATGCGGCAGAATTGTTATATGCGAGAGGTTATTAGATGTTTAATGCTAGAGCATATGAACACTCATACAAAAACACAAAACCCCGCCGTCATCGAAAACCCGCCGAAGAAACGCGGCATGCATACGACATCATCACCCCCCCCCCCCCCATCAGCAACAAGCCGCCGGAGTAACAGCGTGCTCACCCCGGGAGAAGAAAATCTGCGAGGCGTTTCGAATCGGAGAACAAAGGCGGTGGGGGAGCGCTCGGCATCAGAAAAAATTGATTCAGAACCGAAAGCCGACGATTCTGCCCATCGGACCACGCCTTTTGAACGTCATGCTGTTTACAACCGGGAGAGGTCTATTATGTTACTCTCGTTGCCGAATGCTATGCATCGATACATCGCCTTCGGCCTTCTTCCTGGTTTATCCACTCCGGCGCTAATTGGTTTCTTGCACGTTTAGGGGAGAGAAATCAAAGAATAATCACAATGCCCTCTCGTGTACACGCCTTCGCAACATGTCCTTACGTGCCGAGATAAGTCGCGAGTTGCCTTAGCGAAGTATCAATTAATGCAGGAATGCATTTAATGGTCACTTTTTAATCCCCCTTGTTCCACAGAGTTTTGTCTTTTTGTC
The DNA here is from genome assembly GCF_055824585.1 of Amblyomma mixtum. Lineage (NCBI taxonomy): Eukaryota > Metazoa > Arthropoda > Arachnida > Ixodida > Ixodidae > Amblyomma > Amblyomma mixtum. The sequence continues at coordinate 229,015,318 of NC_143014.1, read as the reverse complement.
CACATCAAGAGAAAACTCGAGAAAATAAACACGCGATTCTAGGTGCAGGTTTCAATTGAGATTCCAGTCAACGCCTCTCAGCGTCCAATATGTATAGCGTTAGTGGAGCGCACTGTGGCCGTTTCCGCTGATGGGACCCGACGGCGGTTGTGCTACTTCACCTGCTGCTGTTTGGTCGAAGGAAGAATGAAGGGAATGAGCACAGGCCGGTGCGGCTGGCTACAACAGGGAATATATCACTCCCTAGTGTAGCCAAGGTTAAAAAATACGAGAGGAAATGTTCGTTGAAAATACTCATGTCGCCGACGCCGCATCTGATGCACCAATGGTTCCATCACTAACAGGTGCTCCATTTTCTCACCCAGCTCACGTGGTATGATAACCGGAGATGCTTATGCAAAGACGATTTGCTCACTCACTCACTTATTGTCTTGTGTGCAATGCGTCAAGAAAAATAACGAACCTACCGTACCCAGCGAAATACAAATGGAAAGCAAATATTTACATAAAAGGCATAGTACGAGAGGAAAATTTCATTCTCCTATGAATTCCGGATATCATCCTTTATGACGTTGCTGCTTTTTCATAGCGAGAGGCACATCTGCGAAATTTCCCAAAAATGCCCTTGCACACAGTCAGTGCCTCGGCCAATCTGCCACCTTCGTTGTCATCGCGTAGGTCATGTTGTCGATGCTGTCAAACGCTTAGAAATTCTTCTCGAGTGCTCTGTGGCCAACTAGACCGCTGTTAATAATCTTTGGGTTTTTGTTTCATACGTTAGACGCCGCCAGAGTTCGAAACGCTTTCAGCTTGGGGCGGCGTTCTACGAAACGCCAAGCAAATGTCGCAGCACGGGCGCCTGGATCGCACCCGTGGCGGGGTCCGCGTCCAGTCCGTGTGGCGGCGTGACGAAGCCGCACTACACGTGCAGATCTCCAGCAGTCGGGCGCCGGAGCAAAGGTGGGCGGACTCTCAATTTGTCCAGCGCCTAACTGTCTCTACTTCTGCCAATGCTGGTCCGCGTTACACCGTCGCAAAGAAAATAAAAATCTATTCACAATAGGGCGCTTACACGCAGCAAACAGGCAAGAACTCCTATCAGAGGCGACGTAGATGCTAGCTCAACTATTGTAATGAGGGCACATCAGCCCTGCGATAAGGAAAAGAAATCAGGTGAAATTTACTTACGCAGCTGATTTACGAAAAGCGCCGAATCATCAGAACTTGCAGGCAACAAAGTAATGACGAATATTTCTAGGCAAAGGTGTATATGATGGGGGTGGGATTAACTCAACCCTCAAAGAAAGCTTTTAGAGTGTCAGCTCCACTGGTGTCGTTCCGAGCCTCGGAGATATGCTGATTCGATTAATAGAATGCAAGATGGCGTCTCCATATTTAGAACATTAATTAAGCTATGCTCCTGTTGCGCGTCATAGCGTTATGCGTTACAACGCAAAGCGCAACCCAGGTTTTGCGATGAAAAACGATGTGCTTATACAGTGGAATAAAATCATGGCAGGTGGCAGCGCGATGACAGACCACCACAAGTAAGTAATAAACTAGATTGATCCGGTATATATATTCCTGTCTGGTAGGTGTCAAAGTAGGGCCAATTAGTCGCATCATTCGTGTGAAATTTGTGGAGAAACCATTTTCTGCAGATTGTTCCCTATGGTGTCCTACGAGTCAGCGCTTGGCGGAGCATAAATTTACTTGTTCAGTTAGAGCCTAGCTCGTGGCAGGGATTCGAACCGGCGACCCATGTTAGGTGTGTTAACGCTCGATATTCGATCGCTGCCTGAGTGTACGCTGATTTTTCATGTTAAAATTTTGGGCAAAACTTTTTTCCTTCGAACAGTCTTAAAGGACTGCATTGCGCACACAATTCCCATGCAGTAGTTAAAAAATCTCTCCTCTCTGGCTTTATTACGGGGTTTCTAGGAATTAATCAGCCATCTTCAACCAATACCGTGCCTACAAAAAAAAACTTTTCTTATACGTTCGATAGATCGCCGAGCCGAAATGAAAGCGAAGCAATTACGGCAGTAGTCTGCGGTAACTGGGTTCATATACCTACCTGACCCGAAGCTCTTATGATAGGGAACGCGCCAGGGCATCGGGAGCCGTTGAACTTGATAGCGGTGGCCGTCGGAAGCAACTCTTTGCCAGCTTGCGCCACCGGAGTGTCGGCTTGAGGCGATGAGGCGCTGGGCGAGCTCGACGACCGGTGGCCACCCAGGTCAGTACGTCTCACTGGGCTCGATGTCAGCAATCCCTTCGCAGCAGACGGCCATTGATTGTCCGACGGCGACAAGTCAACTTCCATGGTGGATTGAGGTACCAGATGCTCGGTGGCACAGGGAGGAGCCAAGAAGCGGTTGGAAGTCCCTGGGTAAGCAGAGAGAGGGCATCCACAACCATTGAAGCAACTGTACCTCTTCATGGCGATTCCTCGAAGCTTCCAATGACTTGAGGTTTTAGCCTGAATGAAACGAAAATCTCGTGCCATTCTTCTTTGTCTTTTACCTCTGGCTCTGCCAGTGGTTCGTGACCCCACATCTCGCGCTGAACTCCGCGCTTGGTTTAATGCGGGCCGGAATGGAACATCGTTTCTTCGCGGACTTTCTTCTTTTGACTATTTGCCACCTGCTAAGTTGTGTAGTGGACAAACCCCCCCGGGTTTATTGCTAGGTGCCGTGCTTTATGCGCCGAGAAATCCGGCACAAATAGTTGACTTGACAACTTTCATTGTGCAACTGAAGGACAGTGAAAGAAAACCATAGCGAGTAGGGACATTGGTCCGATAGACAGATAAATTGAATGAAATGAAGGCAAAGGTTTCGGCCAGAACTATTTAGTCCTGGCCTGCGACTGGATATAGGGGTAAAGAAAGAGTGTCGCGATGGAAGGCGAAGAACATAAACTTTATTTTCCATCAAAAAGATGGGGGAGACGTGGCTAAAAGCTGCAACCGCAACATGACTGGTCCTCACCCCCGTATGTGGTGAGAAGAGATTATGTGCACGCAGATTTGTTGGCATCTGAACCGCGATTCGAGGCACGTGTCACTCACAATACATGAAAATGACTGATTTCCAGGGCTGATTGCCAACTATGCGCACAAGCGCCTAGCAGCGGAGCAATCATTGCTACGTACTGCAAAGGTATGCGGCAAAAAGTGGAAGTTCAACCCGGTAGTTGCTCTTGTGACCGGTCGGATAAAGAAACGCTGGTCGTGCGTTGGAATAAATGCGGTCTTTTGTTTCAGTGGGCTGAACATAGTGAGGTTCCCGTCACCATTGAATGAAATTAGGTATTTAACAGTGACGACCTCCAAGTAAACAACAGTCGAATTTTTTTTAAGCGGAGTACATGAAGCGTGACGCTGGCTAGTGTAGAAATTAGAGGTGTAGTTCACCCAGCAACGAGTGTAGATTTCGGCATTCGTAGGTCAAGTGGAAGAATTGCAACGCTTCACAACAGCAGCCTTTATCGCAAAACGCGCAACAGCACTCTACGTCCAGTCTTTGTCAAAAGTAACAAGGCTCCATGGTTTCTTTCTCATTCGTATAGAGAGCCCTCACGGCTTCCCTACAGATCAAAAAGTTCTTTGAAGGTGAGAACAGGGGTTCTTCTTACCAGACAGAGATTAGAGCTTGAGGGCTGGCATAACAGCTTTAATATACGACTGAGAAGAAAAACGTGCAGCCTGGTTAATTTTGACCAAGGCTGAATGTCAAAGTATCAATTCAATATCCCTCTCTGAAAAGTGAGTTCGTTCAAAGCCAAATAAAAAATATTTCAACAGCTACCTGGCCTCTAAACGTGGCCTTCCCACAATGGAATGGAAGGCTGCCTTTCCTCTCTGCTGCATCCATTTCTTTTGTTATCCTAACACGCAACTAAAAATTAAACTAGGTGTGAATGATCGCATGATTCTCGCAGTGGAAAGAACATTTGACGCGATTTTTAAACACTTGAGAAATTTAGCGCTCAGGCTTCCAAAATGAACAAGGCTTTGAAAACAGAGCTAAAGTGGCTGAACGTCTTGCTATGAGCGGCGGTCGATACGTCGATGGGAGACCCACTCCTTTTTCCTGTAGGTGTTGACAACACCGTGGAGACACTTATCGGATCCCAATGAGCAGAACGACAAGGCAGGCTCCGAAATGCACGCGCAGATGGAGTGCTCCTTGAAGAAGTAGGGCACCCGGCGAAAGACTCCGCGTTACCATCAGAAACCGGTAGCCCTCTAGACCTTACGATCGGAGGGAAAATACAAGTAGCGCCAATGCGAGGGAAAATGAACTGTGAACAAAATACGAAAAAGAGGCAAGGCCTACTTGAGGCGCTGGAGCAATATTTAGAGGAGATATCTATATATCCTTTACGCGCACGTCGCAAGCTACCTGGACAACCAGGGTGCCATGAACATAGCGACCACGAGCCGGACCGGCGACAAGCAAATCTTAGGCTCAATATATACGTTCTCGAACAGAACAACGGAAGAGGGAGCAAGTGACCTTGCCATCCGCTCGACCTCTGTCGATCCGCGGATTGAGAACATAAAAAAATTCACCGCTGCAAAAGTCTTACGTCGTCGTCATCGTTATCATCATCATCATGAACATGACTAAGCCCAATGGAAGGGAAAGGCCTTTCAACATCTATTTAACACTGCCCTTTGCGATCTGCGGCCACCATATCCCCGCAACCATCTTAATCTCATCCGCCCATCTAAATTTCTGCGTCTCCTTCTACGTTTGCCTCCTCTCGGAATGCGTTCCGTTACCTTTACGGACCAGAGGTTATCTTGCCTTCGCAGTACATAACCTGCCCAAGCCCATTTATTCCCACTGATTTCGACTAGGATGTCGTTAACCCACTACTTTACCGTCAACACTCTGCCCGCTTCCGGTCTCTTACAGTCATCATTTTTTTCCATAGCTCGCTACGTTCTCCTTAACCTCTTTTGAACTTTTTTCGTTAGTCTCCACGTTTCTACCCAGAGGGAAGTACCGGTAAGATAAAGCTGCTCTATACCTTTCTCTTGAGGGATATTGCTAAAGTGCCATTGATGATCTGAGAGAACATGCCGTACGCGCTCAACTCCAATCTTATTTCTCTAGTGATTTCCCTCACATGATTCGAATCAGCATCCACTACTTCACTCCAGCAGACGTATTCCCTTACCACGTCCAGCACCATGACACCAATTGGGAACTCCAGTTCCCTCGCGAGACTATAGAAAATTGCTTTCGTTTCCTGCAACTTAATCTTTAGATCCACTGCTCTGCTTTGCCTACCTCGAAGGCTACGCGGAAATCCACTGAGCCAGTGACAGTATCCTCGGGATGCAGCTAGCATCGCGTGCGGTTGCAGCCGCGCTCCCTTGTCATCTTCCGCGGCAGGCGCACGGAAATCCGTCGTGCCTTGCTTGCTGCTGGACTTCTGGTTCCAGGCAGTGAAAGGAGGTTAGCAAACACGCGCTCTCGTCACTCCGCCCCCCCCCCCCTTCATTCCCCAGCAAAATGCTAGGGACAACTCAGCTCCAAGTATGCGGACCGCACGAAAAAATCAGGCCACCGATACCTAGGGGGCGTGCGGGCCTCGAACTCTTTTGCTGAATCAAATTTTACCAACGCGACCCCAACTATGGAAGGTGGCATGTTAAATTTTTAAATGGTCGCTAGAGGCTATCGGGAAAAGCAATTTGGGTCGCATGGTTGCAGCACCTGCCATGCTATGGCGTCCGCTATGGTGCCTGCTCTGCTGAAGGACTTGTGTGTGTGTGGGGGGGGGGGGGGGGATGTGGTGCTCTGGCGTATTTACTGTTCGAGGGTGCGTGTGTGTGTATGTTAGACGTTCTTTAAGTCGCGATGTTGCTGGGAGTACATTTCTTCTATGATTCCGTGGCCAGATGTTCTGCGCTCTCTCTCTCTGATGCCCGGCTGGTCAGGTGTAGGGCGACCGCATTGGCGCGATCGTTACCAGGAAGTAAAGCGTGGCCTGGTGCCCAGACGCTTAGAATTAGGGAGACACCTCTTTTAATACCCATACCTCCTTTGTAATAGGACAGAGGCATACGCCAGAGAGATGGGACATCCCGCAGTAAAGAAAGAGGAAGTATAGAAAGCCTTGGAACTAGTGCAAAGGATGAAAGCAGCTGTTGAGGATGAGCAAACAGCATATCTGTTGAAGGTCGGATGGGAGATTGCTAGAAAATCTATCCGCCTTCTTTACGCAATGCTGTATGACTTCGAGTGTACCAGAAGCTTAGAAGAACGCTGATATTACTTAACTAAGATGAAAGGAGGAGTGACGGCCTTGAAAATATTACACACCAATCACCTTACTGTCTGCTGCCTAAAAGGTATTGGATAAAGTTATGGGTGATAGAGTAAGGACAACATTGGACTTCAATGAACCCAGAGATCAGGCAGGCTTTAGTAAAGAATCTCCGACAATAGACCATATTCACACTATCAATCATGTGATAGAGAAAAACGTCGAATATAGCCAATCCGTATATATAGCCTTTATTGATAACGAGAAAGTATTTGCCTAAATGGAAGCCGTAGCAGTGATGCGGGCATTGCGCAAGCAGGGTGTAGAAGAGAGTTGTGAGAAACTACTGGAAGATATCTATAATGACTGCACAGCTACCATAGTCATTCATAAATGAAGCAATAGAACTAAAATAATATTGGCGTCAGCCAGAGAGAAACTCTCTCTCCAATGATATTTACCGCCTGTTTATAGGATGTGCTCCAATGCCTGTATGACAACAGTTGGGAATAAATTTTAATGAAGGATGAAAATGATTTGCGATTCGTAGATGACATTGCCTTCATAAGTCACTGAGGAGATGAAGTGCAAAGCATGATAAATTAGTTGTGGAAATTTAGGGGAATACCCTGCCCCCCGCGCTCCTACTCCGCGGATGCAGCGTTTCCGCTCGCTAACCGCGGAGGCATTTCGTGCTCGAGGGAACAAAGGGAAGGACGACAAAGCGTGAACATTCATATGCTATTCATTACAATTGCAAATAATGCACATAGCAGGCCAGCCAGCTACAGAACATCAACGAGGCATTCCTCGTAAGTAGAAGGCTACGTAAAAAGGGCTTCCGACTTACCAGCACTGGCAAGGGCGTGACATCAGCGATATCGGCGGGAAGCGTATGCACGAGCCGACAACGGCGGCCGGGTTTTTTCGTGCGGTCCGCATTCTTGAAGCTAAGCCATCCCCGAGCATTTTGCTGGGGGGAGGGGGGGGGGGGGGGGCGTGACGAGAGCGCGCGTTTGCTACGCTCGTTTCGCTCCCTGAAACCAGAAGTCCAGCAGCAAGGCACGACAGATTTCCGTACGCCTGCCGCGAAAGGTGACAAGAGAGCGCGGCTGCAACCGCTCGCGATGCTAGCTGCATCCCTAAGACACACTCACCGGCTCCGCGGAGTTCCGCGTAGCCTCCGAGGTAGACAGAGGAAAGCACTGGGTGTAAAGATTAACTTGCAGGAAACCAAAGCAATTTTCTACAGTCTCGCGAGGAAACCGGAGTTACCAATTTGTGTCATGGTACTGGAAGTGGTAAGGGAATACGTCTGCTTGAGGGAGGTAGTGGATGCTGGTTCGGATAATGTGAGGGAAATCACTGGAGCAATAAGATTGGAGTGGAGCGCGTACGGCATGTTCTCTCAGATCATAATGGCAGTTTACCAATATCCCTCAAGAGAAAAGTATAGAGCAGCTTTATCTTACCGGTACTCCCCTATGGGTAGAAACGTAGAGGCTAACGAAAAAGTTCATATCAGGTTAGGGAGAACGTAGCGAGCTATGGAAAAAAAATTATGGCTATAACTTTAAGAGACCGGAAGAGTGCAAAGTGCTGACGGTACAATAGTGGGTTAATGACATCCTAGTTGATATCAGCAGGAATAAATGGGCTTGGGCAGGTTATGTAATGCGAAGGCAAGAGAACCGCTGGTCTGTAAAGGTAACGGAACGGATTCTGAGAGAAGGTAAGCGTAGAAGGAGACGCAGAAAGTTAGATGGGTGGATGAGATTAAGACGGTTGCGGGGATATGGTGGCCGCAGATCGCAAAGGGCAGTGTTAAATAGATGTTGAAAGGCCTTTCCCTCGCATTGGGCTTAGTCATGTTCATGATCATGATGATAACAATCATGGCGACTTAAGACTTTTGCGGCGGTGAAGATTTTTATGTTCCCATTCTCCGGATCGCCAGAGATCGAGTGGATGCCAAGACCAATTGCTGCCTCTCCGGTTTTCTGTTCGAGAACGTATATATTAAACCTAAGATTTACTTGTCGCAGGTCCGGCTAGTGGTCGCTATGTTCATGGCACCCGGGTTGTCTGGGTAGCTTGCGACGTGCGCGTAAAGAATATATGGATCTCTCCTCTAAATGTCGCTCCAGTCCCTCAAGTAATCCTTGCCGCTTTTTCGCATGTTGTTCACAGTTTATTTCCCCTGGAACAGGCGCCACCAGGGATTTCGCTCCATCGTAAGGTCTAGAGGGCTACCGGTTTCTGATACTAAGGCGGAGTTTTTCGCCGGTGCCCGACTTCTTCAAGGGGCACTCTATCTGCGCGTGCATTTCGGAGCCTGCCTTGTCGTTCTGCTCTTTGGGCTCCGATAAGTTTCTCCACGGTGTTTTGAACACCTGGATAAAAAAGGAGTTTCGTAGACGCAGGAGGTGGGTCTCCCATCCACGTGTCGACCGCCGCACATAGAAAGACGTTCAGCCGCTTTAGCTCTGTTTTCAAAGCCTCTTTAATTTTGGAAGCCAGAGAGCAAAATTACAGAAGTGTTTAAAAATCGCGTCAAATGTTCTTTTCATTTCTAGAATCATGCGGTCATTCACACCTCGATTAATTTTTAGTTGCGTGTTAGGATAACAAATGAAATGGATGCTGCAGAGAGAAAATGCAGCCTTCCATTGCATTGTCGGAAGGTCACGTTCAGCCGCCAGGTAGCAGTTGAAATATTTTTATTGAGCCTTGAACGAGCCCACTTGTCAGAGAGGGATATTCAGTTGATACTTTGACATTCAGATACGTAGGGTGCAGTTGCGCGTTTTCCGATAACTGCTGCTGTTCTGAAGCGTTGCATTTCTTCCCCTTGGCGTATAAATACCGACATCTACACTCGTTGCTGGGTAAACTACACCTCAAATTCACACATTAGGCAGCGTCACGCTCCATGTACTCCACTTAAAAAAAAATGGTCCGTTGTTTACTTGGAGGTCGTCACTGATAAATACCTCATTTCATTCAATGGTGACGTGAAGCTCACTATCCTCAGCCCACTGAAAAAAAACCACATTCATTCCAACGCACGACCAGCGTTTCTTGATCTGACCGGACACATGAGCAACCACTGGCTTGAACTTCCACTTTTTGCCGATTATCTTTGCTTTACGCAACAAAGATTGCTCCGCTGCTAGGCGCTTGGGCGCACAGTTGGCAATCAGCCCTGAAAGTCAGGCATTTTCACATATTGCGAGTGACACGTGCCTCGAATCGCGGTTGAGATGCCATCAAATCTGCCTGCACATAATCCCGTCTCTCTTCTCACCACATACGATTGAGAGGACCAGTAAAGTTGCGGTTGCAGCTTTTAGCCCCATCTCCCCCCATATTTTTGATGATGATGATGATGATGATGATGATGATGATATCCTCAGGCTTAATGGCACATACCCAGTGCGGGGATTGGCCATCTTCTTGATCCAAAATAAAGTTTATCTTCTTCGCCTTCCATCACGATAATCTTCTTTCCCCCTTTCTCCAGCCCAGGCCAGGACTAAATATTTCTTGCCGAAACCTTTCCCTTCATTTCATTAAATTTATCTATCTATCAGACCAAAGTCCCTGCTCTTTATGGTTTTCATTCACGGTCCTTCAGTTGCACAATGAAAGTTATCAAGTCGACTATTTGTGCCGGATTTCTCGGCGCATAGAGCAAGGCACCTGGCAATAAATCCGCGGGGGTTTGTCCGCTACACAATTCAGCAGGTGCCGAATAGTGAAAAGGTCAGAGTCGGTGATGAAACGATGATCCATTCCAGCGCACATCAAACCAAGCCCGGAGTTCAGCGCGAGTTGTGCCGGCACGAACCACTTGCAGATCCCGAGGTAAAAGAGAAAGAAGAATGGCACGAGATTTTCGTTCCATTCAGGCTTAAACCTCAAGTCATTGGAAGTTTCGAAGAATCTCCATGAAGAGGTACAGTTCCTTCAATAGTTGTGGACGCCCTCTCTCTGCTTACCGAGGAACTTCCAACCGCTTCTTGGCTCCTCCCTGTCCCACCGAGCATGTGGTCCCTCAATCCACCCTGGAAGTTGACTTGTGGCCGTTGGACAATCAATGGCCGTCTGCTGCGAACGGAATGCTGACGTCGAGCCCAGTGAGGCGTACAGACCTGGGTGGCCACCGGTCGTCGAGCTCACGCAGCGCCTCGCTGTCTCGGACCGACACTCCGGTGGCGCAAGCTCGCAAAGCGTTGCTTCCGACCGCCACCGCAATCAAGTTCAACGGCTCCCGATGCCCTGGCGCGTTCCTTATCATAAGAGCTTCGGATCAGGTAGGTATATGAACCCTTTTCCCGCACACTACTCAAGTAATTGCGTCCCTTTTATTTCGGTTCGGCGATCTATCGAACGGTCGCTGGTATAAGAAAAGTTTTTTTTTGTAGGCACTGTATTGGTGTAAGATGGCTGATTAATTTCTAGAAACCCTGTAATAAAGCCAGAGAGGAGAGATCTTTTAACAACTGTATGGGAATTATGTGCGCAATGCAGGGCCGAGTTTGACACCTACCAGACAGGAATATATATGCCGAATCGATCTACATAGTTTGTTAGATGATTTTTGGTGGTTGGTCATCACGCTGCCACCTGCCAAAATTTTTTTTCTCCACTATATAAGCACATAACTTTTCATGGCAACGGCTGGGTTGCGCTTTGCGTTGTAACGCATAACACTATGACCCGAAATAGGAGCATAGCTTAATTAATGCTCTAAATATGGAGACGCCATCTTGCATTGTATTCATCGAATCAGCATATCTCAGAGGCTCGAAACGCCACCAGTGGAGCTGACACTCTAAAAGCTTTCTTTGAGGGTTGAGTTAATCCCACCCCCTCAAATACACCTTTGCCTGGAAATATTCATCATTACTTTGCGGCCTGCAATATCTGATGATTCGGCGCTTTTCGTAAATCAGCTCCGTAAGTAAATTTCGCCTGATTTCTCTTCCTTATCGCAGGGCTGATGTGCCCTGATTACAATGTTTGACCTAGCATCTACGTCGCGTCTTATAGGTGTTCTTGCCTGCTTGCAGCGTGTAAGCGCCCTAATGTGCATAGATTGCTGTTTTGTTTGCGACGGTGCAACACGGACCAGCGTTGGCAGAAGTAGAGACAGTTAGGCACTGGACAAATTGAGAGTGCGCCCGACTTTGATCCGGCGGCCGACTGCTGGAGATTTGGGCGTGTATTGCGGCTTCGCCACGCCGCCACGCGGACTGGACACGGACCCCGCCTCGGGTGCGATCCAGGCGCCCGTGCTGCGACATTTGCTTGGCGTTTCCTAGAACGCCGCCCAAGCTGAAAGCGTTTCAATCTCTGGCGTCGTCTAACGTATGAGAGTTAAACCCAAAGGTTTTAACTGCAGTCTAGTTTGCCACAGAGCACTCGAGAAGCATTTCTAAGCGTTTGACGGCGTCGACCACACGATCTACAGGAAGACAACGAAGATGACGCATTGGGTGAGGCATTGACTGCCTGCAAGGGTATTTTTGGGAAACTACGCAGATTTGGCTCTCGCTATGAAAAAGCAGCAACGTCATAAAGGAGTCTCACTTCGCAAGGATGATATCCAGAATTCATATGAGAATGAAATTTATCTCTCGTACGATGCATTTTATGTAAATCTTTGCTTTCCATTTGTATATCGCTGGGTACGGTAGGTTCGTTATTATTCTTGACGCATTAAACACAAGACATTAATTGAGCGAGTGAGCAGCTCTGCTTTGCATAAGCATCTCCGGTTATCATACCAGGTGAGCTGGGTGAGAAAATGGAGCAGCTGTTACTGAAGCAACCGTTGCTGCAGCGGATGAGCCGTCGTCGACATGAGTATTTTCAATGAACATTTCCTTTCGTATTTTTTTAAAACTTGGCTACATCAGGGAGTGATATATTCCCTGTTGAAGCCAGCCCCACTGGCCTGTGCTGATACCCCTTCATTCTTCCTTCGATCAAACAGCAGCAGGTGAAGTAGCACCACCGCAGTCGGTCCCATCAGTGCAAACGGCCACAGCGCGCTCCACACACGCTACACATACTGGACGCTAAAAGGCGTTTACTGGAATCTCAATTGAAACCTGCACCTTGAACCACGTATTTATTTTCTCGAGTTTTCTCGTCGTGTGGACTAAAAGAGAAAATTCTGTGGAACAAGAGGGATTAAAAAGTGACCATTGAATGCATTCCTGCATTAATTGTTACTTCGCTAGGGCAACTCGCGACTTAGCTCGGCAAGTAAGGACATGTTGCTAAGGTGTGTATACGAGAGGGCATTGGGATTATTCTTTCATTTCTCTCTCCCAAACGTGCAAAAAACTAACCGGCGGCGGAGTGGATAAACCAGGAAGAAGGCTGAAGGCGAAGTATCGATGCGTAGCATTCGCCAACGAGAATAACATAATAGACCTCTCCAGGTTGTAAAAAGCATGACGTTCAAAAGGCGTGGTCCCGTAGGCCATATTGTCGGCGTTCGGTTTTAAACCGATTTTTTCTGATGCCGAGCACTCCCCCACCGCATTTTTTCACCGATTCGAAATGCCTTGCAGCCTTTCTTGTCCCGGTGTGAGCCCGGTGTGACGCCGGCGGGTTGTTGCTCTAAGAGGAGTGATGATGTCGTATGCATACCGCGTTTCTTCCGCGTGTTTTCGATGTCGGCGGGGTTTTGTGTTTTTGTATAGGTGTTCATATGCTCTCGCATTATACATCTAATAACCTCTCGCATATAAAAATTCTGCCGCATGAAAGCAAATTTTCGATAGGTTTATCCGCTGGTCCGATAAACGGCATGTAATGTTTAGTGTTTTATAGCCCAGCACGGGGAAGGTTTGCCAGAGTAAAATATTAACATGTGATCACAATAACAACACTCCCTACATACACAAAAAATGCGCCCCTAAAATTTTCCTTTGAATAAATGTAAACCCATCTCCAAGCTGTACGCAACTTCCTTGCTTGCCTCTTTCTGAAAGCATTGTCTGATTTCATGTCCGATACAGACAAGTTCCGAGGCATGGCCGACAGTATCCTGTGGAGCGGTGCATCCTCATTGCTCTCCACGCATCTGCACCTTGCAGGCGTGCGATGACAACCGTGGCAACGGTGAGGCCTATATCCAAGATGACGCTGGTTCTGCTGAAGCTCTGAAAGCGTCTGGCCGCAGCGGGGCCATCGTCAAACGGGCCGCCTCACATGGGATTCGCTCCGGCTTCTGGCGTGTGGCGGCGTGAGTTCCACGTCTCGTACTCCTCTCTAATCCAGCCTCGACATTGCAGTGACTAGCTCATTTGATTAGCAACAGCGGTAGGAAGGTTAAGGTCAGGGAGGGAAATTCGTCGATTACAAGTAGAGTCGACGAGCTTTCACATGTGCCCGCAATATTTCTTGCCAGCCTGCTTCCGGACCAAGGGATAATGTGGTAGAGCTCCTGCCTAAACGTGCACCGTGAAGTTTAGGAATAGTCAGGGCTTTTCAGCTTACTTTTGCTGAATTTTAAAATCCAGCGCGCTTGATGTAGGTTCGAATAGTGTAGGGATTTAGGTCGGCTTCTTTTTTTAATGCGCTAGATTTGCTAAGCAGCCACATTTCTTTATCATGAAATTGAGGACAGAACTTGAGATGTAAAAAGTTCTGAGCAAGCGGATATATGTGTACTTTAATTCTTCTATTGAAAGTGCATACCTGCGGTTCTTTTCGCACTTAAACTAAAGCCGCTGAGATTGAAAAATGTTAGATGACCACTGGCTTCTGCGTCGCAGTAGATTAAGTTTATGGTTAGGTTTACGGGGGTTTAACGTCCCATCCCAAAGTGACTCAGGATATGCGGGAAGCCGTAGAGAAGGGCTTCGGAAACTTAGAACACCTAGAGCTCTTTAACATGGATTGACATAGAACAGCGCGCGGGCCTCTTGTATTTCGCCTGAATCGAAATTCGACCGATGCGGCCGGGATCGAAACCACGTCTTTCGGGTCAGCCGCTGAGCGCCATAACTACTGAGCCACCCGCGGCGCCTTGCTACGCCGTAGTGTAGGCCTCCAATGCGCCCTGCTTGAAACAAATATTACAGTAATATGTGGGGTTCAACATCATGGAGGGACACATAGGCTATGGGGTTCGCGGTAGTCTAGAGGTGAGAATCGATTTACACCACCTGGTGCTTTTGGAAGGGCGCTGACATACATCGCGCAGCACACGGTCGTTTATGTCGCTTCCATCGAAATGCGGCCACCACAGTGGGGGTTCGATTGCAGAACCTTGGACTCAGATGCCGAACGCTGCAGCCACTGAGTTACCAAAGGGTGTATCGTCTAGTGTTACATTCCGTCTTGACCGTCTGGTTTGGTTTATGTTTGGTTTATGGGGTTTAACGTCCCAAAGCGACTAAGGCTATGAGAGACGCCGTAGTGAAGGGCTCCGGAAATTTCGACCACCTGGGGTTCTTTAACGTGCACTGACATCGCACAGTACACGGGTCTCTCGAATTTCTCCTCCAAAGAAATTCTAGCCGCCGCGGCCTGGATGGAACCCGCGTCTTTCGGGTCAGTAGCCGAGCACCATAGCCACTGAGCCACCGCGGCGGCCATGACCATCTACGCTCGTCTAGGAGGTGTAAGATGAGTCATCTACTACTGCCCACGGAGACTCTTTACATCGACCTCGCATGTTACATAGTACTTGCGCTATATCCATCACTTGCAGTGCTCCCTTCGAGCCTTGCCTTACGGCGCGCATCATATCTGCAAATAACAGACGTCTAAACACCTAATGAACAGATGGGGGCGAAATGCGGCTACCGCGGCCTGGATCCCATGCTGTCACCATGAGATCAGCAACTGGGCTCAAATAAATTGGCGCATCGCATAAGCTTGAATGAAACCGCTTACACCAACCCGTGCTCACCGAGGGCAGCGAGGGTTCGGCGATTAGAGCTGGAACTTCGTGTCGGTAGCGTCGTGATGTCGATGCATAAGCTTGATGACCTTGAACTACAAGAAATCTGTGGCATACGGTGACATAGCGACGGCAATGTGGTTCTCCAGCAGCGTTCATGATTGTAACGCAGTGATGTCGCCGCTCACCGCAGAACCGTCATTCTGACCACAGGCCTGCTTGCTAATTGCGGCGTTTTGAAAGCGACGTCGTAAACTTGGGACGGTTTGAGAGTGCTAACGTCATGAGGCGGAACCACATAACGTCATCCATCCATTGAAGTCTCACGTTTCTTGTTTTTTTTTACAAATCGTGAACCACGATAAAGTTCTTTTGAGGACACTACTGAAGTGGGCATTTCTCAACATGCTGAATAGCATTTGCAACAAAGATTCTTTGAAATAATTTGCGACAGAATTATTTTATTTCGCTTTGTTAATTTACTAATCACGAGCTTAAGAAAGTTAACGGGAGGGGGGGGGGAGGCCTGATGGGCTCGTGCTCTGATGCTTATGTGCTGCACCAGAGACAAGTTCGCTGAATTAAGAAATGAAATACAAAAACCATTTTGCTGCGAGGATTAATAAACCTACGAGGTCCTGTTCAGCAGCGGCGCGTATGAACGGTGGCGGGTATGTCGCCACTACTTAGGAGCTGCTATCTCAGCTGTTTTTTTTTTACAAAATTACCAAATACCGCAGTTACTATTTTGGGTAGCGATAAAAATGCGGTCCGTACTCCGAATGATCTTTGCACCCCGCTGGCTCTTTATTGTTCTTAATGCTACTCCTTACCACGTCTCAAAGCGCATTTGCTAGCATCAACACACATTGCTAACCAGCTGGCATATTAACCAAATGGTCCAACTGCCTGCTCTTAATACACTGCTGAGTCGCTCTCAGCAAAGTGATATTGTTCCCCTCCACAGCGTGAAGCTTCTCTCGTTCTTCTATGCAGGGTACACGGCGGAAATGTCTCGACCACCCCCGGCGATTGAGGTGGTTCTGAGGTGCCGCAGCGGACTGATAGTCCTGGTTTCAGTTTCTTCCTTTGAGAAATTATCAGTCATACTTTTTATACATAGTTTAATAAAACATATTGTTGCGGGAAAGAATATATTTAGAAATATTTACAAATAGAAAAGAACAGCTGCGGCGGCAACCGAGAACACAGTCCGAACTTCGTTGTCGTCTTCTACTCTTTCCACGCTCTTGGTCGTCGTCGTCGTCTACCTGCTTCAGGACCCCCGGCTGCTGAAACGCCGTCCCGGCGTTAGGGCGGCGACGTATGAGCGTCGTGATAAGGTTTAAGGCGACAGACGTGGACGATGTCGGTGGTGGCGCCAGAGGACGATGGCGAGGTTTCAAGGGCAGCAATTTCATAGTTCACGTCGGTAACACGGCGCACGACACGGTAAGGGCCACGGTAGTGCGAAATGAGCTTCTCGGAGAGACCGACGCTGCGAGAGGGCGTCCAGAGAAGAACGAGTGATCCTGGGGTAAATTCGACGGCCTGGTGACGGCGGTCGTAGGCTGACTTTTGGGAAACTTGAGAGGCTTGGAGCCTACTACGTGCTATTTGGCGCGCCAGCGTGGCCTGGGAGATAGCGTCCCTAGCGTAAGCAGTGGTGGGGGCTGAAGAAGGCGGCATGAGTGTGTCCAAAGGCAAGGTGGGATGCCTACCAAACAAAAGGTAGAAAGGAGAATAGCCTGTTCTGTCATGAAGAGAAGAGTTATATGCAAATGTCGCATAAGGCAAGGCTGCGTCCCAATCTCGGTGGTCTGGCGATACGTACATGGCTAACATGTCGGTGAGCGTGCGGTTGAACCTTTCCGTAAGCCCATTGGTTTGTGGGTGGTAAGCTGTCGCGAGCTGGTGCTGCGTGTCACACGAACGAAGAATGTCGTGAACTACTCTGGATAGAAAATAACGACCGCGGTCGGTGAGCAGTTGACGAGGGGCGCCGTGGTGAAGGATGACGTCTTGCAGAAGAAAATCGGCGACATCGGTAGCGCAGCTGGACGGCAAAGCACGCGTGATGGCGTACCGAGTCGTATAATCAGTTGCGACAGCGATCCACTTGTTGCCGGAGAGGAACGTCGGAAAAGGGCCAAGAAGGTCGAGGCCAACACGGTGAAAAGGTTCCGGAGGTATGTCGATGGGTTGGAGCAGACAGGCAGGCAAAGTGGAGGGCCTTTTCCGACGTTGACACAGGTCGCAAGCGGCCACGTAACGTTTGACGGAACGATAGAGACCAGGCCAAAAGAAGCGATGCCTTACCCGAGCGTACGTGCGGGACACGCCAAGGTGACCGGCTGTCGGCAGATCGTGCAGTTCTTCAAGGCCAGAAGAGCGTAGACGAACAGCCCAGCCACTACACGCCCCCTCCAGCCCAGCACAGTGCTACAGTCGACGGCCCCTACGGACGCTCGCAAGCGGAAAACTAGACGCTGCAGTGTCTGGAGGTGATGCTGCAGTACAGCCCCAGTCCCAAAATCCTCGATTAGCCCTTCGCGCACACCATAATTTGCTCGCCATTCCTGTCGATGGAGTGCCTGTGAGAGCCCTGATCGATACAGGCGCGCACGTATCCGTCATGAGTTCAGCCCTACGACGCCGCCTCCGAAAAGTACTGACCCCTGCACCCAAAGCCGTTCTCCGCGTTGCCGACGGCGGAACGCCTCATGTTGTTGGACTATGCACAGCCCGTGTGACCATATCCGGCCGCCATACATCCGTTCTGTTCTCTGTTCTGGACCAGTGCCCTCATGAAGTCATTCTTGGCCTCGACTTCCTGTCTGAGCATTCAGCCCTCATTGACTGTGCCACTAATGTTGTGCAGCTTGACCTTCCTCTTTCTGCTGAGTCGCCGTCCCCAGTTATACACCGTCTTTGTGCTGTCGACTTTGTCCGTCTACCGCCTCAAGCCGCAACTTACATTTCTTTCTAATCTGTTCCCCCTGTACCTGATGGTCACTATATAGTCACTCCGGAACTTGACGTCGCCCTGACGCGCAGCATTGCGCTTCCACACATTGTATTTACAATGTCGGCCAACCGAGCGTACCTTCCGGTCCTCAACTTTGGTTCATTCATCCAACCGCTCCCGCAAGGCATCTCACTCGCCACGCTGTGCCCTGCTGCCGAATGTGTGATATCAGTGGTGGACAGCTGCTTACCTTCCACTCAGCAATGCCGGTTGCCTGCAGCCCCATCAACAGCGAACCCAACGGGCGACTACGCCGACATGATCGCTTCTGACCTACCGCCGATGCAAGCTCGCGATCTTAGGTGCCTCTTATCATCTTTCCGCGACATCTTCGACTTTGATAGCCGTGTTTTGGCTCGGACCTATGTGGTGACGCATCACATAAACACCGGTGATTCCGCTCCTCTCCGCAGACGTCCGTACCGAGTGTCCAGCGCCGAACGCACCGTCATAAATCAAGAGGTGGACAAGATGTTCGCAAAAGACATCATCGAGCCCTCGTCAAGTCCTTGGGCTTCACCAGTCGTCCTGGTGAAAAAGAAGGACGGCAGCTGGCGCTTCTGCATCGATTATCGGCACCTCAACCGCATCACAAAAAAAGACGTATATCCACTCCCAAGGATCGATGATGCCTTAGATTGCCTCCACGGCGCAAAATATTTCTCTTCAATTGATCTTCGATCGGGGTACTGGCAAATTGCCGTTGATGAAAAGGACCGCGAGAAGACCGCCTTCGTGACGCCTGATGGCTTATACCAGTTTAAAGTCATGCCGTTCGGCCTCTGTAACGCCCCGGCTACCTTCGAACGAATGATGGACTCCCTTCGTGGCTTTAAATGGTCCACCTGCCTCTGTTACCTAGACGATGTTGTGCTTTTCTCGCCTACTTTACCCCGCACCTCCACCAAATATGTTGCGGGAAAGAATATATTTACAAATATTTACAAATAGAAAAGAACAGCTGCGGCGGCAACCGAGAACACAGTCCGAACTTCGTTGTCGTCTTCTACTCTTCCCACGCTCTTAGTCGTCGTCGTCGTCTACCTGCTTCAATATCAAACAACGCGTGTGTTGCCTATTAACAATCCGATAGCCACATTTTCCGCACATGTATCCATAGTCATTAAGTGATGCTCCAGGCGAATTCTAAAGGTTGACATTGTTAGTGGATCTATCTCGTTATCGTCGTACAGCGGCTTCCAATCGACGCTGCACTGGAAAGTGTAGTTACCGAATTTTCATTATAAAAAATCTACTGTAATAAATTGAATTTCAAATGAATATTCGTTCACCCGTTTGTTCCCGCTATATTGATTTTATCGCCACACACCTCTTTACACCGACGCAGAGAGCAGCCTGAGAATAGAATCAAAACTGCTATTCAAAAACAAAACTATATATTTCGAAAACCTCCTGCAGAGGGAAATGTGTTTCCAACAGTGACGGAGATCGTTACAGAGCAATAAACTTGCACACGGGTCTCAGAGAAGTTCGACGCACTCCTTACACAGACGCTCTTTCGCAAGGGTGTGCTCCAAAGACGTCTAACTCGCGCTGTTATGGCTCGTGAAAGTCTAGTGTTATGAAAGTGTAGCGCATGGCAGCCATAGAGGCAAGCGGGGAGGCATCGAAGCAGCGTCACCTCTTGTGCCGCACGGGGGCGTTTTTTCATGTAACTTCCTTTTATCGCAAGAGTGTTAAAGGGCTCGTGAGGTGGAAATGACGGCGTCCCCATCTGGCCTTTAGCAGCTGTTCATGGCTTCACCGTCATCGCGGTCGACGCTCAGTATCGGCAGCACACTTCCTTCCCTTCCACGAGCTAAGGCGGCCGATGGCGGCTGGTGTTAAGCGGCGAACCGGCAACACCCCATCCACTGCTATGCGTACAGGCGTCTTCTAGTAGTTGCTTTTGAACGGTGGGGGTCCGAAAACTCCACCGACTTCTACAATTATCCTTTTATGGGAAGCATATTACTAGAGCTACAGTACAGCGCGTCGAGCGCGGCGATGGAGCTACCACCGTGACCACGTGACAACATGACGTCACCGCAGAGGAGAGATGGGCTGCAGGCTCGCGCGGTCGGCCGCGGCGGTGGAGGCTCCACATCAGAGGCGCTGCCTGCTGCTGCTGGGGGTACATCAATACAGACTATAGAGAATGGTGGCGGTGGTGGAATAACTAAGGGTGTTTCCAATGTATTTTCCATGGGTGCCAAGAATGCTGTTGTAGCTGGTGCTGGGGCAGCGGTTGTACACTCTGCATTGAATTCACCGATGATCCCGTATATAGCTGCCACGGCAATCCTTGCTACACTTATAGTGGTTGTATTAAAATAACCAAGTATTCAACCAAGGAAAGCCATGTATTACCAAGCCTAGCCATCAATATGCTTCGCATATGACTAGGCTTAACCTTAGCTAAGCCTCAGCCATTTTTTGAGGCCCAGTTATTCGAGTTGAAATCACCAAGTTTAGAGACCACCGGTCTTCAAGTTATCAAGAAAGTCCGACTACTTTTACAGCAGTTCCAACACTTAGGCCTTCGTCAACTATTTTTAAAGGCCTCTCACCTCGCCGACATACGCAAGTAGGTAAGAAAGGCAAATAGAAAATGCGTACGCTTTGATGCCATCGGCTGCTCCTCTTCATCTCTTCCATTGTGTAGAAGAAAGAAAACCATTTCTTTTATTCTCTAATCATGTGAATGAGTACAAGTAAGCTTCAGGTTACGCCTTCGAAATATATACTTTCGGTGAAAGACATTTACAAGTGCTGAATACTTGACACAAAATAATGATTCCAATCACTAAGACCTGGAGGCCGCATCGACTAGGCACCGCCGTAGTACTTGACTTACGTGTGACTGCTTGTGTCGTGTATGAGCCGCATCTTACGCAGCCTATATTTAACAATTAATGTTCCTTCCTAGAAACAAGATATCTATATTCTGCGCAAGAACTTTTCTACGAAAGGAACAAGTTTCGAGAGCGGTCCACCACACGTGTGGAGGTGTTCATTTATCCGATGGACAAGTAATAACTTTCATTGTACAAAAAACAAGACAAAGAATAAGATCAAAGCATTGTACCTCTGGGAACACCTCCCATGGAAGCAAGTTGAAAGCAGGACTATGCAGAACCAAGTGGAAATGCAACTACGCCGAAGGTTGAGAGACATCCAGCTTTCAACCTTCGAGAAGACAGCCAACGTGCTGTGAATCCAAAAAAGTCACCACAGGAAGAACTGTTTTTTGCGGGCGACTTTAGCCGCTGAACAAGACAGAAATCAAAAATACGACCCCCACCTTCTGAGAGCACCTTCACTGAACAAACACATCGAAAGCTTCTGCACGTATCGAATCCATGATAATTCCCCATTATAATGTTTGCTCACCCTGCTTCTTACTTGCAGCCTGCCATAAGAACCACTGCTTGCTTTCATTCAATTCAAGAATTGCTCTTAAAAAGGACCGCACAATTGCCCACGCAGAACAAAAAAGAATAACAGAGGTACAAGCTATGTGTCATGTTATTTCCGCGTTTTCTTCGTAAGAACTGTGACACACGCCCATTATAGAGCAAAGACAAGCGCGGTTAAAAAGCACATAATATTAAATTCTCAAAGAAATCGCCCTACTAAGCATTTTTGAACCACTGAGCCCCAGGGATTCCATTCGGAATCATGCATAAAAACTTTTAAAGAAGTGACAAAACTTTGATTTCCTGTTCTTGTCGAATAAAGCGCCTCCTAGATTTGCTAATCTCTGGAGATAAGCATGGCCCTGTATAGATGGAAAAAATTTAATTCTGATAGAAGTCGCCTTAAGCGATTTCAAAAGGTATTCTTGTATTGTATGAAACCAGAGCAAGGCACTTCAGAGCATGCGCCAATCAAAAGAAGTGTGAAAAATATGATTATTCATAAGGAGTGTCGGGTAAATCTGAAGGGACAAGCATATTGTGATTGAAACTTTAACTAGACGAGATGCATCTTTTTTTCGAGAACTTCTTGTTCCTTTTTTGGCCAATAACAAGTGAAACTTAACGTGGAGTACCTCAAGGAAGTGTTGCTCGTTTAGGAACATATTGTTTGCGAGGCATTTAAAAACGCGCCTGGTGAATTTAAATACAAGTTTGCCCTTTTCTTGCGTCCCAGCACTGAGATTATTCAGCAGAGAGCATCACTGATGGAAGAAAATTAAAACACTCGCTTCAGCACCGCTGATAGATAAATCGGAACGAGGAGTAGAATGCGTAAAAATATTAAGGTTGAATTTCTTTACCTTTTTATCGCTTCTTTCCATCGAGTGAAATGGCTTGTAATCAGTCGAGGACACAAGTCATCGAAAGGTTTTGAAAGAAAGCACTCAGAATGGCCGATTTGTAAAATGTGAGGCTGCTGCGGCGCAAAATATGTGAAAGTTTTCATGTTTTCTGGGCGAATTTTCAAGTGTAGGCAACTCATTACGAAGAAGGTTCATTTTGAGTTTTACGTACATGCGGAAAATCTTTCTTGTTCTATGCCATGTGTGGATTATTAGTGGGCTCATCTGTTTTGTTATATTTCGCGTGTAGTGGTGCCTCTGAAATCCTCCCAGTAGGATTCCTAGGGAAAGCTCCCCGAAGTAGAGCTGGAGCACAATGGAGAATCGCTGCCACATTTTCGTTCTGCCTCCCTCCTACCAGTCTCTAGTACGGCGAGAATTCTTTCTTTCCTGATCAGTGGTCATGTATTGGGCTCCTCTCAGAGGTGTTCCCACTGGTCCTCCCCTGACCAAATCGGTCTAACGGCAGCGGTTTCTGCCTGCAGTACGTTGGCGTGAAAATGCCGAGCAAGGATTGGGGTCCTGATGCGGAAACTAAATCCCTAGCGCGGCCTCTTCGAACTGGTCAGCCTCACGGTACAGGTCATCAACTCGGCCAGGGGCGTCATTGTCTCAGTTCGGCTCTGCGACGGAGAACACCGAGGACAGGGAGGAGGAGAGGCATACCGGTGCAGCGCACCGGTATGCAAGCTTCCAGGCTGCAGCTTCCAAGCACTGCAAGCTTCCAGGCTGCAAGCGCGGGAAAGCGCCCATCCTGGCAGAGCCGTCACCCACGCTTCCTGCAACACACACGAGGATTTGCCACCCAAGCTTTCTGCGGTCAGTCTTCTAAAGGCTTGAGACTCACCACGTTTTGACGAAATTGCGTCCGCGACCGTCGTTGTTGAGCCCGAGAGATAGTCCCAAAAAGATGACGTCACCGCAGCCGTCGTCTAGCCACCGAAGCGAGTGGGACGACGGCATGCGTAACAGATACCACGAGTAGCCACCACTTCCTCTGTACCGCTCCACCCACCATCTCCCACGCGCCATTTGCTCGTACGGCACAGCTGACGGACATCCATGAGCCACCAGTTGTCTTGACCTTGAATCAATATTTTAACGGATCACAACGTATACAGCGTTCCGAGTGATGTCATACGACTTTTGGTTGAGCATAGCGTACATCTCCTAGGCAAGTTTGAGGCTACTTTGAGACAGGGATTCCAACGGATGACATCTCGGTGGGCGGCTGTGGTGCCCACCGAGATTTGACACAGTTACTGCGCCATTTGCTTTCCTCAATAACCATATTTCTTATCAAAATTTTGATGCAAGCTTTCATCGTACAGTGTTCCGAGTGGTGTGATATGACTTCTCGTTTCATATACGATTCTTCACTTAGTCAAATTTCAGGCTAGCTCGCGACGGGAATTCAACCCGACGACATGTGAACCCCCTTCGCCATAACTAACCTAACAGCAGGTTTTGTCTTGTGAACCATATAATGTAGGTTTTACGGCGCCCCTAAAGACTGAAAGGTATCAGATTTTGAGCACAAAGGTTCACCCTACTTTACACATATTCACAGCATAAGAGCTGCCATAAGTGCTTCGTTACGCGTCTAAAATACAAACCACCGTTGTCCAGTTTCTTTTGGCAAAGGCGTTACCTTCAGGCATATGCCTTTTCCGACTTTCCTTTCCTTGTCACAAACCGTTCGTCGTACAGCAATCCAGCTCGTGTCAAACGATTTCTCGTTGCAGATAACATACAGCTTCTAGTCATGTTGGAGGCTAGCTCGCGACAGGGCTTACAACCAACGAGATAAAAACTCACGATGAGACATTTATGCCTTTGCCTTTACAGCGCAAGCTGCCCTTCGTATTACTTCTTAACGCGCACAAACAAAAAGAAGTGATTAATTCTGGCATTTTTGGGATAGTGTTTTCACAACAAGGCAAATTAATCTAAAATGCCAACATGCTGGAGTAATTAATATGTGCTCTGCTGTAGCGTGTTTTCTTGCTTTATAAGCCATTTCTGCTCCCTCTGCTCATCCACAGAAATGTTATAAGCACTCACTTGTCTCCGTCAAACCGATGGCCTTCACAGACGGGCAAAATCTGCTCGCTGAAGCCCTTTTTTATACTTCTGACAGCTGCTGCTGCTTTAAGTAGTTTGCCCAAACTGTCGGCGTCAGCCTTTCATCTCTGATGCCACTGACACGTAAGAAAGCCCTCCGTGCATTTTTCTCGACTATTTCCTGGGTATCGGTGACGCATCTGACAATACTCCTCCTTGCAGACTATCTTCGACTCGAGAAACCGCCTAACAGCGTATTGCTGTCATCCGTAGAACGCATACTGAAGCGCCCTCAGTATGGTTTGGCTTATGGAGGTTTAGTGTCCCAAAGAGACGCGGGCGATGAGGGACGCCGCGGCAGGTGGGTGGTCGCGGTAATTTGGACCACCTGGGGTTGCTTAACGTACACTAACGTCGCACGGAACACGGGCCGCTAGCATTTCGTTGCCATCGGAACGCTACTCCCGCAGGAATGCTGGTCGCCCCCGGCGCTGTTGAACAATGGCGAAGCTATCGACGATCTCGACGGCATCGCGTTTGGATCCGCCACGCCCCAGCCCCCAAGTACGATAAAAGTAGGTTTTTTGGGTACGAGAAAAAAACAGATAAAGTGCGTGGAATGCGCTCTTTTAATACAACCACTGATCCTAGGCAACGTTAAAAAAAACTCGGCGTCGAAGCACGCCCGCCGAGCTAGCCGAGGCGCTCGATACCTCCTCTCTTCATCGACAAAAGGTGCTGAACAAATCCTGAGCAGGCTGAAAAGGCGCTGACCAATTCCCTCGAATCTGTTCAAAATAGAGCTACTCGTTTCATTCATTCATCTTACTCTAATGCCATCAGCGTTACCTACTCAAAAAGAGCATCCCGATTATCACCCTTATCGCTCCGCCGTCGCGTTACCACCCTGTGTTTATTTCAGAAATTCTTCCAAGCACTATGCACATCGCACCTTACCTTCTTCCTCCAGCACTCATATCTCATCGCACTAGCCATAACCTAAGAGTTGCCTGTCCACGCTCACGCACCGTCACTTTTTCGAATTACTTCTTTCCTCGTGCAGCCGCAGACTGGAACAGCCTTCCAAACAACGTTGCCCTCATCACTTGCCGAAGTCTTTTCGCAGATAATGAAAAAACATTGCTGTTATTGTGAATTTGAGCTTTCAATTCTTCCCACGCCTTATGTGACACAACTTTTTGGAGCCTTTAAGATAATAAAATGAAATGAAACAAATGCCGGCAGTAGCCTAAGAATGACGGGACCGATTCGCGGCTGAGAGAAAGTGCACCCACTATTAAGGCCCGGGTGACGGCCTCTGCTTCTAACTCGGCAGCCCAAGCTGGCTTTCTCCGGATGGTGGAGATCAGGGTAGACTGGCTCCAGGGTATAGGTGTCACATAGCTTGCAGCTTTGTACGCGTGCGTATAGCTCTCTAACGTTTCGTTGAGAAATAGGGGATGAGGATGAGAAGACGACGACTACACCAAAGAGAACGCGAAACCGGGAAGCTAGGTCACTGCAGCCACTCCCAAGAAGTATGAAATGCGATGTAAGCATGATATACGACGCACGCTGCTCCCAGAAAGCTCCGAGATGAAGCCAACACCATAGGCCTTTATCAGAGTTACACTCGCTGTACTATTCGGCGTGTTTATTGAGCCACATTTCTACCTGCACTATTTTCAAACAATTAACGAGAAACCGGCAATGAGGCGACGAGCAGCCGTGCATAGTGCACTACAGTATCTCCTGTTGTACCACCACTGTGGGATATGTCAAAATACCTCCCATGGCAGCAAGTTGAAAACATGACTATGCAGAACCAAGTGGAAATGCAACTACGCCGAAGGTTGAAAGACTTCCAGCTTTCAACCTTCGAGAAGACAGTCGACGTGCTGTGCATCCAAAAAAATTCACCATAGGAAGAAATGTTTTTGCGGGCAACTTTATGCCGCTGAACAAGATAGAAATAAAAATTACGACCCCCACCTCGTGAGAGCACCTTCACTGAACAAACACATCGGAAGCTTCTGCATGTATCCAATCTAAGAGAATTCCCCATTATAAAGTTTGGTCACCCTGCTTCTTACTTGCAGCCTGCCAAAAGAACCATTGCTTCCTTTCAACCAATTCAAGAATTGCTCTTACAAAGGACCGCACAATTGCCCCCGCAGAACAAAAAAACAACAACAGAGGTACAAGCTATGTGTCAGGTTATTCCCGAGGTTTCTTGGTAAGACCTGTGACACACGCCCATTATTCAGCAAAGACAAGCGCGGTTCAAAAGCACATAATAATAAATTCTCAGAGAAATCGCCCTACTAAGCATTTTTCAACCACTGAGTCCCAGGGACTCCATTCGGAATCATCCATAAAAACTGTTAAAGAAGTAACAAAACTTTGATTTCCTGTTCTTGTCGAATGAAGCGCCTCCTAGATTTGCTAATCTCTGGAGATAAGAATGGCCCTGTATAGATGGAAAAATTTTAATTCTGATAGAAGTCGCCTTAAGAGATTTCAAAAGGTATTATTGTATTCTATAAAGCCAGAGCAAGGCGCTTTAGAGCATGCGCCGATGAAAAGAAGTGTGAAAATATGCTTATTCATACGGAGTGTGGGGTAAATCTGAAGGGACAACCATATTGTGCCTGAAAGGTTAACTAGACGAAGAGAGATACGAAGCTTTATTTAAAACACAAAGCAAGCGCCCGACAGATACGTCGCAAAGACTTATCGTCTAGCGGGCAACGGCCCGCTGGTCATTTCAGCGTAACGCCCTTATACCTCCTCCCCCCTACAATACAAGGAGCACCGATTACCGCCGCAAGGCTGGAATTTCAACATTTAGCACCTTATCAGAATTTCAGTCCTTCTTGCATCGTGCTTCATGGGAATGGAAGCACCTTCCTGCTGAAACTGCCGACATCAATGATAACCAGCATTTTCTCAACGCACTAGATTACATTGAATAAAAACAGCAAATTTTTGTAATACTCGTTTTCTTGTCCGTATGTTTCTTTTTGTATTTTTGTAGCCGGTGCCCTCCTCAATGCCTCTGGCACTTAGGGTTCAATAAATAAATAAATAAGAAATTAACGTACAGCTAAGGAGGTAGGGAAGTTTTTAAAACTCGTGGAAGGGAAGAAGTGGGCGTTTCACACCTATAAATTCACGGAGTTGATCTCACTGATGATTAGACAAGGCTGGTTGTTTCAACCATTATTTTCGATCTGTTTTCAGGGCTTCTTTTTGTGCAGAACTTCCTGAAACGACTCAGGTTACTTCTGTACCTATGCCACCAAACACTTGCATACAACGGCATTTTGAAGCAACTGCAAGCCCTTAATGTTCAAACAGCTAATGATCTCGATTGTATCCCGCCTTTCGTTTTGGAAACATGCGGTGAAGTTGCAGCCAGTTATTTCGTTACAATTATGCAAAATCGTTGTACTCGGGTTTCCACTCTGCGCAATGTGATTTGTCTGTGCGCAATTCTCGCTAGCAGTCAGCTAGCGAGGAATGCACTTCTCCTGAAGCATCAAAAGTGGTGCGTTCGTGTTTTCTCTTCTCTTTCACAAAAGCAAGCTCCTGAAAATCAAAAATTATCTTCAGGAATGACAACATGAGGTACCCCACTGGATAGTACCGCTTTGATCGGCGTTGAATCCAAAACATAGAATGAATACTTACCATAGCGTGCAAATACAATCATAACGGGTTGTATCTGTTACTGTCCGCGAGTGAAAACGCTTTCAACAAGGCACAAGTCAACCTTCAGCACAAAAGGAAATTATCTAAGCATGCTGGCACCTTCAATTCCTAGCGGCCAAGGCAGCAGATCGATCAGTTTACGGCCACTGTCTTCCGTTAACTTTATCCGGAGGTGTACGCACGTGGTAAGAAATCGGATCGAATGATTTACACAGGCGTCGCCATTATTTAGCACCAAATGGAGGACCTGTCAAGAGTGCAAAGGCTCTGTTAAGACTATCACTACTACACTTCTCTATAAAATGCATTTGTTTGTCTCCTCCTGTATTTTTTCTTCTTTTTGTTGAATTCATGTTTTAACAGCTCGCGCTATCCAAAGCTATAAAAAGGCTGTGTTGCACATGCCAAACAATGTGAGGAAACACTGCCAAAAAGCAAGCAATTAACGCACCCGTAACTGAAATGCGACCCTCTGCTCACTGGCAGAGCTTATCTACAGGTTGTCATTTCACAGGGTAATTCGAGGACGAGAAATTTTATTAGGAATTTGTTTCAAAGGCAACGTTTCATCTCATTTTATTTATCATCAGAGATGTATTGATAAGCCGAATACAGGAGTGTGTTTCCCTACCAATACGGCGGAGAGTTTTAACCAAATACCGCTAGCCAGTTAGATAATAAGACAATTTCGCACTTTAATTTCGAGAGGTGTTGTTATCTGCTAGTGCGCGCTGTATATAAACCTTTACTGAATATTTCTCAAAAGGATCGTGTCCAGAGAAGTCGTAGGGCCAACCAAGGGCCACCAGATTTATCATTTCTTGTCCAGGGCTACTAGAGGTCGCTCAAGGTTCGACATAGATCGACCTCTTGCGTGCGCTGTAGAAGAAAAAGGAGCATGTGAGGCTGCAGAATAGACCCGTGTTATGCAGGCCAGGTGCAGCGGAATATCTGGTTCGCCGCTGCCGTGGCTCAATGGTTACAATGGTCGGCTGCTGACCCGTAAGGCGCCGATTCGATGTCGCCCGTGGCTGTCGCATTTGGATAGAGGCGAGATAATAGAGACGCAGATACTGAGCGAAGTCAGTGCACCATAAAGAACCCCATGTGGTTTAAATTATCGGAGCTCTCTACTACGACGCCCTTCATAACCTGACTCGCTTTGAGATTTAAAGCCTCTAAACCATAAACAAATATTTGGCTCCAAGGGCCAGAATATAATGAGGAAATGCAATTAGACTCGTACACAACTGTGGACCCGCGAGAGCCAGCGTGAACTGGCGGCTGGCGGTCATCTTCTGCATTGCACGTGTTTATTGGGATATTATAAAACTATCTGGCTATTCGTTTGCATAGATAAGAGCTCGTAAGTACGAAGAGAAGTCCCTCAAACCAGCAGTGTATTGTGCCCGAACATGGGCTTCTCTTCCAGGATTCATTACCGGCGGTACCTCGAAACACATCCTTGAACACGCGACAGCGGTGGCGTTGTCGGACACGGAGAAGCAGTATATCTCTTGTAAAGGATAGACTGCGTATACAGGATTTACAACCGCACAGCTAATGTGCGTAAAGTATGGCCTTTGTTAAATGCGCATCCACTCACCCTGACTGAGGCTCAACAAAAAACGAAGCCTTCACTATCTGCTAAAAATTCAGCGCGAGTGTCTCCGAAACAATGCTGTTCATAGGGAGTCAGGATTTTGTCAATTAACAAAGCGTACTGAGAATGGGCGTATGAGCAAACCGACAAGACGCCGTCAACGAAAGCGACCGCAAGGAATACCTCCCAGAAACACCAGAAGTAACGAGAATTAGCGCATAGCTGCGCTCATGAGAAACCAAGAAAAATTAACAGCAGAATTGCTGGGCTACGCACGTTTCACGCAGTGACCGAGGTACCTACTGCAGCTACGAGATATTGGCTTTTTTTTATAATGGTGGAAATGGCATCATGCAGCATTGTTTGTTGTGTTGTGGTAGGTTTACTGGTGCATAAGCACCTAAGGCTACCATGCGCCAAACAGAAGCATAAGAAAGCGACCCTCTTGTATATACAATCTATTTTGAATCTGTTCACGATTTGGCATCCTAGCTTCTGAAGACCCTCAGACGACAGTGCATTGTTACCAAAGACTGCTTACGATACGGCCGCAGTAACTAAGAAGCTGATATATTGACCTGCGAAACTGTGGTGACATTAGTGGAGAAGAAAACAGAGGTACATAGCGCGTGCGTCTACTTTAGTGCGCATTCCTTGTACAATCTGTTCTGCACGCAATGCTAAGAAAGCGACGAAGAGTCGTTATCCACTCGCCTCCGACTTGTGACAAAGAAGAGCGCTGCCATCTGCTAAGTACCAGGCGGTGCTGAGTTTTTTCTCGAATTTCTGCTTGATTTCTTGTGTTCTCTTCCTATTTTCCAGGGTGACTGAACGCGGGAACGGGTACTGATGTCCACAAACTCTCCAGGCCAGGGGAATTCCCCCTGGTCAGCTTGTCTTTCCCCAGACGAGCTGCCTCTTGATTGTTTCTTCCGTGGCGGAGTAAGCAGTATACCGGTTGCTCTCGTCCCCGCGGATGAGGGCTCCATCAAGCTGAATAACCCCGAGGCTGTTCAGGCTGCTCTTAAATCTACCACCCCCCATTACATGAAGATCACTGACGTCCGGCAGTTCGGCCGTGGAGGGATCGTTTGCAGATCGCCAGACCAGGCATGCATCACCGAGCTCCTCAAGTGTTCGTCGTTTGCCAATCACCCGGTGAGCGCATTCATACCTCCTCATCTGGCGTGTTCGAAAGGGCTAGTCCGTGGCGTAGACGCACGGCTAAGCGCGTCTGAGACATTAGAAAAGTTCACTTCGCCTCGCGTGATCGCCACTCACCGATGCAGTCGTGTGGTGGATGGAACTAAGATACCGACGGAGACTGTTATTGCTACATTTGCGGGGCTGTCCTGTCCATCTGAAGTTAAGGTGTGGCCTTTGATTTTCCGTGTGGATCAATTTACATCTCGGCCCCTTCAGTGCCGTAATTGCTGGAGGTTTGGCCATAGCGCCAAGGCCTGTAAATTGAGTTTTCGTTGCTGTGGGTGTGGAGAGAGAGCCACGGCCCCGCTGGGTGTTCTTCTCAACACGAGAAATGCTGTTTGTGTGGCGGTGGACACTCAGCAAGCCATTCCGAATGCCCAGCGCGCGCTGAGGAAGTTCAAGTACTAGAGTTGATTGACAAGCGCAGGTGCTCAAGACGTGAGGCAGTTGCAGTCATCAAAGATAGGACATCTGGCTATGCAAGTGTGGCAGCGCGGCATGCAACCGTTGTGGATTCCTCCTTGTCGCAAGCGATTGCGGCGGCGGTGGAGAAAGCAATGGCAAGTGCCATGGATCGCATAGTTGAAAATCTGTCCGCGTGTATTTCGCAGGTCATGGCATCCCAAATGTCCACTTTATTGCAAGCTTCTATTGCCCCTCTTTGTGGCACAATCACTTCTCCATTGGTTGCACCTCCCCAACCTTCTGTGCCCGTGCCTTCCAATCCACTGAGTCAGACTCAATCACAGCCTTCGTCTATCCCTACAACCAGTTATTCACATCACAATGAGACAGAACTCTCATCTGAAGAGTGCGTTGATATGGAGACTGAGATGCGTGCTCAAAAGCGCAGTGCGTCTCCGATAGGTGGTGCTAGTCCGTCTTGCTCTCAGTCGAAGAATAAAAAGAATCACCCTAGATCTACATCCAAAGGCAGCATTTTGGATCAGGCGGTCTCCGCTGCGCCCCTTTCGGCGACATAGGGTGGTTGAAGGTGTTGCAGTGGAACTGCCGGTCTATTCTTTCTGCTTCAACAGATTTAGTTTGTTTAATCAGTAAATTAAGTCCAGATTTAATTGCTTTTCTGGAAACATAGCTCACTAAAGATTCTAGGTACAGTTTACAAGATTATCGCTCTTTCAGGCTTGACCGGCCCTCAAGAGGTGGTGGGTTGCTATTGTTCGTATCCACAAAATTTTGCCACAGGGCAACTGTGTCATTTCATTATATGGACAGGCAGTGCGAAATTCAGGCACTTGATCTCAATATTCCTCGATATCAGCCACTCACTCTGGCTAATGTATATTTTCCAACAGGTGTGCATGACTTTCGGCCTCTTGACTCGTTTTCATCTAGTTGCAAGAAACAGGTTTTAATTGTTGGAGACTTCAACCCGCATCATGTTTCGTGGGGGTTTCGAACAGATCGCTGCGGTACGCTCTTATGGGACTGGGCTTGTGTAAATAACCTCATCTGTTTAAATTCGGGTCTCCCCACATTTGTCCGCGGTCAGTCTCGCTCAGCGTTAGACTTGTCATTTTCTTCCCCCGGAATAACTGTGTCCTCTTGGGCGCCAGTTGACTATGCCTCCAATAGTGATCACCTTCCGATTAGCTTCCAAGTTATGTGCCAGTTGACCTCTCCTAACAGCACACGGCGCACATTCATAAATTACGACAGTTTTAAAAAATGCACTCAAAGCAGACCTTCAGGAATTATCTCATTCCAACAGTGGAGATAATGCCATCCGCATTTGTTCAATTTTGGATGGAGCTCGTAAAAAATCGGAGTTCTTGGTTCAGGCACATAAGGGAACATAGCCGTGCCTTTGGTGGAACGCAGAGTGCGCTCGAGATTATAGGCGCCGAAAGGCTGCTTGGAAGAAACTTCTCCACAGTGTCCCAAAAACTGGATCGATTATAAGTTCGTTGCAGCTACGTTCAAGCGCACCGTATCTCGTGCAAAGGAGTTGCACGATACTGAACGCTACGAATTCCTTTCAAAATCTGGAAATAGGCGCGCTTTATTCAATTACCTAAGATCCAGGAAACTAATCTCGTCCACCATGAACGCTGTCTCCCTAGTTCAGTCACCGGCTGAACTTGCACAGTCCCTGGAAGAGATAGGCAGAGGCCTTGAGCGCCAGTTTACGGCTCTTCTTCCTTCTCCTCAGAGATTTCTTGCCACTTTGGACGATTTCGAGGAGGTCACCCTCACTGAGCTCTCGGACACTGTATCCGCCTTCCACCCGCGGCCCCTGGCCCTGATGGTGTGACTTCTTCTATGATTAAAATTTTGTTTGAGGAATCTCCCACCGACTTACTGGCACTTATAAATTACTCTCTTAAGGGGTCATGGATTCCAAATGAGTGGCGTTTAGCAAAGATTATCCCGTTGCTTAAAAAGCAGGGAGTTGGTTATGTGTTAGACAATATAAGGCCAATTTCTTTAACTTCCAATCTCGTTAAGTTAATTGAGAGGGTGGTGCATGGCAGAATAATGTCTGTTATTTCATAGACTGGGTTGTTGAACCCTTGCCAGATTGGTTTCAGACCAGGATGCTCTATATGGTGTGCCCATACCGACCTGGAGAGCCGCATACAGTTAGCTCGTCGCCGAAACCAATACGCAGCGCTTGTTACTTTAGATGTATCTAAACCTTATGACAGCGTTGAGCACAGGACGCTCTTGCAAAGACAACAGGCAGTAGGACTTCCGAGATACTTTGTGGCTTGGGTTGCTGAATTCGTTGCAGGGAATTTTACTGCTTCCAGAACGGTGTTTCATCAAGCAAATTTCGACAAGCGAGAGGAGTGCCCCAAGGGGCGGTCCTCTCCCTTGTACTTTTCAACATCTTACTCAGCAGTATTCCCTGCAGTCCTCAGGTGTCCACCTATGTGTATGCTGATGACATCGCCTTTTTTGCTTCAGAGAACGACATTTCCTCTTTGTACCAGTCCTTAGAGTCCTACCTGAATGTCCTAGACCAATGGTTAGGAGACATTAATCTGTCCTTTAATGTCAATAAATGTGCTTTATTGGTTTTTCCGCTCTCTCGTCCAGTTAATATCTCTGTTGTTTACAGGAGCCATGTAATTCCTCAAGTGCAAAGTGTCAAATACCTCGGAGTAATTTATGATCCTTCTCTTTCCTGGGGGGCCCATTTCGAGCAGATCACTGCGAAAGGAGTCCGAGCAGTCGGTATGCTGCGCAGGCTGAGCAGTGTTCGTTCTGGCATGAGAAGGCACTCACTTCTTATGATTTATAGAATGTACGTCCGTCCAGTCTTAGAGTTCGGCTGTGTTTTATTCTCTGGTGCGCCAGCGTATAAACTTCGCCCCTTGATTCTCTTGGAGCGGGAGGCGTTGCGCCTTTGTTTGGGCCTT
Source organism: Amblyomma mixtum (assembly GCF_055824585.1). Taxonomy (NCBI): domain Eukaryota; kingdom Metazoa; phylum Arthropoda; class Arachnida; order Ixodida; family Ixodidae; genus Amblyomma; species Amblyomma mixtum. The sequence goes on along the minus strand of NC_143014.1, from coordinate 228,980,776 downwards.
CCAAAATTTGTGGCGAATTGCGTTTTGTACCTGGAAGCGCGTATTCCATCATTGACTTCTAGATTTCGTCTCTTAACAGTGAAAACGTTAGTAAGAATATGCGATTCTTCGCTTCATGCCTCCAATTTGATCTTCCTTCGTCAGCCTCGGCCATTTTTCAACGAATCCTGGTCTCGTTTCCGTACCCCTCAGATATGTTTTGTGCAATCCCTCCTTGACCCCTTAAACGTCCGCATTTCGGACATTCGTCCGGTGTGCGCCAACTCTTCATCTATTCAGATTGTCTTCGATGACATCTTTCCAAAACATGCAAAGTTAATGCCTTTTCATTTGCTCAGCGGTTTATTGCAGGATTACCTGCTGTGCTTTAAATCTCATGTGCTCATAGCGACAGACGCCTCAGAGTGTGAAGAAATGGCCGGTGTTGGCATTTTCTCCGTCTCCCTTGACTGGTCATTCTCACTCCGTCTTCCCGATTACACCCCTATTTATTCGGCCGAATTTCTAGCAGTTGTCTTAGCGTTGCGCAAATTAAACAGCTCCTTGTCTTCTGTCATAATTATGACAGATTCATTATCGTTGTGTTCCTCTCTCACCGCGCCTACAACATCTCAGGCACTTCGGTTACTCAAATGCTTGGTTCCACCCCACGTGTGTTCATTACGGTTGGTCTGGGTGCCTGGGCACAGAGGAATCCATTTGAATGAGGTTGCCGATACCCTGGCGAAGGCATCTCTTCAAGGCCCAGTCTTATCTGTGCTTCCACCCAGCGCATATACATATTACGGCGGCCAGGTTTCGCAGGTATCTGCTCTTGAAAGAATTCGCAGCATCAGCTCTGAGCTCCTCTCCCGAATTCCGGCATCTCCTTTACCCGTGGTGCAGTAAAGGATGGCGATCACGCAAGCTTGAGGTTTCCTTCACGCGTCTACGTTGTCGCGTGCCTCACTTAAACTTCTACCTTTATAGATCTGGTCTGGCGGTCTCCACATTGTGCCCGTTCTGCGGAGAACCCGAAACGATAGATCAATTCTTGTTGACCTGCCGCTGTTTCTCATCTTTACGCAGCCGCCTGCTGGAGCTTCCGTTACGACAGCTTGATCTAAGTCTGTCAGCCGCGGTTGCTCTGTCTCTTGGCGCTTCCTCCCTTGGGCACAGCAACTGGAGTGTGCTCTCCGCCATGCAAAACTTCCTTACAGACACTAAACGGCTGCCGTCTTAAGCTCTGCTCTTTCTAATGATCAATATTTCTCTGGAATGAAAGCTTTCTGAAACGTGGAATATTTAGCCCCGTTCTCTATTTCAGTCACCGATCTCACAGCATTTGTTTAGCCTATTTCAATTACACATCTGAGAACCTTCCATTTATTTCCTAATTGCTATTATTATCATAATTATTTTATTTTCACCACCATTATTTTCTTGTTTAACATTTTGTGCACCTATCAGTTGCCGCCTGCGTCTTGGCCAATCCCCCGCAGTGGGTACGCGCCATTATCTAGAGGACAACAACAACAACAACATAAATCGCCTGATAACCTCGAAAGAACCCAAGGGTGCATTCGAGTGGCTGCCATAAGGCTTAGCAGAACTGCACGTCTAACTCTGCAACTTGCCGCACAACACACATACCTTAAAGGGAGACTGGAGCAAATACAAGTTATCCTGTTTTCATCAGGGCATTCAACTACAAAGTCTACGCTTCAACTAAAACTGCTGCTTGATAAGTAAGGAAAGACGAAAGGATACAGTACAGTCTGGCCATTATCGCCAAATTTCGGAAGTAAACTATGGTGCCTGGACACAGTTCCTTGGAATCGGATCGCGGAGGCTAGGTCACACTGCCATTTACATCGTCATGGTGCTCACGGAATTCTTTTTCTGCAGAAACCGAAGCAGAAGCATTAAAGAAGCAGAAGCAGAAGCAGAAGCATAAAAATATATTCTTGTTACTTTAAGCCAATTACATTCTTGTTACTTTAAACGTTCAAACCAGATACTACGTGAAGATAGAATTTTGATAGCAACGATATGCATGGTTCTTAATAAAGAAAGTCTTCTTTCATTAACATTATTACCACTCCTCTTTGGCGCCCCCTCGCCCTCTCCATGAATATGTTATAACATTAGCTTGAGCTTGCAGGTCTGCCTGCCGCGGCACCGGTTACAGCACTTACCAGCTCAAAGTTTTCGTTTTCACAGAGGTCAAATCTAAGTGATTGCAGTTTGGTCGCTGAAATAACCCCGGTTTCTTCCTACTTGATACCTGGTTTTAGATTAAACTACGGTCTATTGGTGTTGCTGTGAAAGATGGCTGCTATGACCGGATTCTGTGCGCTTCATTTGAAAAATGGCATGACAAGGGCGTGGTTCTCCCGGAAATGGTTCACAAGACTGAGCTAGAATACTGGCGTGCATTGAGAGACTACAATTACGAGATTGGTGACCATGTGGTGCCAGCGTTGCAAACAGATGAAAACATTTTTTAGCCCCTGCTAAAGCAGTACGCTCCAGACTACTTTTTCGTGAAAGTCGCCCTGCTTTCTAATGTACGTAAACGCGAAGTTAGATTGCGGCATTGAAGCCTGACTTCCAACTGAATATACCTTTTTAAACTACAGTTGTCCAGAATATTTGCCTAAATATACATGACGAACAACTGGAATGTGATGCTAATCGGCTTGCAACCCCCATACTGAATGGTGCTTGTTTCCAAGCGGTAGCTTTATTGATAGTTAAAATCAAACTAAGACGATCAATTGGATTGATGAGGAGCAAATGCTTTACAACTCTTTTTTCCCCAATCTTTTAGTAAAGAAATCACAACAAATTAGTAAAATAGCACTGTAGAAAAATATTTTTATCACAGTTACAATTACCTTGAAAGCCCGCCTGCATCGGAATTGCGGTACTAGTCTAAGGATTCTCTCTGCAGTGCGATAAAAATAGGCAAGGCAGCGAGAATACCATCATCACGGGAGTGGCGATATCCCGTGGAGTGACTCTTAAATTAGCAATTAGGTGCATGCCACCGAGAAAATTTTGCAATTTCTAAACTCGCTGCCCTAACTGAGCTCGTTTTTTCAGTTATCACCAGGTGAAACTGTTGTCAATTGTTGTTGCTCCTTGTTTGAGAAAGAGAAAGCAAATAAAATTCGTGAGCGCATTTTAGCTGAAACTTGTTTCCTACATGTTCGCAAAATGCCTTGATGTTGCCATTTAAAAGTCTTGAGACAGCTGATAGCCGAATACGTAACTTTTATTCAAGTACATTTCTAATTAAGTCATGCTATTCTTAGCAGAAAATTAAAGGTTGCAAAAAAAAATTCCCCCAAAGTACCGCATTCACCACACGGGCGGTACGCGGTGGCCCGGAAGCCGGAGCGCCCTGCATAGGAAAAAACAAAAAACAGAACTGCATGAGACAAGGGAAACAGCCACTGCAAAATCCGCATAGCCTAATTCCGCAATTAGAATAGAGCCGCAGAGTCCACGACGTTTTTAATCCATTCTACAATCTGTGTGCTCTATAAATAGATTGCAGGTAGAAAGAAAAAAATATAGCACGGAATATTTCTTTACTGCGGCGTAGTTTTTCTGCGAGCATCGTGGACAGTGCGCGTACTCATCACCATTCGGAAATCTCATTCTACTTCAGGGAAAAGCGGATTTGAAATTCCCGGCTCCCATTGATCATGAAACATATCTATCTGTACCTTAAAATCTGGGGACCATCAAGTCTTAGTTGATGATGTGAACTGTTGACTGCAGAGACCTCCTCACCTGAATGCAAGAAACGGCTGTCTGGGAGGACGACACTTGCGAAAGCTGTTGTCTCCTCTTATCAGTGCAGAAACCCCGGAGGAGGATCTCATCTACGAACATTTACCCGCTTTGGGGCATGTTTGCCTTAATTTCATCCGGCACAGTATAATTTTCAATATGCAGCGCAGTCGTTAATATTCTGAGCGTTTACACACTATTTGCGTAGTTAAAAGCCCACTATCAACCCCCCCCCCTCTAAGAGAGCGTTATAATCAAATCAAATCAAATCAAATCAAATGCAGTTTATTTTCCGTCAGAAAGAAATCAACGGAGGAGGCTCGAGTGAAACATGTTGACTTGATTGCGCTCAAGCCCCCTTTTACATGGCATGCAGTGACGACACACGGGTGGACATTATTTAAAACATACTCGTGGAGTATGGAAATATGGTACAAAGCAAACAAAAACATACATGGTTAAGCAATATAGAGTGGTTTTGCAAAGCTCTCTTGCGGGTATAGGGACATACGTGACTCTGGAATGAACGTTAGCGCAATGCCGTATAGGTGACAGCATAAGACTGAATCTAACCGACGAGATGAAAAAAGTGTTTTCCACGTCGCTCACATTTTGGCGCGTTTCATTGCCTATGTGAATGAAAAATGAAATACCTATTTCAAACTATCTCCGCCACTGCTTCCGCATAGCTTCTGAAGAAAGTGCCAGCCAATGGTAATAAAGGGACACAAAGCGAGGAAGCAGGCAGAAAGACAAGGAAGCCAGATAGCCACATCCGACCGAGACCCAGAAATTCAAAATATAGTTCAGCTTTGCTTTACTATTGTGTTTGTCTCTAAACTTACGTCCAAGGCGCCATTTTAAATGCGGTAAACATCTTTGCTAAATTGCGCTCTATTGTTCCAAATCTACTGCACCTCCTTAAATCGAAACAAAAAGAACTCGACGTCTTCGGCGTCGGCTACAAAGTCGTCTAAGAGAATGCGAATAGGATACCCCGAACTGGGGACAATGCGTATCGGTGCAGCCGCTTACTGAAACATTGGGTGCAAATTTGCACATGCGCTTGGCGCTTCTTCAACTGTTAGCAAAATTTTCGGAAGCCACTGGCATTGACGAGTCGCCAGGCTGTCCAGGAGTGGAAGTGTTGTGAGGAGCTCCCTCTCTATATTTTTCAGCTGGAAGTTTAAGGTCGTGATCAGAAGTGTGCAGGCACCTGCGAGATGCCACTCACGCAGGTTGGCGGGGAAAAGCAGCCGAGATCACCGTGGACAGACTACCACGGGACCTCTCCACTGGGTTGTGCCCGCTGGAGAACCGCCAGCGCCGTGTCATGGGTGGCGGTGACAGAGGCGGGGCACGGCCCAGCTGATAACCCATTTGGCCTGGTGGAATACACAGCAACACCAACACAGACGTCGCTCTCCACGAATGCCGGGGAGCCGAGCCTGGACAGCTGGCTGCAACAGACACGTTAGTAGATGACGTCCACTCAGGCATTTACAGAGAGATATGCAAAGCAATGTCGGTATGCCAATCACTCTCGTGTCAAAAACATATTAGCCACTAAAACGTGCCGAAAGAAAACGGTCCATGCAGTCACAACTTAACTCGTGAGAAATGTCGTGCTGAACTTAATATTTAATCTGGGATACTATAGGTAAGGGTATAAGCTTTGTGCAATAAGGCCAGGACTAAGGCTACGCTTTCACCCTTGCACTATGAACCAACAATCCCAAACGTCTACCTTTCTACAGAGTAAGCATAATGATTAATATTGGTTCCTTATCCTTAACCGCGCAAGCCAGAATCCGCTAAGCGCGACCCCTTAATGATGGGCGCAGAAAAAATGGTGGTACCATTGAGTGGATTTCGCTGTAGCAGAAGCAGCGGAGCGTCCAGGTTTAACAAACACCCTAGAAGACGCGCAAACTACCCGTACTGATCAGTTTTTTGTTGTAAATCCGGCCCCACGAAACGAAAATCAACATTGCCGATATGTCACAGTGTAATTTCGCCATCATTCTTAAATCGCCTTTCCCAACTCGGAGCCATCGCTTTGCACATACTTCTCGAGTTGAACACTCATCGGTTGTCGCTTAACACTTGTTTTTATGCGAAGCATATTACTAGAGGTACACTACAGCCCTTCGCCGTGGTTACGCGCCGTGCACACCACGTGGTACAGTGACGTCACACCACGTGACATACCACGTGACACATGACGCCACGACAGAGGAAGACGGAGGTACACTACAGCCCTTCGCTGTGGCTATGCGCCGTGCACACCACGTGGTACAGTGACGTCACACCACGTGACATACCACGTGACACATGACGTCACGACAGAGGAAGACGGAGGTACACTACAGCCCTTCGCCGTGGTTATGCGCCGTGCACACCACGTGGTACAGTGACGTCACACCACGTGACATACCACGTGACACATGACGTCACGACAGAGGAAGACGGAGGTACACTACAGCCCTTCGCCGTTGTTACACGCCGTGGACACCACGTGGTACAGTGACGTCACACCACGTGACATACCACGTGACACATGACGTCACGACAGAGGAAGAGGGAGGTACACTACAGCCCTTCGCCGTGGTTGCACGCCGTGCACACCACGTGGTACAGTGACGTCACACCACGTGACATACCACGTGACACATGACGTCACGACAGAGGAAGATGAGGGTCCACCTCGCGCCGTCGCTGTGGTTGCACGCCGTGCAGACCACGTGGTACAGTGCCGACACACCACGTGACATACCACGTGACACATGACGTCACGACAGATCGCCGTCACGCGCTGGGAGAGGGAGAACGATGCAATCGCACAGACACCGGAATGTCCTCGAGCGGCATTCCCGCGCATTTCGAACGCGCGTTCACACTCAGTGTAGGTGAAACGCTCGCTCCACCGGGCAGGCGGACGCGGCTTCCGTGCCAATCCAGGCGCCCACCCAACGCGCGTCTCGGGGTTAGTCGGCGTTCCTCTGTAGCCATGCCGTTGTCTTCCCCCACGACGAAGGCTTCTAGTGGTTGTATTAAAATGACCAAGTATTCAACCAAGGAAAGCCATGTATTACCAAGCCTAGCCATCAATATGCTTCGCATCTGACCAGGGTTAACCAAGTTAAGCCTCACACATTTTTTTTTTGTTGATCAGTGATAGATTTTTTTGTAATCTTCTTTTCTGCCATATAATCTAATAGGAAGTTATCCTCTCCACAGCTATTGGAAAATACTCCTCCTAGGCTATACTGCAGGGCCATATCAAGGCGTCATGCCCAAAATTTAGACCACTAGGTGGTCGGCGCTGTAAAAACTTTTTTTCCGCTACTTTTGTGTGGTACTTCTTTCTTCTGGTCCACACATTCTTAGTATTGTTCTCAGATTGCACGCGCAGCGCTTGCTATAACCCCCCCCCCCCCCCCCCTGAAACGTAAAAGGCACCTCAGTGAATATTCTCTAATCTGTCCACAACACAATGCAGCTCTCTCACTAGCCCCTCATCGGTTATTTATTGGTACGCATGTCGGTAGCATCGAGCATCACATTACACTGAACAAAGAAAGATATACATTTGCAAAAGTGCGCCGCATGCTCTGTCTTCAAGCATTCCGAGATAGGTGATCAGAGCGCTCGTTGACGGGCACGCATAGGATTTTGTGAGTTGTCAGTTGCAGAGGGAAGTATTCCAGTGCATAAGCACGCAAGCGGAAAATCAGGGATAAAATGAATTCTCACCACACTGCCGCGCAACTTCGAGTACGTTAGCCTGGATCTTCCGTGCTCCAGACTAGCATTAAGTGGGTGAAACGCCATAACATCCGGTTGCACTGGCTGTTCCGTGTACATCAGAGATTTTGGTTCCCGATACCAAGACGTGTACTTTTTGCGAGCGTGGCTGATCGGCCAAGTTGGTAATCTATTACAGCTAGGAATACGACACTAATTTACTTTAAGACACAGAAGAAGGGAAGACGGATCACCACCGCGCTGAGCGTGACATCTGATTTACAGGAGGAGGATTGGTAACATTGTGCGAGCAGCGTCGTTTCGCCAAGTGCCCGCAAAACCACGTTTCACGAGTCATTATTCGAGCGCACCACCCATGTCTGGAATGGCCTTCCCAACCACCTGGCCCTCACCGGTGATCGTGCACGACTCAATACGGCCATCGCAGAACCTATCTCATCATAACCTTGTATACAACAAGCCTGTCCCAATTTATCGCCGTCCATCCGCCCAGCTCTCATGTTATGTCGCACATCGGGAAATAAATAAATAAGTAAATAAATAAACAAGGTACGTGTCAACAATTACTGCTAGCAACACCACATATGGAAGGTTCATATTTGATTCTCAAAACTCTAGGGCTCCTTCACAGAAGCATCGTGAATTCATATTTCACCAAGAACATATGCAATATCCCAGGTAAAGGTATTCGGGATTTTCTGGAAGAACGAGCGTCCTACACAATAATGACAACTGAATTTAGAGCGCCTTGGTCTATAGTTTTTATCTATATTTCGGTGTTGTCTAAGCGTTGCAATAATTAACAACAGTTTGCTGGCTTTTGAGCTTATGGCTTCAGGGAAGCTTCTGGATTTAGTGCGCGCGCCTGTGTGTCCGTGTGTATCTTCGTGTGCTTATATGCATGTGTGTGTGTGTGTGTGCGTGTTTGTGTGCGTGAGTGTGTGGCTGTTTGTGCGTGGGTGTGTGAAGCCTCAACGCTGTGGAGAAATGTATCCCCCATCAACGAGCCCCCACCAACCCAAGGAGCTGCGTTCGCCAGCCCCACTTGCACCGATACTGAATCTACACCCACCCACACTACCCGTCTAAAAGGCTCCATCCATCAGAATCGTATGTAGCAGCGGAGCGCAAAACCGAAGGGGAATCCAAGCCTACACCCATGACCCACGATACCACCTCACAGCCTTGAGTAGCCATGACCCACCAGAAGCACTCGGAGCATGACAACAAAATCCGACAGCGAAAGCAAATTCAATGACGGCATAAGAGCCAATAGTTCGAAAACCGAGAATAAAAAAATGAAAAGTAAAATCAATCCTGCTATAGCAAATTTGTCACATCTATTGCACCACAACGCGTCAGTTTCATGCCACACGGGTTCTGAGGAACCTGACGCTAAGGTACGAAACTGCATTTTGGTAAACACATAGAGCTATTCCTAGTGCCTCGGAGACTACTAAGAAACTTCGCTTCCAAATTAGGGTAGTAACAAAACTAGAACTAAGATCATGACCAAAATTTCAGAACAAATCGAATGATTTTCGATGCTGCTTTCTTTCTATAAAACTCACCGGAGAAGACTTCGATGTCAAAGCACCGCGATAGTCGATGAGTGGTCGGCTGACGGCCCTGCGAGGCTGGACTCTCCCGGACAAGCAGCCTCCGTGGACATCGACGCGCTGCTCGGTAGCAGCGGCCGGCACCCTGTCCGCCGCGTTTGCTGCCGCAGAGCCAGACCGATACGACTAGGCCCCTGTGGGACTCGGAGACCGGTGGTCGCTCAGCTGACCCCTTCGCAGAGTCCGCATTGCAGCCGCAGCTCCCAAGGCACGAGTCCAGTCCTCGCTTGGCGCCGCAACGCCAACAAGGAGGAGTGGGAAGGAGCGGCGAACCAAGCGACGTTCCGACTGATGGTCCAGGCGGAGCGGTCTCCGAAGAAGCACGGTGCATGGCGACTCGTCGGGAAATAACGAACGCCCAGTCCAGTGTCTGCGTTTGAATCACAGAATGCAGAACAAGGAAGGTGCTACGCGTGCGCATGAGCGATTTTAATTGCTGTTCTGCCTCTTCTTCTTCGTGGCGCTTGCGCAAGGTGCCGCAGTGCCAAGTCTTCGCGGTGCTCATACGAGCGAGGACCTACGAAAGAGACGAGCCCACGGTGGAGAACATGGTGTAAGACAGTCAAGGTATTTTTGGAGATGTTAAAAACTACAATGCTGGCCTGTCTCCTGAAGGTGCCACCGTGCACCTGATAATAGCACCTCAAAAAGCCTTCCCATGAGCTTGTACACGAAGAAATCTGGCATGCTTTGCGTTATTTTTGTCGCTAAAAATATGTTGTGCCCTGTAGGATTGGAGAATGCCTCAGATGGTAGATTTTTCCGAGGAGGGAATGCTTGGAGCGTAATATTTGCGAACAGAGTAAGGAAGAACAAGACGAAAAATAACTTACAGTAAGCTAAAGCTCCTTCTCTGCACACAGTATCGACCACACACTGAACCAGAAGCCTATAAGACAGATCAGTGAGAGAGGTCAGAAAGGTAAACCGGGCTCACGTCATGGTTGGCTATGCTGCGGTGGAGAAACATGAAAGGGCAAAAAAAATGGCGTTTATGGCCGTTGCATAAACTGCCGAATTCAGTGATAGCAGTGGGTTATCGGACCGCACTATCGTCCGTAGGTCACAGCTCTAGTTTCCGCTAGGTATCTTGAGAGTACGCACGGCTTCAGCGTCCTCGCCTTGCAAGTCCAAGAGCAGCATGACGATACACAAGACGTGCGCTCCCTCCGCCATCAGCCTAAGCAGTGGTCCTGCTCACCCAATCTTTAGAGAAATATAAAAACTACAGAGAAAGTTTACTACCTTCGAGTCGCAGCGCAAGTACGGATTCGTGCTACGTAGAAGACGACAGTAAAAAGGCAGTGCTTCGAGGCGGAGCAGATGGATTTTGATGACGACGACGGTCTCTAATGAGCAGCGCCAGAGTCTGGTGCAGTTTTGCACTAGCCGTATTGGCTGCGGCGATGGCCTAGTAGTATCGCTGAGCGGCCCTTAAAGGAGATCTATTCGCGCTACCGCGGATTCTACTCCCAGTCATGAATATTCATTCATTTTTTTTTCTCTTTTTATGGTTGGCGTCTTACTCAGCTGAAGGTCAATTGTACACGGTCCGCGATTGAAGGCCCAGGTGCCAAAGTGAAGCTTTCGGTTCAAAAGCTAAGCATTTGCGTCCTTCAGAAATGACCATATTTACGCAGGAAGGCAGAATAGATGAAAAAACGCAACGAATGAATTTAGTTAGCAAATTCAGGCTCGTTAGCGCTAACTTGAACCATGCATAATGTAATACATTCAACACACACGAATCTGTCCGCCGGTTCCTAGTTCTGGTGCTTGATTTTAACAAAGAATAGCTGTCATCTCCCGGAATCTCACGGAGCACGACACATTACCTAACAATTTCGCGCATGTTTCGTGCAATGGGGCACACAGCCTTAGTATTTTGTTCAAAAAATTCGAAGAGACATTTAAGCTGCACCTTAAGGGTATGACGCGATAGCGTTGACGGGTTGGTGCCCATATATGCGGAATTGACTATTCTGTACTTTACATTTATAGATCCCAGAGAGTTCTCATGCTAGTGCTTGCGCAATGGTGTAGCGCTTAACAAGCGATGCACACTGCCCTGCGATGGACATTGTTGTCATCGGTGTAGACTGTGACACCAAGGTTACCCTTCCTGCGCAAGCTCTAGCTACCAATCATTAATTAAAGGGTCATCTACCGCAGTGGACAGGTCGTGATGACGCAGCATGGTTACGTGACGTGCCGACTTTAGTGCGAAAGCATCACTTAATATTGATAGAGCTTAGAAGTGGACGAAGAAGAAGTGGTCCGCCATCTCGCTTGTGACGAGGAAGAAGTGCTTCGCCTGCTTGCTGGTGACCGCTCGGCAGACTGGAACAGTTCTTGGGTATCTAACGGTGTGCCGTGTAATATTCGTGACAAATCTGGTGGAGGTGCGGGGTACGCTTCCAGACCCGCGTAGGCTACCGACCAATACGGATCTAACCCCAATTCACCAGCGCCGCGGCCGCCGCCTCCGTGGAGCATCCCCTGAATTTGGACTCCTTCCGGCTGCAACCAGGGCGACGCAACCCCGGCCTTCGGAGGCACTAGCTGCCATGGCAATTGAAACCACGCTACCGGCGCACATCCTCTGTCATCAGCCACGAACACCTTGTCGTTTCATGGCGACGTGTTCGAGGACGCCGAGGATTGGCTCGAGATCTTCGAACGGGTTGCCCGTTACAACGGCTGGAGTGACAACCGTAAGCTCCACAATGTCTATTTTGCACTTGAAGAGTCGGCTCGGACATGGTTCGAAAACCATGAAGCTTCCTTTACGTCCTGGGAAGCTTTCTGCCGCAATCTTAAAGCCACTTTTCCGAATGCAGACCGTCGAGATTGAGCAGAAGCTGCGTTACACTCGCGCAACCAGCGCCACAACGAGAGTGTACGCATGTACTACGAGGACATGACTCGCCTTTTTAAGCGCGCGGATCCCAACATGACAGAAGACAAGAAGCTTCGCCACCTCATGCGGGGTGTCAAGCAAGAGCTCTTCGCAGGACTCGTGCGCAGCCCACCAAGCACTGTGGCAGAATTCCTCACCGTGGCGGCAACTATGGAGAAGACGCTGGAACAGCGAGCCCGCCAGTACAATCGCGATGTCAACACCTTCGGGCCTGATCCCATCTCCATGCCTCCCGGTATCGACGCGGCCTTTCTACGCGAGCTGGTCCGATCTGTCGTCAGAGAGGAACTGCAGGCCTTCCGTACGCCGTCTGAGACGCCATCTTTCACGCCTCTGAGCGAAGTCATCCGGGACGAGGTGCGCCTGGCAGCACAACAGCACCAGATTTCCGAGGTTCCTCGCCAGCCTGATGCAAGGCCCACATATGCGTCCGTCCTGCGCCAGGCCCCTGGGTACGACGTCACTGCCGCGACTCCAGCAGTGCTCTCGTCGAGCTCCCCTCGTGGTGACGCTCCGCCAGCCTATCAGCGACCGCGAAAGAGAAGTGTGGCGTGCCCCGGATCGTCGGCCCCTCTGCTATCACTGTGGCGAGGCGGGTCACCTCTACAGGGCGTGCCCATACCGCCGCGTGGGCCTGCGTGGTTTCGCGCCGGACGACCCGTGCCCTCAGAACGGGGAACGACCGCAGGAGATAGCATTCCATCTGTCGTCGCGCCAGAACCACATCACGTCAGGCCACCAGGAGGCTCGATCACCGTCGCCGAGACGCTACCGTTCTCCAAGCCCCCGTCAAGCCGCAGGCTACTCCGGACGCCGTTCTCGCAGTCCACGCCGGGAAAACTGATTCCAGCGGCCTCTGGAGGCAAGGCCGCTGATGCCGCGACTTGTGAAGATCCTCCTGCGCCACTACCACGCGACGATGTTTCTCCGGGAGCGAGTAGCGACAGCATCCGACGCGCTACCTCCAATTTGTGCGTCAAAATTGACGGAATCGACGTGACCGCTTTGCTGGATACTGGTGCCGACTATTCTGTCATGTGCCTGGCCCTTGCCTTACAACTGAAGAAAGTATTGACGGGGTGGTCGGGGCCTAGCATTCGCACTGCTGGGTGTCACCTGATTATCCCCGCCGGCAGGTGCACAGCTCGTGTCGATATCCGTGGTTTTGTGTACGTCGGCGAATTTGTAGTCCTCCGTGAGTGTTCGAGGGACTTGATCCTCGGTCTCGACTTTCTCCACACGAACGGTGATGTCATTGACCTCCACGAAGCACGGGTCACGTTCTCGGCTAAACGGGCCGTGGCGCGCACTGACACAGACGACTCACGCTTCACTGCTCTGCGACTTGTTGACGACGACGTAATGGTGCCACCCCGGTCCAGTGTGCTAGTTCTCGTAAGGAACGATTTATTCCACGACTGCGAAGGTGTCGCTGATAGCCACGTACCCCTGCTGCTCGAGAAGGGAGTAGCCGTCGCTCGCGGGCTCGTCCAACTACAAGACGGTTGTCCTAGTGCGCTCCTTACAAATTTTGCCAACGAGTTGCAGCACCTCGCCAAGGGCACGGCTGTCGCCTTCCTGCATGACTTCGCCGTGGTGCCTCAAGTGTGCGCCCTGGAGACAAGCCCTCAAGACCAGGCTCCACCATGTCCTGTCCTTCCGTCCGTAAGAATCAATCCGGATTTGGCGCCTGAGCAGAAGGCTCTCCTCTCGGCGCTTATAACCGACTTCACGGATTGTTTTGCCACAAGCTCCAGGGTCGGTCGTACGCCCGTCGCAAAGCATCGCATCATCACCGACGAGACTACACCACCCGTATGCCAGCGCCCATACCGCGTTTCTTCGACGGAACGCGAAGCCATTAAAAGGCAAGTGGACGAAATGCTCGCCGACGATGTCATTCAACCGTCGGCAAGCCCATGGGCATCACCGGTGGTCGTCGTGAAAAAGAAAGACAACCCCTTGAGATTTTGTGTTGATTACCGCAAACTGAACAACGTGACCAAAAAGGACGTTTACCCGCTCCCCAGGATTGATGATGCACTCGACAGACTACGTGATGCCAGGTTCTTTTCCTCCGTAGATCTCAAAAGTGGCTACTGGCAGATAGAGATGGACGTGCGAGACCGCGAGAAAACTACTTTTGTGACGCCTGATGGTCTATACGAATTTAAGGTGCTCCCGTTTGGACTGTGCTCAGCGCCGGCCACTTTCCAGCGCATGATGGACACTGTCTTATATGGGCTCAAGTGGCAGACGTGCCTCGTATACCTGGACGATGTCGTCATTTTCTCGCCCACCTTCGAGCAACACTTGGAGCGGCTGCGCACAGTGCTCCGGGCGCTCCAATGTGCGCAACTTACGATCAAGCCTGAGAAATGCTATTTCGGTTTTGAGGAGCTTCGTTTCCTCGGCCATGTTGTCAGCGCGCGCGGTGTTCTCCCAGATCCCGACAAGACCGCTGCTGTCTCCAGTTTCCCGCGTCCCACTGACAAAAAGACTCTTCGACGTTTTTTGGGATTGTGCTCTTACTATCGACGATTCGTCCAAGATTTTTCCAAAATAGCTGAACCCTTAACAGCGCTGACCAGAGACGACACAGCCTTCTTGTGGGGAAGCGACCAAGAGGATGCTTTCGTGGAGCTCCGCCAAAGCCTGCAACGTCCACCGATACTCGCCCATTTCGATGACGCCGCAGCAACCGACATACACACTGATGCTAGCAACGTAGGCCTTGGGGCGGTCCTGGTACAGTGGCAGGATGGGGCTGAACGAGTCATTGCTTACGCAAGCCGTACACTTTCGCGCTCGGAATGCAACTATTCAACGACTGAGAAATAATGTCTTGCGGTAGTCTGGGCCATCAGTAAGTTCCGCCCATACCTATACGGAAGACCCTTTCGCGTTGTCAGCGATCACCACTCGTTATGCTGGCTGGCCAGCCTAAAAGATCCATCTGGGCGGTTGGCGAGGTGGAGCCTCCGTCTGCAGGAGTACGACGTAACGGTCGTGTACAAGTCGGGGCGGAAGCACCAAGATGCGGATTGTTGATCACGCGCGCCAGTGTACCTGGCTTCCCCGGAAATCACTGAAGACTTCTCTTTCCTTGGTGCTGTTAGCGCAACCGATATGCCGCAGCTTCAAAGGGAGGACCCAGAGTTAGCGCCGCTCATCGCGTACCTGGAAGGCTGCGATGGTCCCCGCGTTCCTCGCGTTTTTCTTCGTGGGCTCAAATCTTTCACTCTGCAGAACGGCGCCCTCTACAAGCGCAACTTTGAGAGCAACACCGCAACATTTCTGCTCGTAGTCCCGTCCCAGTTGCGACCTGATATCTTGAGCGCTTGCCACGACGAACCATCTGCCGGCCACCTGGGGGTCAGTCGTACCTTAGTGAGGATTCGGCAGAGGTACTACTGGTCCAGATTACTTCCATCAGTGCGGACATACGTCAAAACCTGTCGCGACTGCCAGCGCCGTAAGTCTCCTCCCTTAAAACCCGCAGGATTTCTTCATCCCATAGCGCCTCCGAAGACGCCTTTCCAACAAGTGGGAATGTTCCTACTCGGCCCTTCCCGAAGTCATCCACTGGAAAACGTTGGATTGCTGTCGCGACGGAATATTTGACGCGGTACGCTGAGACAACGGCGCTTGCAAACGGAACTGCTGTCGAAGTAGCTACGTTTTTTGTACACAACATCGTGCTGCGTCATGGGGCTCCGGCGGTTATCATTACTGACCGTGGAGCTGCTTTCACGGCCCGCTTGACTCAGGCAGTCCTAGATCTGACCCACACCAGCCATAGGCGTACAACACCCTCAGACAAATATATTGGTGGAGCGCCTTAACAGAACCCTGGCCGATATGCTCTCCATGTATGTGGATGTGGAGCATAAAACGTGGGACCAAATTCTCCTATACGTAACGTTCGCTTATAATACGGCCCTGCAGGAGACAACGCGGCTCACGCCCTTCCAGCTTGTCTTCGGTCGTCCAGTTGTTACTTCCTTGGATGCCATGTTGCACGTCGACCCTTAGTGTGACCTAGAGCCAGATCTTGACGTCGCCACTTTCGTTGAGCGGGCTGAAGAAGCACGTCAACTGGCCAGGCAGCGAATACACCGTCAACAGCACGTCGACGCTGACCGCTACAATCTCGGACGGCGATTTGTTACGTACGAACCAGGCGACCATGTGTGGGTTTGGACACCAGTTCGTCGCCGTGGGTTGTCCGAAAAATTACTGCGCCGATACTTCGGACCTGACCGAGTTCTCCGCCGCATTAGCGACGTGACGTACGAAGTTTCACCGACAACCCCAGGCTACCCATCGCAGAGACCACCGCTTCCGGATGTTGTGCACGTCATTCGTATGAAGCCGTACTACGACCGTCCTGCTGATTGTACTTGACGCTGAGTGCCACCGGTTCTGTGTCGTGATAGCTGGGTTTAACTTTCCGTGTCCAACCCATTTTCCCCTCTATGAAAGCGGCCCGCATCGAGGCGATGCTGCAGAGGAGGGAGCAATGATACAGCTTAGAAGTGGACGAAGAAGAAGTGCTCCGCCATCTCGCTTGTGACGAGGAAGAAGAAGTGCTTCGCCTGCTTGCTGGTGACCGCTCAGCAGACTGGAACAGTTCTTGGGTATCTAACGGTGTGCCGTGTAATATTCGTGACAATATGGTTAAAACTAAATATCTTGTCTGAAGCTTGAACTTCAGAGTGACCATACGTAACACGGTACGAACCAAAATACTTGTGTGAAGCTTAGCATGGGAGGTGACCTTGGCCAACCTGGAGAAATAAAATAAAGATTGCCGCGACCGGGTTTTCAACTAGCAGCGGGGCGAACGGATCAGCTTGGCATGCCACTGCCACGGCCGCTTGATGCAAAGCGCTAAGCGGGGTGTGGCCCGCCACGTCGCACAGAAACGGTGTCTTGGGCCTAGTTCTCCGTGCGCCCGCCGCGGCGCCACTGCTCGGGGACAACTGCTCGCAGGAAAACACCGTGATAGCGGCGTCGGTACGCCCGGTGCTGACTGTCTGAGGCCGCAAATAGTGGGCATTCTAGTGCTTCATTAAAGGCTTCATTTTTAAAAGCCAGTTATGCAACAAATCATCGCAGCAGGTGAGAATCGCTCTTCTGGTGTATGCCTGAACGCTGTCCATAACGGCCCCCTATACGATACACAATCCGGGGAGCGGCTCTGCCTCAGGTTGATGCGTTAATGCGCCTGAAGATTTCAATCTACTTTTAAGGCGAAAGCCTTTTATGGTTCATGACTCGTCAGCGTGTCCGTCCGTCCGCGGCAGCTGTCAGTAATCCGTATGATAGTAGGAATGGTTAATGGTTACTTGAAAAGTCAGTAATGATAGTTAATGGAGTAGTAGTAAATGTATGAACAGTAATGATAATTACTTAATGATACCCGCTAAACGCACACTCTGCGCATGTGCAGTGCACCCATGCGCAATCCTCAGGTGGTATAAAACCGGCGCATGTTGAATGACGTCACAAGTTTGCGCAATGGTCATGCCACACAGAGCTTTCTCAGTTGCTCTCTGAACGTTGGTCGAGGAAGGATGCCGCCCGCGCGCTCCAATGTCGCCCGCTACGAAACGCGCTCTCGATGCCGAACAGAAGCGTTCAAGAGTCGCCAAACGATCTTCAATAGTTGCCAAGCAGAGGGCAGCAACAGAGGCGGTTCAAGGATTTCGCCTCTTCGCAATTTAGATCGTCAAAGTGCTCGCCTGATTTTTATTAATTTCTCGCGGCCCTATGTAGACGGTGAATGAGACGGGCACACAAAGCTGGTCACACACAGTAGATTTCCACTTCGTGTCAGCCGCGAAAACCAAAAATATATTTAAACCAGCATCTTGAAACTTTTATTGCACGGTCATACAAAAAAGGAAAGACCCATTCACAGACAAAGAACCTTCCTTGACCTTCCTGTACTGATCGCTTCATGCAGAGACGCGACACATCAGTAGCTAGGCCAGAAAAGACGCCCGGTCCTTTATTGTGCATAGATTTATAGCTGCCGCGAGGGAAAGGGAAAGGAAGAAGGGGCCTTGGCATGTTATCAGGCCTCTTGCTTGATAGCCACATCTGATACATCTTCTTTCCTCTGTGAGAAGATCAGTTTTGACAATGCTCTAAGAAATTTGCCGAAACTTGTGATCATAAGTCAGCCGTTTACGTTCCAGGCGCGGCCGGGTTGTCCTGCGTGGAATGGCTGGCATACTTGATCCCGCAGCTGCACCTGATGCTGTGAGCTGAGTGCTTGTCGCAAGTCCATCACGTGGCTCACCCTGACTATCGTCGGTACCAGGACGTGAGGTTCTGCTAGCCTCGGAGTGGATGTCCGCGTGGTCGTTGCTGCCATCGATGACGTTGTAGTGCTCTTGGGTTCGCAGCAGATGTTGCCTATTCCGTCTTAGAAGACGGTCGTCGTCCGTTCTCACGATGTGCGATCGTGGAGCCACCTTCTGGAGAACCATCGATTTGCACGACCACTGGCGGCCGTCACGAACCCGCACCCTGTCTCCTTGCTGCAGTGGAGGCAGTAGTTTGCCCTTGGACGACTGGCGGTGCTTGACTACCGGGCGCTCCTTTCCGACGCTGCATTCAGGCAGAGTAGTGCGCAGCCAACGACCCTGCAATAATTCTCCCGGTGATTGTCCGTCCTCTTATAGGGACGCGCGATATGATAAAAGACCCGTCCAGAAGTCGTCACGAGACTCTGCAGTTTTCTTCATAATGCTCTTCACTATTTGTACTCGTTTCTCGGCCAAACCATTTAACCGCGGAAATTCAGGGCTCGAAGTAATATGGACAAAGTCATAGCGCCGTGCAAACTCCGCGAAATCTTGGGAAGCAAACTGAGGTCCGTTGCCGGTACACACTTGGGCAGGAATTCCGTACCGCGCAAAAATAGACGCAACCTTTGTAACGACTTCGCGCGCAGTGGTGACGGCGAGCTTCTAAACGTCTGGAAAGTTTGATTGCGCATCAAACACCACTACGTATATTTCCCCAGCGAAATGAAAAACGTCGATTCCCACCCGGTGCCATGGCACCCTGGGTATTGGCCACACAATGAAAGGCTCAGATGCTTGCTTGTAGGCGTACTTTTGGCATGCGCTGCATTTGCGAATGAGCGTTTCAATGGCACTGCCCATTCCTGGCCAGAAGATCTTGCCCCGAGCTCTGGCTTTACTTTTATTCAGCCCAGGATGTCCCGCGTGCAACTTCTGCAGCATCTCCACTCTCATTGTCTTCGGAACGACAATTTTGCATCCTTTCAGCAGTATTCCATTAATTTCCGATAGTTCTGCTGCAAATGGCTTTAACTCTCCTTCAGTCTTAGTTCCTTGTGCCACCTGCTCTAAAACTTTGCTCAAGTATGGATCCGCTAAAGTCCCACTTTGCAGGCGCCGTTCTGTTGGTGTGCTTACTATGCTTGAGAGGACCTGTACAGCATGAACGTCGACGTCTTCGGTTGACTCCAGGACGGCACGAAGGGCAGGAGCACGGGACAGCATGTCCGCCAACAGCAGGTCCTTGCCAGAAACAACCTGCAGTTCATACTCGTAATGAAGAAGACGAATAAAGAAACGCTGCAGCCTTGGTGGCATATCTCCGACTGCCTTTTTCGCGATTGCCAGCAAAGGTCTGTGATCTGTTTCAATGACAATCCTGTGGCCATATACCAGCTGGTGAAACTTTTCGCATGCGAAAACAATGGCCAGGGTTTCTTTCTCGATTAGCGAGTACCGTGTTTCGCTATCGGTGGGCGCTCGCGAAGCGTACATGACTGGGCGCCACTCACTGACAAGCTTCTGCTTGAATATTAGCCAGTTTCTTCTGACATTCCCAGTCAACTGAAGTGGACCCGGCGGTTTCACGAAGTCCATTGCTTCTGCTGTTTGAATAATCCAGCTGGGCACACCGGGCCACTTCTGACACCATGGATCAATCGCTTCATGCAGAGACGCGACGCATCAGTAGCTAGGCCAGAAAAGACGCCCGGTACTTTATTGTGCATAGATTTATAGCTGCGGCTGCAGCGAGGGAAAGGGAAAGGAAGAAGGGGCGTTGGCATGTTACCAGGCCGCTTGCTTGATAGCCACATCTGATACACTTCCTTTTTGTAGTCATTCTCTGTAAAATGCAAGGAACATAGCAGAGGCGTGTCGCTTGGCACAAACTTGCTTCCTTACCCGGAGAGTCCTTGGCGTCCGATATTTTAAGCCGCGCTCCTCGACGCTATATTTCCGAGGGAAATTTGTGATATCTCACAGTTGGATGCTTTCTGGAGTTTGGGACGCGCAGTGGCACACAGCATTTGCGCGGCATCGTGCCCCATACACGTCACTGACTTCACACACACGTGCACAAAAAGCACAAAGCGTGCACTGCAGACACGAGGCAAACACTCACTCACGTGCACACAAAAAAATTACCGACGATTACGTTATTTCCTAATGCGAAATTTGAGCGCAGCAAATAAGCTGTTTCACCTTTTCGATAGTGAGTCAACCCCAGCTGCGCAGTTGGTTTCAGGGACAACGCCGCCGATGCCGACACAAACAATATGATACCCTCGCTACCGCAGCGCTAAGAACCAGGTCTAGCCGTGGGAAGGTGGTCACGTATTCGTCGACGTGCCGGGGCCTACGTGAAATAACCGGCGCGTCGGAAACTGAAGAGCACCCTATCCGCCACACAAGAACAGGGGGGGGGGGGACCCTTTCCTCCTCTTTCTGCATGGCGGCGACGGTGTTCTATGCAGTCACGTTATCTTGACTCTCTAGCGGCGTCAGCGGCATCCAGCGGTATCAGTCGGTCGTTATCAGTCGGTCGCTGCTAGCGCTGGGGGGATGAAAGGGGGGCGGAGCTGGTTACGAGGCCGACGCCGACGACGACGCGAAACCCAGGAACGGACGCCAAAGAGCTGCGCTCTAAAATTAGGAGTCACTTTGGCGACTAAAGTGGTGCAAGGCGAAAGCCTTAGTACAGCATTCTGTCACGAATGTGGTTGTGGATGATGAATCAAGAGCTGCCAGCGAATGACGCGTCCATTGGCTGTCTGCGTGTGTTACTGATGTGTGGTTAACATGTTAAGCTTCGCCTGTAAGAGTGGAACGCGACAGCGTCTTGCAACGCTGCCAGGGAGTCCACAGAACGCCATCGCCAATTCGGCTGTACGCCTTGCTGGACGGTAAATTTATTTTTTGAGGAAAGGAAATGTATCTCTCTCGCATATCTGGGTGGACACCTGCACCTCGCCGTAAGGGAAAGGGGGAAGATGGGAGTGAACGAAGACGCCGTATTAGCTAGACGCGCCTTTGTTCATTCCAAACCATTCAGCTGGCATTACGGAGTGGCTAGCGTGCTCGTATCGCACTCCGGAGACCCTGGTTCGATTCCCCAACTCGACCAATTTCGTTCTCGGTTTTATTGACTTATGCGGTCTAACTGGAAAGGTTAATTAGGCTATTTCATATTTATATTATTGCATTTCTATCCATCGTGTTCTGTCATTAACCTGTCAATTGTTGGAACTGTCTAGGATGTTCGACACAACGTATATGAAACGAGCAACGTCTTACTGAGTGGGGAAGTGCGTGGTGGTGGAGGGAACGCGGCTTCGTACTTATCTGTTTTTTCAGCAGCGCCTCCTTCCGCGGACGCTGTTGTCGCTGCGGCGCGCGTCTTTCTTTTCTTTTCTTCTGACCTCTTCATTCTCCTCTATATTAATTAGGCTAATTGATTAATTAAGCAATTAACTAAACTCAGTCCAACTTAGTTGCAGCATTACTATACGATCCCTTTGATTGGTTGCATGGTTACTAGCCAAAGTACAATTGGCCCCATTTGAAATTCGCGCACTGTGACGTCACGAGCATTTCGACCAATTGAAAAGCGCGACATTGGGGGCGGAGCTGGTTACGAGGCCGACGCCGACGACGACGAGAAACCCAGGAACGGACGCCAAAGAGCTGCGCTCTAAAAGTTCAAATCCAGCGCTGCAGACGCGAGGCAAACGTGCTCACTCACACGCACATCAGCCAGAAAACCCAAAGAAAGCACTGCAGACACGAGGAATATGAGGCAAACACGGTTTTACACGAGGCAAACGCGGTCGGACTCGACGAAGCGATTAGCGCCTCGGGCGTCCACTCCCGGGAAACCGGGCGACTCGTCCCCGACAGTGGCGCCCTCACCGAGAACACCGGTCCCGACTTTAAACTCCGCCAGAGCGCGCTCGCCCATTGTCGGCGGCGGCTGTCTGGCTGCGCCTTGCTGTGCGCTTTGCATCAAGCGGCCATGTCATTGCACGCGATCAGTTTGCTATCGCCGAAGCCCATCACGCATCGTGATAAATTAAACATAAGCTAATCAAAAACCATAACCATGACCCAACCAGGCTGAAAAGATGCTTTTGCACGTCTACTCGGTTTAACCCGGCTAAGCCCCTACGATCTTATTCGCTCACAACGACGCCGATAACGATGTCGCCGGATTTGCAGCAGAACGGGAGCCTTAACCCTATCCCGTTAAAAATGGCAACCCTCATGTCCCCTAATCCGCCGCATTGAAGCGTGGGGTACACAGTGGTGGCCGCATCTCCGGAGGCGATGTTCACCGGGACACACTTTTCAGATGATCGGCAATGGGTACCACGTGGTCACGTCTTCAGTGTCTTCTTATTGCCTCGTTTTTCTTTCATTTGGTGCATGCTACCTCTGCTTTTGAAATAATAATAAACTTCTTTATGATATGTATTCACAAGACTAAAGGTTGTGTCATTTTTTTCAACTTTTAATATCAAGGTTCCCAATGCAGTCCCCGCATTTTATCTGCTTTCTTGTTCGTGCCATCCCAGAAACCCGTTCAGTACTTCTCATAAGCACACCTCATTTGCTCTGAGTTGCTTGTCCGCATGCAAATGTCCGTTTTCAGTTCACGCATTCAGGTGCCCAGGAACACCTCTGCAAACGTTACCACATTGCTGCCCTCCAAGTGACTCACGCGCTGCGCCTGCACTGCGGATGCCTAACGTCGTGAAAAGGACCAACGTCCGTCGTACACCTACAGTGCTTCAATGCATTGACTTTAGTGGGAGCCATCTTTGCCAGTATAGATAAGCTAATGTGGGTAACTCAGGATAGCCCTTGTATAACTACCACAGATAATAGCAGCGACGATTGCATAGGCCTAGAGCTTTGTTAGGCAGCGCAACGATAAAGTAGACCCAATGCAGTTTAGTTTAGCTTAGTTTAGTTTAGTTTAGTTTAGTTTAGTTTAGTATATGGGTGTTTAACGTCCTAAAGCGACTCAGGCTATGAGGAGCACCGTAGTGAAGGGGTCCGGAAATTTCGACCACCTGGGGTTCTTTAACGAGCACTGAGAACACACGGAAGAAAGGCCTCTGAATTTTGGCTCCCATCGAATTTCTCCCCCGCTCCAGAATCGAAGCCGTTTTGGGGGTCAGCCCCCGAGCGCCATAACCACTGCGGCTCCTCTTCACCCATTGAAAGTGTAGAGGCGTAGAAGGATTAGCCTGCAGGCCTGTACAAATGGCTTATTTGTGAGAAACTTTTTGCTGCGAAGTCTGAAGTGACCGCGATGTACACTTTTTAGGTGGTTCAACGGGCTTAACTTTCCAAGGAACAAGATGAAGACACAACAACACATAGTGCTTCTTCGTCTCATTCCGTAAAAAGTTAAGCGCGTTGAACCACCATGAACCACCTTGTAGGGCCAATTGCCTGTATTTTGCACCTTTAACTCACTCCGCCTTATGATTATCTGCGCACATGATATAAAACGGCGTGTTGATTCGAACCGGAGCGTACTCGATGTCTGCAATCCATTGGAATGCCGACTCAGGATGTCCGGATCATCTAGAAAACGGCTTATAGAAACGGGATGTCCGCCACAGAGCGATCTTGACAGAAATACAGAAATAAGCACCGGCATGAAATAGCTGACAAACCGATAGCTTACACGCCCATAAGCAGCGTTATTAACTCGAGAGCCAGTTCTGCAGCTGGCTTCGTGGGTAGTGTTGCATGCAGTCGTCATCGCCGGTAGCAGCGACGTTGAGAGCAGACAAGAAGGTGGTCTACCTGCCATATAAGTCACGTGGCATTGTGACGTCAATACTACCTTCCCACCGTAGCAGGTGACGCGAAGGCGATTGTTTTCAGCTAGAATTTTTATTCCAGTAGCGTACCATCGTCACTTAATTCTCTATCCGAGTGTGAAATTGATCTTAAAAGAGGTCCAAGCTGGTGCAGTTCCGTGCATGACACAACTCTAAAAGCGGTCAAGGCTGCTTACTTCTTTTCCACGTGCATTGTCCTTGCTCTGAATTCTTTCAATCTTTGCTAACGTAGCAAGCAAGTCGGCATGCGGTGTTTATATTACTTTTGTGGGCATTTAGCAGATGCATACCCGAGCCACAGGTAAACTATCGAGGGTGAAGCCCTGTATCTTGAATTACCTCGGTATGCAAATAAACTGTTTCCGTCTTTGACTGTACCTGCGAATCTCAAGTGTGAAAAACAGCGTATAACGCTGTAACACCATTATACCGCTAATTACAATCTCAGTGCGCGTAAACAGCGATATGCACGAATGTGGAAGTAGCTTTCTAATTTTGCTCTTTTTGAGCGTTGGCTGAAAGGATGCTGACATTACATGTGATCTAGTTTAACTTTCTGTCCTCAAAAAGGGCGAGTGGGTAAAAAAACAAGTTTTCACTGCTGCAATGGATAGACCTCCTAGAGTCGCCGACGCTATTCAGCTCCGCTGTTTTCTATTCTAGGACACTGCAAAACGACAGAGAGGAGGCATCCGTTATCCACATTACCTGGCATTCGTTGGCGGGCAATGTTGTGTTCTGGAACGTTTTGGCGAGCTAGTTGGTCAAGCATCTTGTATTGAAATGCGTTGTGTTCTTCTGTCTCCTCGTTTCTTGCGCTTATTTGTATTCGCACTGTTCGATATAGGATTCTTGTGTTCTGCGCATGCGAAAACGGTACACTGCACCAATTTTCGGTTTCATTCTAGATCTTGTCAAACTATGAAAGCGGGGAATCTGACAATTATCGGTTGACAAAGAGATGCGAATCAACAATTGATTTCAAGTTGATAGTTCTAGATCACTCATTTTGGCTCAGACCCATCTCATAATGGAAGCGGGATGGGAACGCATTACTAGAGGTAAATGGTGAATAATTTTCGAGCGCTTAATGCTCGGTACAAAAATAAACTAGAAATACTGGCTGAAGAATGAATTCGAACGGTTGCCTCGTGCTTTGTAAAAAACAACGCTAATCGCCTTAAGCACAGGCGCAACGAAAATAGGAGTTTTAAATGCCGTCCTCACCATTCTCGCAAGCATTCTCGCATTTTCACGCATGCGTAGAACAGAAATTTGAGTTCCAGCGAATTTCTGGTAAGCACACCGGCTCCTAGCGTGCAAATTGAACATGAGGGAGCTCGAATTGGTAGACCAAGAATAAGGACAAATGGTCGGAAGAAAACAAGCCGATTGGAGATAATCCGTCTCACAGCTAAGATATTTTAGCAAGCACAGATAGAGTGTCGACTCTAAGTGGGAAAATTGATCTAAAAAACTAATGCGTAAATTTTCAGTTTTTGGAGAAGCTGCTTTTTGACCACACTGAGCATGAACCCCGCGCTTGGAGTCCGTAATTCAGGATTCCCTTTGCCGAAGCTGCTGCGGCCGCTGGATACCAGAGTGGTGCAATAAACACTGCAAAACAGAGGGAAAACAATTGGAGGGTTTAATGTTGGTAAAAAACGTGGAAAAGAAAGCGACTGTATACCTGTTCATAAGGAAAAATGTCCAATCATGTAACAATCTCTTTGATATCATTCAACGGGCAGTACCACATTGTTGAAAATTGCGCTATTGATTGGAAAGTGGAACAAGATGGAAAGATAATGAGTGCCTTCCGCCTCCCTCCAATGCCTTTCCCTCCGGTGTAATCAGAAGTGCTATGAATAATGTATTTTCTTCAAGGAAACTTCGAGAGAGTCCTACTCGTCGTAATGTCAATAGGACCCCATTTTAGTTTTGAGAATGTTTTGAAGCCGCGGTAGTAATATAGTTCAATTACCCCATGAGGGGAAAAGAAGATTGGGGTAGTTTCCGCTGGTATATGACATAAGGGTTTTGTGTTGTATGTTCTTGGAAAAGGAGCGTATTCTGATGGCTTTACTGTGAATTTAGCTGTTGCATATTTGTTCTGATATGAAAGTGAAATTTAAATGAGAATAAAAGTGAAGCTTAGAATCGACCCAGGACGCACCGCATAGCTTGGGATAGGTTGCTAGTGTAATGTATGGGGAATTTGTGCCGCTATATGTAGTCGCTTCGACGCACTTATTCTTTCAATGTTTCCTTTAGCTACTATTTCTATCAGCTCCTTGGTGCAGGAACGAGGCAGTGATAGTGGCCTGTATGATGATGTCCTCCGTCTTAATGGCACATACCGACGGCGGGGAATTGACCAGGGTGCATAGCGGATACAAACGGACTCATGTACAAGGAGTGGAGTATTTCGATAATTTTGGGACTTAAAGCTAGAATTTGTACGAAATAAAAATACGGAAAAGAAGAAGTGGTCCGTTTGGAGCCAGACCAGGGGGCCGCGTACTTTCCTTCTCTTCCTTCTTCCGTAATCTTTTCATGCACAGTCTAGCTTTTACAGGAATGATATCTATCAAGTGTTTTGGATGTCATATTGCACTTGGTTACAGAGTGCAAAACACCAGCGAGCATCACAATTGGGAGTGATGTGTGTGTGGATGCTGATGGTCTATAAGCATTACAACGCCTCTGGAAGAATCCTAACCAATGCATTTGAGAATGACATCTCCCGAATTATCGCGAGGGCGATGGAGTTTATGCCGTCTGCAAGGTGTCTAGTCGAAATGTTTTGCAAAAAGATGCAAAAAGCACGTTAGAGAAAGCTATTGAGATTAAATATCAAGTATGAGTTCGCAAAGGCTCTTCATGGTAAAATGTTTAGGGGAATCCCCCAAGGTGGAGTAGATTTTGTAATAAGGGAGTAATAACTCATTGACGTCCACTCAAGCGCAGCCATGCGGCTACTAAGGAAAGCTATAAAGCTTTCTCAACTAAACTAGGGGCTAAACTATGAATATGTGGGACGCTTATGTGGAGAGTTCTGGGTTATATCCGCTTCAGGTAAGCTTTTAGCTTTAGCCAAAATTTACGCAGAAAGCTGTATAGATTTTTTGTGTAGCCATACGGCTGCACTTGGGAGGACGTCAATGAGTGATTACTCCCTTATTGCAAGGCTTTTCATGCTTGCGTATCGCATTATGTCAGAACCCTTACTTTATACCGCAGGGGCTAAACTAGCACTATGAGGGATGCCTATGTGAGAGTTCTTGGCTATATCCGCTTCAGGTAAGCTTTTAGCTTTAGCCAAAATTTACGCAGAAAGCTGTATAGATTTCCTGTGTAGCCATACGGCTGCACTTGGGAGGACGTCAATGAGTGATTACTCCCTTATTACAAGGCTCTTCACGCTTGCGTATCGCATTATGTCAGAACCCATACTTTATACCGCAGGGGCTAAACTAGCACTATGGGGGATGCGTATGTGGAGAGTTCTTGGCTATATCCGCTTCAGGTAAGCTTTTAGCTTTAGCCAAAATTTACGCAGAAAGCTGTATAGATTTCCTGTGTAGCCGTACGGCTGCGCTTGGGAGGACGTCAATGAGTGATTACTCCCTTATTACAAGGCTCTTCATGCTTGCGCATCGCATTATGCCAGAACGCATACTTTATACCGCAGGGGCTACACTAGCACCATGGAGGATGCGTATGTGGAGAGTTCTGGACTATATACGCTTGAAGTAAGCTTTTAGCTTCAGCCAAAATTTACGCAGAAAGCTGTATAGATTTCCTGTGTAGCCATACGGCTGCACTTGGGAGGACGTCAATGAGTGATTACTCCCTTATTACAAGGCTCTTCATGCTTGCGCATCGCATTATGCCAGAACGCATACTTTATACCGCAGGGGCTACACTAGCACCATGGAGGATGCGTATGTGGAGAGTTCTGGACTATATACGCTTGAAGTAAGCTTTTAGCTTCAGCCAAAATTTACGCAGAAAGCTGTATAGATTTCCTGTGTAGCCGTACGGCTGCGCTTGGGAGGACGTCAATGAGTGATTACTCCCTTATTACAAGGCTCTTCATGCTTGCGTATCGCATTATGCCAGAACGCATACTTTATACCGCAGGGGCTAAACTAGCACCATGGGGGATGCCTATGTGGAGAGTTCTGGACTATATACGCTTGAGGTAAGCTTTTAGCTTCAGCCAAAATTTACGCAGAAAGCTGCATAGATTTCCTGTGTAGCCGTACGGCTGCGCTTGGGAGGACGTCAATGAGTGATTACTCTCTTATTACAAGGCTCTTCTATGCATGCGCATCGCATTATGCCAGAACGCATACTTTATACTGCAGGGGCTAAACTAGCACCATGGGGGATGCCTATGTGGAGAGTTCTGGACTATATACGCTTCAGGTAAGCTTTTAGCTTCAGCCAAAATTTACGCTCCTAAATTAGTCACCACCTAAATATGCGTAGGTAGCGCTTTCGCCACAGCCATTGACTCATACTGCGAGATCCTACTCATAACCGCTACGTTGGCCCCGGCTGGTGAACCATAGCTGCCAAGTATCTCCGAGCTGTGGTTCTTCGAATAACGACTGTGGGGTTGATTATAGATAAGAATCTGCCACCACCACTCATTTCACTACATCTGAGCGCCAGCATCAATTTTTGGAAGAGCCTATGGCCTAGAGATGTAAAGGAGAATTTCATTGAACATTTTTATTCGAAAATATCGGGTTCACCATGAATGTTTATGTAAATTATCTAACTAAGGTTGGGATTCGGCTACCCTTCCACCCCCACCCTTTAATTTCGCCCTTGGCAAGATGCTGGAAATAATGATATGCGATTTCCAGGTCACAGATTCTACGCATATTTACTGCAGACGTGTAACAGAGACAGTATATTTTGGTTGATGCACTTTTTTTTTAATGTAATAGCCTTAGGAGCGAAATAGCGGTGAAAACTTTCCAGTGTCGGCGTCTGTCTAAAGCCTCCACCTGCCAGCTGCGCCAGGTGGTGTCTAGGGGGATTTCCTTCTCTCATCCTGCCACCTAGCAACCGACTCCTCTCCGCCCTCTCCCCACGCCCTCTCTACTTGGAAGGAAGCAGATAGAGATGCCGGACTAAACATGACTGACCAACAATAACAATGAGTAAAAAGAAAATTATTCAGACCACAGGACGGCTATATGCAAAATAGACAGCCTATAGAAGAACCCTCAGTTCAAAAAAGAGGCTTGCGGGTGCTACTCGATATCCACTTTGCTCGGGAATAGCAACCTTGGTCTCACAAGCCCATCCGGCGGAGGTGTTTGAAACATCCACCTACCTGTGGAGTGGCTCATCGCTTACCCGCTGCACCACTGGAAGGGTAGTATATATCAGGACTCGCCCCGATCTATTATTGTGACACGTTTTGGGTAGCTACCGCAGCTGGGCTTAAAAATTAACTTGAGATGGTCAGATCACACATATTTAGCACAGAACCAAAATTAGAATAGACCGATGAGTGAAAGAAGAATGACGTCACATTTCTTCGGCACCAATCCATCAATTATTTGCAGCTGAATTTTCTTCTTTTTTTCGCAGAGGACACTAGGATGATCTGGCATGCCTGAGCGTTCCCTCGACTCGCGTTCTTGGTAACATTGGTACTTTATAGTCCCTCGTACTGGAAGCTTCAATCAACAATGAAAAAAATGTGCGTTTTTATTATGACATTTGTGAATGAAATTGATTTATAAGGCTATTAGTTTTCCTGTTCTTTTTAACCAGGAATTTAGAGCCAGTTCTTGAACACATAGCAGCCTTATTTCGCTTTTTTCAAACAGAACTAGGGTAGTTAGCGTCATCGGCTGGCAATGAGCACGCGTATTCTTTGGGTAAACACGATGGAAATAAAAGGAGGCCTTATAACACAAAAAGTTTGCGCTTTGAAAGAGCAGGAGCGCGTATTGTAGTCTGGTGGTCGGCATAAAAAAAAATCATTTGCGATCCGAGAAGGTGCGATCCTGTCTGTGCGCCCTCCGCAGTCTAAGCATTTGGCCGAAGCGCGCTTACCAGGTGCACCCTTTAGAGCTGCGGTGCCATTTATTACACACCCTTTATCGAAACTGCCATATGGATAGCCGGTAATTATAAGCCCCGGCATACGTCTTCCTATAGCCTCCAGCTTGTTTTCGTCTTTGTGAATGCTCAGGGCCTAAAAAACAAAATTGGATGATTTTATGAGGGGGACTATGCCTCGTTATATCGCGATATTGTTTCCTTATTACTCATCCTTTCAAACATCAGCCACTCACTGGACTGTGAGAGCACTAGGGGCTTCTCTAAAAGCAAATCAGAGTCCCTTGTTGACATAAATGCCCCGTGAAAAGCAACCGCAAGC
This sequence comes from Amblyomma mixtum, assembly GCF_055824585.1. Classification (NCBI taxonomy): domain Eukaryota; kingdom Metazoa; phylum Arthropoda; class Arachnida; order Ixodida; family Ixodidae; genus Amblyomma; species Amblyomma mixtum. The sequence continues at coordinate 228,950,096 of NC_143014.1, read as the reverse complement.
ACTTAATGTTCAAACCGCCAATAGGCCTGTTGGTACCACATCCTTTTTCGGTAATATGGGGACACAAGCTCCACAAGCACACGGACACAAGCTCAATTAGTTTACGGGAACCGTGCTCGTTCCCTTTGATTCGGAAGCGTACGCCCTTGGCAACTAATTGGATCGATTCACTTACAGAGCAACGCCATTATTTGGTCAGAAATGACGGACATGTCAAAATGCAACGGCTTTGTTAGGACAATCATACTACCCTGCTCCGTGCAGCATCATGCAGCATTGTGTGTTATGTTGTGGCAGGTTTAGGCATCAGCATCTAAGGCTGCCGTGCGCCAAACACAAGCATCATGAAGCGTACCTCGAGTACATCCAACCTATTTCGAATCTCTTCACGACTTGACATCGTCGCTTCTGAAGTCATTTAGACGACACTGCACAGTTACCTCAGACTAGCATACCAGACGGCCACAGTAAGCAAGGAGCTGATATAGTGGCCTGCGAAACTGTGGCGACATTAGTGGAGAAGAAAGCAGTGGTAGCAGTGGAAGCACGTGCCTCGACATTCGTGCGCGTTCTTTGTGCGATCGGTTCTGCACGAAATGCGAAGAAAGCAACGAAGAGTCATCATCCATTCGGCGCTCACTTGTGACAAAGAAGAGCGCTGCCATCTGCTAAATGTAGCGAAACCAGGCATAAATCGCCAGATAGCCAAGTAAGAACCCAGGGGCACTTTCTTGTGGCTGCGATAGATCTTAGCAGAACTGAACGTCTAACACTGCCGTTTGCTGCACAACACAGACACCTTAAAGGTACACTGGGAGCAAAGAGAAATTATCCTGTTTTGACCAGCGCATTCAAATAAAAAGTTGACAGTTTAACTAAAACTGTTGCTTTATAAGTCAGGAAACACCAAAGCTTGCATTACAGTGTCGCCATCATCGCCTAATTTCGGAAGTAAACTACCGTGCCTCGACACACTTCGTCGGGATAGGATCCCGGACGCTGGGTTACACTGTCATTTATATTGTCATGATGCTCACGGAATCCTTTTTTTTTTGCAGAAGCCACGAGTTTGAGTTGTGTGACAGGAAAATTACTAAGTGCAGTTTTATCAGCCATTACTGGATTTGCTAATGTCTGGGAAGAAATAAACGTACCCAGAGGATAAAAAAAAACAGTTTGGTAGCGTTGTGCACCGCATCGAATGGAGTAACGATTCACGATCTTGCCAGCGCAAAGAAATTGAACATGTAATTCTCTCTCTCTCTCGCTACACAGGTATTGAAGTAAAGTGCAGCATGCAAAATCCAGAAAGCGCGTAGACTTGATCGACGAGCGCATGTTTCATACAGATAGCTAATAAGTGTCCCAACACTAATATTGCAGAAGATTTAAAGATATATTCTTGTTACTTTAAACCAAATATATTCAGGCTACTTTAAATACTTAAATCGGATACTACGTGAAGATACAATTTTAAGGCGGAAGCCTTTAATGCCTCATCGTTGCAAGCAGACGTTGTCGACAGAAACGTGACGCTTTTCAATTGGTCGAAATGGTCGTGACGTCACAGTGCGCGAATTTCAAACAGGGCCAATTATACTTTGCCTAGTAACCATGCAACCAATTAAAGGGATGGTATAGTGATGCTCCATGTAAGTGGAACTGTGTTTAGTTAATTAACCAATTAGCGCTACTAACCTTTCCAGTCAAAGCAGATAAATAAAACCGAGAAGGAAATTAGTCGAGTTGGGGAATCGTGTGGTCCTCTCTTGTGTTCGTTTTGGTTGCGCTACTGTTCTTTTCTTACAAACATGCACCATCTAGCCCAACAAAAAGTTTTTAAATCGAACCAGGGTTTCCGGAGTGCGACGTGAGCACGCTAACCACTCCGCCATGTCAGCTAGACTGTTCGAAATGAACAAGGGCGCGCCTAGTGAATACGGTGTCTTCGTTCACTCACATCTTCCTCCCTTCCCGTTACGACGAGGTTCATGTATCCGCCAAGATATGCGAGACAGATACATTTCCTTTCCTAAAAAACCAAGCGGTGCAAGACGCTGTCGCGTTCCACTCTTACAGGCGAAGCTTAACGTCTTAACCCCACATAGTGACACACGCAGCAACACCGCGCTTAAGGCTTCCGCCTCACCGCACTTTGGGTCAACAAAGTGCCCCCTGAATTTTTTGATGGCAACAAAATGCATGGTTTTAATGACGAAACATTTCTTTCACTCACATTATCACCACTTACCTTTTGCATCATCTCGCCCTCCTCATGAAGTTATAATATTTTGCTTGTGCTTGCAGTTCTTCCTGCCGCGGTACCGGTTAAAGCACTTAACAGCCCAACGTTTTCGTTTTGACAGAGGTCGAACTCAAGTGATTGCAGTTTGGTCGCTGCAATATCCCCCGTTTTCTTCCTGCTTCGATGCCTGGTTTTGGGTTCAAACTACGGTCTATTGGTGTTGCTGTGAAAGATGATTGCTACGGCCGAATTCTGTGCGCTTCATTTCAAAAATGACGTGAGAAGGGCGTCGTCTGCATTCTGCCGGAACTGGTTCACATGAGAGAGCTAGAATACTGGCGTGCATTGAAAGTCTACAATCTACGAGATTGATGACCACGTGGTGCGTACGGTGCAAACAGGTGAGAACATTACGTAACCCCTGCTAAAACAGTACGGTCTCGAGAAAATACTTTTTCGTGAAAGCAAATAAACGGAAACGATAATCTTGATACTGGCAGTGAAGGCTCAGTTCCTACTGAACATAACTTTTTAAACGCCAGTGATCTAGAACCGTTTGCATAAAAATGCACGACGAACATCTAGAATCTGATTCTAATCGCCTTGCAACCCGCATTCGGAAATTTGTTTTTCTTGCCAAGCGGTAGCTTTAATTATAGTTCAAATTAAATGAAAAATTTAAGGCGATCAATTGGAATGTTGGTGAGGAAATGCGATACCACTCTTTTTCTTCCCCAATATTTCAGTAAACAAATTACTACAAATTAGTAAAACAGCACTGCAGAAAAATATTCTTTTTTCGCAGTTACAATTTCCTTGGCCTGCCTGCATCAAAACTGTGATGCCAGTGTTAGGATCTTCTCTGCAGTGCGATAAAAATGGAGAAGGATTGGAGAATGTCATCTCCACGGGAGTAACGATATCCTGTGGAGCAACTATTAAATCAACAATTAGCTGTATTCCACGAAGAAAATTTTGTAATTTCTAGTTTCGCTGCCTTAATTAGCTTTTGTTTTCTGTTATCAGCAGAGGAAACTGTTGTCATTTGTTGTTTTTGCTTGATTGAGAGAAAGAAAGGAAATGAAATTCGCGAGCACATTGTAAGTGAGAGATATTCTCGGCATGTTCACAAAATGCCTTGATGTTGCCATTAAAGTCTTGAGACAGCTGATAGCCGAATATGTTACTTTTAATCAGGGACATTTCTAATTAAAACATGCTATTCTTAACACAAAATTAAAGGTTGCAAAAAAAAACCACCCCAAAGTACCGCCTTCACCATACGGGCGGTACACGGTGGCCCGGAAGGCGCGGCGACCTGCGTAGAAAAATAAACAAACAGAGAACTGCATGAGACGAAATAAAAAGGGAAACAGGAACTGCTAAATCCGCATCGCCTAATTCAGTAATCAGAATCAATAGAGGCAAAGAGGTCACCACCTGTTTAATCGATTCTGGAATCTGCGTGCTGTATAAATAAAGATTGCGAGTAGGCAGGAAAAAATGTTGCACAGAATATTCGTCTACTGCAGCGTAGTTTTTATGTGAGCCTGATAGATAGTCTACGTATTCACCACCACTCGGCAATCTCATTCGGCTTCAGGAAAAAACTTCGAAATCCCGAATCCCACTGGTAACGAAACTTTTTTATCTTTAGCTTAAAATCTCTAGACCATCAAGTCTTAGTTGATGACGTGCAGCCACCTCCTCACCTGAATGCCAAATAAAGGCTGTCTGTGAGGACGACACTTGAGAAAACAATTGGCCCCTCATACCGATGCAGAAACCCACGAGGAGGCTCTCTTCTACAAAAATATTGTGACGAAGACGAAGCCCGCGCTAGGCCAGCGGCCATTAAATAAACTCATAGGCATCGTTCACCACGCCTCATTCTTCGGCTGGCCGCCGCGTTACATTTGGTGTGAGGTGCTGGGGTCCCTTCATCGCCATCGTGCTCACGGAGCTTCGGCGTCCTGGGTCTGCCATGGACGTCGGCCGTGAGTACCTGGTCATCGCCGCACGGCCGTGCCCCAGCCCGCCCGACCTGAACCGACCTCGCCGCTCACCCCAGCCCCGTCCCCCGCCCGGACCACACGACACGACGACCCAAGACCCGACGGAGCGAAGACCCCACCGACCCAAGACCCCACCGACCCAAGACCCCACCGACCTAAGACTCCACCGACCCAAGACCCTGCCCACACATCAGGACACCGCCCCCCTGCCCCTGCCGTTCGGTGCGTCCAAGGACCTCGGCCGTCAGCTCCTGGCACCCTAGGGCCCGGATGCTTCAAGGACCGGGACTCATTCTCTCATCTTTCTCATCGTGGCGGCCAGCACTGCACCATCTTCTACATATTGTTCGATCCTTCACTCAAGACCATCGCCATTTCGCCGTCTGTTCGTCACCGATCGGGACGATCGCTCGGAGGCCCCGGGTAGTGTGACGAAGACGAAGCCCGCGCTAGGCCAGCGGCCATTAAATCATCTCATAGCCATCGTTCACCACGCCTCATTCTTCGTCTGGCCGCCGCGTTACAATATAACCGCCTTTTCGATATGTTTGGCTTAATTCCAACCGGCATAGTATAATTTTCGAAATGTAGCGTGAGCGTTGATATACTAGGCGTGTACACACTATTTGCGTAGTTAAACAGCGCACTTATACCCCCTTTAAAAGACCATTATAGGGACCAATGCTACTCTGGAATGAACGTTAACGGTATTCCGTATAGGTGGCAGCATAAGACGGAATGCAACCGACGATAGGACAAAAGTGTGTTGCATATGGCTCATATTTTGCCGCGTTTCACTGCGTATGGGAATAAAATACCAGTTCAAAACAATATCGGCCCCTGCTTCCACATAGCTTCTAAAAAAGTGACAGGCAATGGCACTAAAGCGTCAGCAAGCGAGGAAGCAAGAAAGAGAGACAAGGAAGCAAGCAAGCCATATCCTACCAAGAACCTTAGGTTCAAAGTATAATTCAGTTTTTTTTTACTATTCTGCTTTCTTCAAACCTACGTCTAAGGCGCCATTTTAAAGATCGTAAACGTGTTTACTAAATTGCGCTCTATGGTACCAAATCTACTGCACCTAGTTAAATCCAGACAAAAAGAACTCGGCAGGCTCTGCGTCGGCTACTCAGTCGAAGAGAATGCTAATACGATACTCGGAACTGCGAGACAATACGTGTCGGTTCAGCCGCATAGTCAAACCTTGGCCGCAACGGAGCACATGCGTTTGGCGCTTCTGCAACTGTTAGCAAAATGTTGGGTAGCCGCTGACGCTGACGAGTCACCAGGCTGCCCAGGAGTGGAAGAGTTGTCAGGTGTTCCATGTCTAAATTTCGCAGGTGAAAGTTTTAAGGTCTTTGTCAGAAATGTGCAGGCGTCTGTAAGATGGAACTCACGCATGCCGGCGGGGGAAAGCAGCCGAGATCACCGCGGGCAGACTCCCGCCAGACCTCTCCACTGCTTTGTGCCCCTTTTAGTGCTGCCAGCACCTTGGCAGTGGTAGCAGTGAAGGAGGCGGTGAACGGCCCAGCCGATAACCCTTTGCGCATAGTGGAGTACGCGGGAGGCCAAACACAGACGTCGCTGTCCACGTATGCCGGGGAACCGAGCCTGGGCCGTTGGCTGCAACAGACGCGTTAATAGACGACGTCCACTCAGGCATTTTCAAAGAGAAATTGAAAGCAATGTATGTATACCCAACACTTTCGTGCAGAAGATAGATTAGTCACTTAAACGTGCCGAAAGAAAAGGATCCATGCAGCCACAATTTGATTCGAGAGGAATGTCGTTCTGAACTAAATTTTAAATCTGTAATCCTAGAGGTAAGGGTAAAAACATAGCGCAATAAGGCGAGCACACAGGAAGACAGACCAGCACAGCTCTGTCTCTCTAAGTCCTCACCTTATGGCGCAATGATTTTACCCTATCAATATGAGCCAACAAGCCCGAGCGTCTACGCTTCTACCGGTAAGCATAACGATCAAAAGTTGCTCCTTATCCTTAGCCGCGGAGGCCGGATTCCTCTCCGCACGAACTCATAAAGATAGGCTTAGTAAAAACGACGGTACCATTGCGTGGATTTCGCTGTAACAGAAGCAGCGGAACGTCCAGGTTTAACAAACTCGCAAGAGGAATGAAGGGGAATTGCCCGTACTAATGGATTTTTGTTGTAAATCGGGCTCTACGAAACAAAAATAAGCATTGCCGATATAACAGTGCAATTTCGGCATCATTATTTAATTACCGTTCACAACTCGGAGCCATCGCTTCGCACATCGCTTTCCAGCTGAACACTCGTCGGTTATCGCTTAACACTTGTTTCTTTGTTCGTCAGTGATAGATTTTCTTTGTACTCATCTTCTTTTCTGCCATATAATCTAATAGGAAGTTATCCTTTCCACAGTTGTAGGAAAATACTACTCCGAGCCAATACTGCAGGGCCATATCAGGGTGTCATCACCGCAATTGGTACCGTCAGGGTGGGCGACGCCAAAAAACACTTATTTTCAGCTACTTTTGTTTGGTACTTCTTTCTTCTGGTCTACTCTTCCTAGTCTTGCTCTCCCATGGCATGCGCAACACTGGCTATTATTCCCCCCTCTTCAAACTTCAAAGGCATCTCAGGAACTTTTTTTTAATCTGTCCACAACTCACTGCAGCTGTCCTACTAGCGCCTTATCGGTTATTTTATCGGTATGGATATCGGCAAGATCCAGCATCACATTACATTGAACAAGGGAAGATATTCACTTGAAAAAGTACGCCGCATGCTCTGCCTTCAAGCATTCCGAGATAGGCGATCAGAGCGCTCGTTGATGGGTACAAATTAGATTGCATGAGTTCTCAGTCGCAGAAGGAAGTATTCCGGTAGATCGCGGGAGATTTTGCTTCTCGATGCCAAGACGTGTACTTTCCGCGTGCTTGGCTGATCGGGCAAGTTGTTAATCCATTTAAGCTAGGAAAACAACACTACGCAACATTAAGCCCCGGAAGAAGGAAACCGGAACACGACGGGGGTGAGCGTAGCTTCTGACTTGCAGAAGCAGGACTGATAACCATGTGCTAACAGCGTCATTTTGCCACGTGGCCGCACAACTACATTTCACGAGTCATTCTGCGAGCGCACTGCTCATGACTGGAACGGCCTTCCCAACCACATGGCGCTCGCCGACGATCCTACACGACTCAAGACCTCTGTCGCAGAACCTATCTCATCATAACCTTGTACACGACAAGCCTGTCCCAATTTATCGCCGTCCATCCGCCCAGCTATCATGTAATGTCCACATCGGGAAACAAATAAATAAACTAGGCACATGCCAACAATACCTGTGGCAAACACCACACGAGGAAGGTTCATATTTCACTCTGAAAACACTAAGGCTCCTTCACAGATTCATTGTAAATTCATATTTCACATAGAACCTTTGCGACACCCCAAGTAAAGGTAATCGGGATTTTCTGGAAGAAGGAGCGTACCCCACAACAGTCACAACCGAAATGTAGAGTGCTTTTGTCTATAGTTTTCATCTATATTTCGGTGTTGTCTAAGCATTCCAAAATTTAAGAACAGTTTGCTGGCTTTTGAGCTTCTGGCTGCAGGGAAGTTGCAAATCCTTCAAAAGCCCAATGGGGCTTTTGCAGCAAGGAATGCTTTGATACAGGCCGCTTTCTATAGGTGTTAGATAAAAGCATGCGAGTTACAAAACTGTCACGCTACAGCAGCGCTCCCCTGCGCGCTCTATAATAAATAGATAATTTCAAGCAGAACAGCGCCCCAGATGGAAACAGGAGTTTGCGGTATTCGCAAAGTGAAAAGCTCACGATTTCGATCTCGGGCTAATTAGCCCAAAATTATTTTAGCACAACTCCTTTTCTTCATATACCTCCATATCCTAATGGCATTTGAGTCATGTTGCCATCTTGTAATTACCAGCTTATCTAATGTTTTAAGGAATATACAAACACACAGCTTCACAAGTGACGCAACCACCTTTCCACCAATCCGGATTTTTCGGTGGTTTTCTACAGAACGGGAGCCTTAGAGCACACAAATTACAAAAAAGTATCACGCCAATTAAGCACATCCGTGCGCGCTCTAAAAACTGAATTCCTTAAAACAGATGCGTTGCCCCCGATGGGCGTGGGTGCTTGCTGTGGCCGCAAGATACGTGCCATCCACTGGTGCTGCGTCGTGCAAAGCAAGCAGCAGCCATTTCTAAAGTAGCAAGCTCTGAACATCAGCCACCATTCCTCTAAACATGAGGACTGGAGTTGCCCTTCCGCACGAAGTTTTAACTGGGAACGTTTATCACGCGCTAGTTTGAAACCAAAAGTTTTAATTGGCAATGACGGCGATTTCGTGTCCGTAAAACGTGTGGCAGCGATTTCTTCGTTCGTGTGCGAGTTAAGGAAAAAAGATTGATTGTGTGTGTCAGAGGATAATTTTAGGATAATGCACGTCAATAGTGTGCTCTAAGTCAATTAATGAGCATTCAAGATGTCATTTACATGTCGAAATAGAATCGGACGTCGATATAGTTCGAGGGCATGAAAACAGTACTAGACGTAAAAATTGCGCGAAAAAATGCCACCGACGTGAGAGGATGATAAAATGTCGTTGTAGGCCAAATTTTATTGATCTGGAATAGCTAGTTCTTTAGTTAGAGGCAAAGAGGTCATTTAGATGTCAAAACACACCTGGAGATGCACACAGCGCTAGTACGTGCAATTAGTGTTAGACGTGAAAATTGACAGAAGTAATAAGAGAGAAAAACAGTGAATTGAGAAAAAGGCAAAAAGAGAGTCAAACACTGTAAAATGAAGCAAGAAGAGGCGACGAGTGTGAAGGAGGCATCCAAGCTTTCGAATTCTCCCAATGCGGGTGCCGCAGTGATCTCTAACGTTTTTGTGTGTATGCGTTCGTTTGTGCACTTGTGAGTTTGCGTGGGTGTGTTGGTGAGCGTGAGTGGGCCCGTGTGTGTGTGTACGTCTGTGTGCGTGCTTCCGTGTGTGTGGGTGCGTGCGTGTGTGTGTGTTTGTGCGTGTGTGTGCGTGTGTGTGCATATCTGCAAGTGTGTGCGTGCGTGTGCGCGCGCGCGTGCGTGTGTGTGTGTGTGTGTGCGAGCTTGCGTGCGTGCGCGTGTGCGTGTGCGTGTGTGTGTGTGTGTGTGTGTGTGTGTGTGTGTGTGTGTGTGTGTGTGTGTGTGTGTGTGTGTGTGTGTGTGTGTGTGTGTGTGTGTGTGTGTGTGTGTGTGTGTGTGTGTGTGTGTGTGTGTGTGTGTGTGTGTGTGTGTGTGTGTGTGTGTGTGTGAAGATTACACGCTGCGGAGAAATGTGTCTCCCACCAACGAGCCGCCATCCACCGAAGCACCCGCATTCTCCACCACCGCGCTTCCCCCCTCCAGAAGCTCCTGCCACCAACTGTACTCGTCTAGGTGCCTCCATCTATCAGAAGCCTACGAAGCAGCGGAGCCAAAAAGCGAAGGCGAGTCCGAGCCTGCCCCCATGATCCCCGCAGCCACCTTGCAGCCTTCAGGAGCCATGACCCACCAGAAGCACTCGGAACATCACGACAAAATACGACAGCGAAACCAAATTATTGACGCCATGGGAGGTGATAATTCAGAAAGCGACCATAAAAAAAATTAAAAGTAAAAAAAATGCTAGGAGACCAGATTTGTCACATCACATTGCACCATCACCCGTCAGTTTTTTGGTACGCGGATACTGAAGAGGCTGAGCCGACAGCACGAAACGGCATTTTGCTAGACTCATAGAGCTGCTTCTAGTGCCTCGCAAACCTCTAGGTAGCTGCGCTGCTAATAACGAAGCTAAAATGTGATCATGACAAAAATTCCAGAAGAAATAGAGCGATTTTCGATTGATATTTCTTTGAATGAATCTCACCGGAGAAGCCTTCGATTTGAAAGCACCGCGGTTGTCGATGGGGGGTTGGCTACAGGCCCTGCAAGGCTGGTCTCTTTCCCCGGCATACAGCGTCTGTGGACACCGGCGTGGAGATGGGTAGCTGCAGCCGGCGCACCCTCCTCGTCCTCCGTGCTTGCAGTCGCTGAGCCAGACCGAGACGAATTGGCCCCTCTGGGGCCCGGGGACCGTTGTCCGCTCAGGTGGCCCCTTCGCAGAGTCCACGTAGCGGCCGCAGCTCCCGAGGCAGGAGCCCTGATCTCGCATGGCTGCGCCGCAAGAACAAGGAGGAGTCAGGAAGCACTGCGAAACAAGCGACGCTCCGAATGCCGGACCAGGCGAAGCGGTCTTCGAAGAGGTACTGTGCATGGCGACTCGTCGAGAAAGAAGGAAGGCCCCAGTGCAGTGTTTGCGTTCGAATCGCCGAATGCTGAACGAGGAAGGTGCTACGCGTGCGCACGTGCTATTCTAATTGCTGTTCTGCCTCCTCTTTTTCTTGGCGCTTGCGCGAGGTGCCGCAGCGGCAAGTCTTCGCAGTGCTGAAACGAGCGAAGACCTATGAAAGAGACGTGCTTATGTTACAGAACATGGTGTAAAACAGTGAAGGTATTTTTGCAGAGTTTACAAACTACAATGCCGGCCCGTCTCCTGAAGGTGCCATCGTGAACGTGATAACACCACCTCAAGAAGCCGTCCCGTGGGCATATACACGAAGAAATCTGGTATTTTCTATGTTATTTTTGGCTAAAGGTATGTTGTGCCCTCTCCGAATGGGAAATACCTAAGATGGTAGATTGTTCTCGAGAGGGAAAGCTTAAAGCGTGGTATTTCCGCGCAGAGTAATGAAGAACAGCAACACGAATACATAACTTACAATAAGCTAAAGCGTTTTGTCTGCACACAGTAACGACCATGCACACTGAACCACAAGCCTATACAGAGAGGACAGTGAGAGAGGTCAGAGGATGGCAGGGAGGTAAACCGGGCTCACATAAGGTTGGCTACGCTGCGGTGGAGAGAGAAAAAAGGGCAAAAAAATTCAAGGGGCCTTCTGACATTCTAAAGTGCGTAGAGGCGAAAGCGTTTTCCGCACCGCTTTACCTCTGTGGCACTGGGGACGTCACCACTCGATGACGTTACACATATTTAATGAATATTTTCCAAGTATTGACATAATACATGTCAATTGCTAATTTGTAAATATTGTCTGAATACTAATGTACTGCTAACTAATGACGGATAAGCTTTGCCTTTAGCAGTGGAACGCGACAGCGTCTTGTAGCGCTGCCAGGGAGTGCACGGAACGCCACCACTGGTTCGGCGCGATGCCTTGCCGGTTGGAAACACCTTTGAACGCAACGCTTTTTGAGGAAAGAAAATGTCGGAGTAATTCTCTGTCATCTCGGCGGACACTCGAACCGCCCCGTGGAGGAAGGGAGGAAGTTGGTTTGGTTGGTTGGTTTATTGGGGTTTAACGTCCCAAAGCGACTAAGGCTATGAGAGACGCCGTAGTGGAGGGCTCCGGAAATTTCGACCACCTGGGGTTCTTTAACGTGCACTGACATCGCACAGTACACGGGCCTGTAGAATTTCTCCTCCAAAGAAATTCCAGCCGCCGCGGCCGGGATCGAACCCGCGTCTTTCGGGTCAGCAGCCGAGCACCATAACCGCTGAGCCACCGCGGCGGCAAGTGGGAGTGAAATATGAAAGAGGGGCCGTAATGAGGAAAATGAAAATTTTATTTGAGGAAAAGAAATTACGCAGTAACTGTCTCACATATCTCGGTGGACACCCGTCATCCTTTTGTAGAGGGAGGGAGGAAGTGGGAGTGAAAGAAGAAAGAGAAAAAGAGGCCGTAATGAAGAAAATGAAAATTGTGTCCGTGGAAAGGAACTTACGCACTAACTGTCCAATACATCTAGGAGGACACCCGTCATGTGTTTGATGACTTCCGCTGCGTTCGTCGATGAGTCACCCCAGGCGCTGGATATAACGTCGGACGGATTGGAGAATGAGCCATTAAAGGCTTTCCCCTTTAGATATCCGTTTGTGCCTGTTACATAAATTGCCAAATTCAGTGATAGTAGTGGGTCGTTGGGCCATGCTGTCATCCGTAGCTCACAGTTACCTTTTCCGCTCGGGGGCACGCACGGCTCCAGCGTGCTCTCCTTGCATGTCCAAGAGCACAATGACGATACGCAAGCGCTGCTCTCCCTCCGCCGCCAGACTCCGCAGTGCATCTGCTTACCCGAGCTCTGCGTCCTCATTGCTTTAATGACGCAAATAAGCAATTACGCCCTAATCGAAATTCTCTCCACTTGGGGGGGTTTGGACTAAGATCCTTCCCACCTCGAGTTGTTTATCGATTCGTCCTCGCCCTACAATCAGCTGGCTGTTCTGATAAGCTTGGCTGGCAGACCGACCGCCTCTTACAGGCCATGGCCCCGTGTTCCATTCCAGAACCTGGACGACTTCTTTAAATGTGAGGCTTCTCGGAAAGCTCTAAAGCCTGACTCGCTTCGCAACATTAAACCGGATAAGTCGAAATAACTTTCTTTTGTAGCTGTATCGTTCCGCTTGTACGGACGCTGATGAGTAATTGCTCAAAAACAATCGAGGTTCCGGGAAAAGGTTTTATATGGAGGCGAAGTGAAAAACTACAGAGAAAGTTTACTACCTTCAAGTCGGAGCGAAAGCACGGATTTGTGCTACGTAGAAGACGACAGTGAGCAGGCAGTGCCGCGGGACGGAGCAGATGGAAGTTGATGAAGACGACGCTCTCCAATGCGCCCGAGGACATCGTCATCATCATCAGCGAGAGTCTGGTGCAGTTTAGCACGAGCCGTGTTGGCTGCGGCGATGACCTAGTAGTCTCGCTGATCGGCCCTTAAAGGAGATCTGTTCGCGCAATCGCGGATTCTACTCCCAGTCATAGATATTGATTCCATTTCTTTTTTCTGTTTTTCATGGTTTGACCCCTAACTAAGGAGAAATTCAAATTTACACGGTCCGCGATTGATGCCCGAGGTTCCGTAGTGAAACTTTCGCTTCAAAAGCTAACCATTTCCACCGTTCACAAATAACCACATTTACGCACGCAAGAAGAAGAGAGGATTAAAAGCAGCGAATAAATGCAGCGAGCAAATTCAGGCAAATTAGAGCTACCTTGAACCATGCGTAATAGATAACAATCGACACAGACGGATCTGTCCGCCGGTTGCCAGTTGTGGCGCTTGATTTTTACCAGCCACAGGAGTGGTCTTCCGCCTTCTCTCGGAGCACGACACATTACCTAACAATTTTGCGGATGGTTCGTTCAATTAGGCGCACATCCTGAGTATTTTGTTTAAAAAATTCTAAGAGACATTTATGCTGCGCCTTAAGGGTATTACACGATAACGTTAATGGGTTAGTGGCCGTATATGCGGAATTGATTATTTTCTTCTTTACATTCATAGATCCCTTAGAGTCCTCATACTAGTGCTAGCGCAATGGTGTAGCGGTCAAGCGATGCGCCACTGTCCTGCGACGGACATTGCTGCCATCGGTGGAGACTGTGAGACCAAGGTTACCGTTACCGCGCAACCTCTTGCGACCAATCATTAATTAAAAGGTCATCTGCCACGGTGGACAGCTTGTGATGACGCAGCATGGTCACGTGACGTGCCAATTTTCCTGCCTGGCGGGGTGCGCGGGGCCGAGCAGAATCTTCTGCCCCAGGCCGGACATAGGTTGGTCACCCTGTATGGATAGGGTGGTCATCTGGACCGCCCTATCCTGGCGAATTTAGTGCGAAGGCATCACTTCATATGGTTCAAACAAAAAATCTCGTGTGAAGCTTGACCTTGAGGGTGACCTTACTTAATACGTTACGAACCAAGATTCTTGTGTGAAGCTTAGCTTGGGAGGTGACCGATCCCGCATCGTCTTAAACTAAACACAACCTTAACGCAAACCAAAACCATGACCCAACCAGTCTGAAAGGATGCTTTCGCACGTCTTTTCGGTTTAACCCGATGAAAACCCTACGAAGTTTTTCGCTCACAACGACGCCGGTAACGACAACACCGGATTTTCTGCAAAACGGGAGCGTTAGCCCTATCGCGTTAAAGAGAGCAACCCTCATGTCACCTAGTCGGCCTGGTTGAAGCGGGGGGAGCACAATGCTGGCCGCATCTGCGGAGGCGATGTTGGCCGGGACACACTTTTCGGAGGATTGACCACTGGTACCACATTATCACGTCGTCAGTATCTTCTTATTTCCTCGTTTCTCTTTCATTTGGGGCGTGCTGCCTCAGCTTTTCGAATTATAATAAACTACTTTATGATACGCATTCACAAGACTAGACGTTGTGCCACTGGTATTCAAGTTTTAACAACAAGGTTGCTCCATTGTAGTCCCGGCATTTTTTCTGGTGTTCTTGTTCGCTGCATCTAAGAAACCCGTTCAGTATTGCTTATGAGCGCACTTGATTTGCTATGTGTTGTTTGTCCGCACACCTGCGTCTGTTTCAGTTCGCGCCTTCAGGTGCACAGGAACACCACAGCAAACGTCACCACATCGCTGCCCTCCTGCTAACTCACGCGGTGCACCTGTACTGCGGATGCCTAACGTCGTGAAATGGTCCAACATCCCTCGTACACCTACAGTGCTGTAATGCATTGACTTTAGTGGGGGCCATCTTTGCCATCATAGGTAAGCTATCTTGGGTAACTTAGAAGCCCTTGTGTATAAATAGCTCAGATAATAGCAGCGACGAATTCATTGGCCTCTGTGGGAGCTTAGTTAAAAGCAGCGCATCGATAAAGTACAACCAAAGCAGTTTAGTTTCGTTTAGTTTAGTTGAGTATATGGGTGTTTAACATCCGAAAGCGACTCAAGATCTGAGGAACACCGTAGTGAAGAGCTCTGGAAATTTCGACCAAATGGGGTTCTCTAACGTGCACTGACATCGCATAGTGCAAGAGCCTCTAGAATTTTGGCCTCTATCGAAATTCGACAGTCGCTACCGCGATCGAAGCCGCGTCTTTGGGGTCAGCAGCCGAGCGCCATAACCACTGAAGCACTGCGGCTGCTCCTCTACACCCAATACAAGTGCATAGGCGCTGCAAGGATTAGCCTGCAGGAATATACAAAATGTTTTATTTGTGAGAACCTTTTTCGTTGCACAGTTCGAAGTGAATGGGAAGTGCACCTTTACGGTGGTTGAACGCGCTTAACTTTCCACGGAACGAGATGAACAAACAACAACACAAAGTGCATCATCGCCTTGTTGTGTCAAAAGTTATGCGTGTTGAACCACCATGAACAACCTAGGAGGCGAAATTCTCTGCATTTTACACCATTAACTCACTCCGGCTTACGATTATCTGCGCGCCTGAAATGATACCGCGTGTTGATTCGAACCGGAGCGTGCACGATGCTGCAGTCCATTCGCAGGCCGACTCAGGATGTCCGGATCATCCATAAAACGGCTTATGGCAATGGGACGTCCGCCACAAAGAGATCTTGGCAGCAAAGTAGAACATGAACAAAAAGCAAACATGAAAAAATAGGAGTGGCTTAGCTCTGCTATGCCAAGATACACGTAGCGTAAGCGGCTAATTGCCAAGCGACAACCTCGGGGTCTGAGGAATTAAGGTTTTGCAGTCTTCTCTGCCGACTGGCAGCGATCGACTTTCTTTAACCTCTATGAAGAGCGCACTGCGTCAACCGCATGTCCCGCGCGTTATGCGTGGGCCCTCGACGAAGGGCCCTCCTCGCGCATACGCAGTAGCGGGAGGCGCGGCAGTCGTAACACAGCGGCAGGCGCACGCGGCTCCGGCGCATCTGTCGAGACTGTGACGTCACGCCACAAGTATGCGTCGACGGGCGAAGCGTCGGAGAGGAGCACGCGCGCCGGCGGCCGCGGCGTCGAGGGGACGCAGTTGCGCCTCTCGTGACATCACGCGGCTACCGTGCCTGCGCAGTAAGTTCGGCGCAGAGGGCACGCGGAGCTCCTTCCAACACGGGTAGTGTAGCTTACACTACCATGGCCGGACTGAGCGCGCCCCCCTCGAGACCGGCCGTGACGGTACAAGTACCTTACACACCGGTAGCTTACAGGCCCATAAGCAGTGTTATTAACTCGATAGCCCGGTCTGCATCCGACTACGTCGGTGGTGTCGCATGCAGTCGTCGTCGTCGGTAGCAGCGACGTTGAGAGCACAATAGCAGGTGGTCCATCTGCCACTTAAATCACGTGACATTGTGACGTCAATACAACCTGCCCACCGTAGCAGGTGACGCGAAGGGGATTGTTTTCAGCTAGAATTTTTATTCCTGCAGCGTACCATCATTACTTAATTCGCTATCCGAGTGTGAAGTTCAAAATCTTGAAAGATGTTCAAGCAAGTCCAGTTCCACGCATGACACATATCTAAAAGCAGTCATGACTGCTTACTTCGTTTCCACGTGCATTGCTATTGCTCGGGATGCTTTCAGTCTTTGCTGACGTAGCAGGCAAGTCGGTATGCCATGTTTATATTACTTTTGTCGGCGTAGGAGACGCATACCGGAGTCACAGGTTAGCTATTGAGGGTGAAGCCCTGTATTTTGAAGCACCTCGGCATGCAAATAAACTGTTTCCCTCTTTGACTGTACCTACGAATCTGAAGAGTGAAGAACAGCGTATATCGGTATAACTGCATTATACCGCCAATTACAATCTCAGTGCGCGTAAACAGCGAGATGACGAATGCGAAAGTAGGTTTCTAAGTTTTCTCTATTTTGAGCGTTCGCTGAAAGGGTGCTTACATGACATGTGATCTGGTTGCACTTTCTGTCCTCAAATGGGCGAGTAGATTAAAAAACAGGTTTCCACTCCTGCAATGCATAGACCTCCTAGAGTCACCGAAGTCCTTCAGTTCCGCTGTTTTCTATCCCAGGACACTGCAAAACGACAGAGAGGTGGCATCCGTTTTCCACATTACCTGACATTCGTCGGCGGGCAATGTTGTGTTCTGGAACGTTTTGGCGGGCTAGTTGGTCAATCATCTTGTATTGAACAGCGTTGTGTTCTTCTGTTCCCTCGTTTCTTGCGCTTATTTGTATTCGCACTGTTCGATACAGGATTCTTGTGTTCTGCGCATGCGAAAACGGTACTCTGCACCAATTTCCGGTGTCATTCTAGATCTTGTCAAACTATGAAAGCGGGGAATCTGACAATTATCGGTTGACAAAGAGATGCGAATCAACAATTGATTTCAAGTTAGTAGTTCTACATCACTTATTTTGGCTCAGATGGATCTCGTAATGCAAGCTAGATGGGAACGCACAACTAGAGGTAAATGATGAATAATGGGCGAGCCCTTAATACTTGGTACAAAAATAAACTAGAAATAGTGGCTGAAGAATGGATTCGAACGGTTGCCTCGTGCTTTATAAAACACACCGCTAATCGCCTGCGCATAGACGCAACGGAAATAGAGGTTTTAAATGCACTCTACACCATTCTCACAAATCTTCCCGCATTTCCACGCATGCGTAGAACAGAAGTTTGCGTTCCAGCGAAATTCTCGTAAGCACAATGGCTCCTAGCGTGCAATTGAACACGAGGGAACTCGAAGTGGTAGACCAAGAACAAGAACACAGACTCGGAAGAAAACATGCCGATTGGAGAAATGCTGACTAGCAGGTAATATAATTAGGCGAGTGTACAGATTAAGTGCTGGATCTAAGTGGGAAAAGTGATTTAAAAAACTAAAGCGTAAATTTGCAGTTTTTGGTAAAAGTGCTTATAAACTGAGCATGAACTTCGCGCTTGGAGTCCGTAATTAAGAATGGGGTAATAGACACTGCTACACCGAGGGAAAAGAAGTGGAGGGATTAATGTGGGTAAAAATCGTGGAAAAGAAAGCGACTGTAGGCCTGTTCATAAGGACAAAAGTCCAATCATGGAAAAATCTCTAAGATAATTCAATGGGCAGTACCGCATTGTTGAAAACTGTGGTATTGACTGGAAAGTGGAAGACGGTGGAACGAAAATGAGTGCCCTCTGCCTCCCCCCAACGCCTTTCCCTACCGTGTAGTGAGAATTTCTATGAATAATTGATCCTCTTCAGGGAAATGCTTTGATTTAAACTTCTAGGGAGCCCTACTCACCATATTGTCAATAGGAGCCCATTATAGTTATGAGAATCTTTTGAAGCGGCGGTAGTGATATAGTTGACTTACCCCATGTCAGCAAAAGAAATTTGAGGAAGTTTCCCCGGATAAAGAGGTAATAGTTTTATGTTGTATGTGCTTTGAAAAAGAGCATATTTTGTTGGCTTTACTGTGGATTACTCTGTTCGATATTTATGTTCTGATTGTAAGCATAATTGAAATGAAAATAAAAGTGAAGCTTACAATGGACCCAGGAGAGACCGCATAGATTGGGATAGGTAGGTAGTTCATGTGTGGGGAGTTTGTGCCGATATACGAGGCGGCTTCGATGCGCTTATTCTTTCAATGTTTGGCTACTATGTCTATCAACTGCGTGCTGTCGGAATGAGGCAGTGATAGTGGCCCGTTTGATGATGTCCTCAATCTTAATGCCTAATACCCACGGCGGTGGATTGGCCAGGGTGCATAGCGGATACAAACGCCCTCATGTGCAAGGAGTGGAATAATTAAATAATTTTGGGACTTAAAGCTAGAGTTTGTAGAAAATAAAAAAAAAACGGAAAAGAAAAATAGACCGTTTGGAACCAGTCCACCGAGCAGTGCACTTTCCTCCTCTTCCGTCTTCCGTAATCTTTTTATGCACAATCTAGCTTTTATAGGAATCATATCTGTCAACTGTTCTGGGTGTCATATTGCACTTGGTTACACAGCGCAAAGACCAAAACCAGCATCACAAGAGAGAGTGATGTGTGTGCGGATGCTCATGGTGTATAGTCATTATAACGCCTCTGGAAGAAAGTTTGAGAATGACGCTTCCCGAATTATTGCGAGGGTGATGGAGTTTATGCCGTCTGCAAGGTGTATGGTAAAAAAAAAAGCTTTCTTTTTTGGCTTATTACCTGTCTCAAGGAAGGCTATGTAAGGCTGCACGTATTTGGGCACATAAAGTAGTGACTGATCACAAACTTTGTCATCTGCCGTCTGGAGAAGTCGTTCACGCGTTCTGAGGAAAAGTGAAGAGTCATGAATCCGAATCTATCAGCACAAAATCAAAGACGAATTAATCCCGAAAGTGAAAATTCAGGGAGGCACTTTGTTAGCCTAAAGTGCGGTCAAGCGAAAGCCTTTAGCGCAGTGTGGCTGCTTGCGTCACTGATGGGTGGTTAAGATGTTAATTAGGTACACAATTGTTTGTGAATCTCAAACTGCTGAAGATACTGGAGGGCGTTTGGGAGGTATCCGTCTGATTCGACGCCTTTCTGCAAACACTCTCCAGCGTGGTAGACAAGGAAAACTTCATATGCGTTGCCAGGAAGTAGAGTAGCCATTAGCACGCTCGGCTGCGGAACGGAAGGATGGTGGTTCCAATCACTTCATGCAAAATGATTTCTTTTTTGGTGTGACTAGAAAAAGCGTAACACCTCTGTTGACAACCTTCTGCTCACAACCTTCTGTCGACAACGATGAGGCATGAAAGGCTTTCGCCTTAAAATGTTATGTTATGCAGATGTAACAAGCTCCGAAGATAGAGCTATTGCGTTTAAATATTAGGTATGGGTTCGCAAAGGCTCTTCATGCATGCGTATCGCATTATATTCGAACGCATACTTTATATCGCAGGGGCTAAACTAGCACTATGGGAGACGCTGATGATCACAGTTCTGGGCTATATGCGCTTCAGGTAAGCTTTTAGTTTTAGCCAAAATTTACGCAGGTAAAATAGTCCTCACCAAAATAGGCGCAGGTGGCGCTTGCGCCACACCCAGTGATCCAAACCGCCAGATCCTACTCATAACACTACTTTGCCCTCGGCGGGTGAACCATAGCTACCAAGTAGCTTCTTGATGGGTGGCAGCTGCAGCTGTGTGAATAACGGCTCTGGGGTTGATTATAGATAAGAATCTGCCACCGCCATTGATTTCAGTACATCCGAGAGCCACCATCAATTTCTGGAAGAACCTACCTCCTGTAGACGTAAAAGAGTATTCCCCGAACATTTTTGTTGAGAAATATGGGGTTCACCATGGTTTTTCTGGATAAAATATCTAACTAGCATTGGGAATCTGTATCCTTCCCTCCCCCCCCCCTTAATTATGCCCTTGGCAAGGTGTTGGAAATAACGAGATGCGATTGCCAGCCAGAGATTCTACGCATAATTACTAAAGGCGTGTAATACGGATCGTACGTTTGAGCTTATACATTTTACTTTTTTTTAATGTGATAGCCTTAGGACGCAAGTAGCGGTTAAAACTGCCCACCGTCGGAGTAAAGTTTCACAGGTTCTTTCGTCTTCCTTATTGCACCAGCGGTGCCCCGCCAGAGACGGTTTGTTCCAACTGGAAGACTGAAGCTCTTCGCACCAGGGGTGCCCGTCAGAGACGGTCTTGTGTTCAGTTGAGACGCAGGGGTAAGGCGAACACTTCAAATTTTATGTACAGTATTTACAATAGATACAAGTTAAGGCACTAGACACATTAAGCAGCAAAAAGGACAAACCAAACAACAAAAAGGGCGGTACTGGCTAATACTAGGGGAGGCCCCTACTCGGCGTTGCCGAAGATGCGTTGCATCTCACCTTAGCCCAGAACCCCGCTTCCAGCTCCGGGGCCCGGTTTTAAAGCCCTAAAGGCCCGGCCCACATTTCGTGGCTTCCAATCATGTTACAATGTTCACATGATTGGTTTAGGGAGAGCCTGACCAGCCCTCCAGCTCCCGTAAGGTGAAGAACCCTCTGCACCAGAAAATAAAAACAAACACAAATACACATTCGTGCCAGCACATGCGCGAATCGGTACCGCGGGGCGGGGGGGACACCCGAATTTCCCGGCGCGTTCGCAAGCGGCCGCGTTCCGAGAAAGGAGACGCTCCGCTTTGAGCGCCCCCAGCCGCGTTCCGATGACCCCCGCGAACGCTACCGATACCTTACACGCCCTTCCCAAGATTCTACAAAGGGCTCAAATGGCACTTTTAGAATTACAAACAAAAGGGATCGGTGTCTGACACGAAACTGCCCTTCGGGTGACATAACATAAACAAAACGTACACATTCAAATGCGCGTTTCACACCTGTAAATCGAGCGCATTCACCGAAGTCCAAGCTGTCGCGCTGCGACCAGTTGCACCAACAAAACCAAAAGAACACTGTACACGGGCACCAACACAACATTACTCAAAATGCACACTTAAATACACACAGTGGCATGCCTGCCGTGCGCCGTAACACAGCGTCCAAGTTGGTGCGTTGCACCCAGTTCGCCTGCATGCACGCCGTCGTCCTGCTCGCGAATGAGCACACAGACACAGACACTCGCGACTGGAGCGTTCACAGCACTCGCCCAATGCCCACGTGAGCCTCCTTAGTCGCACCGAGCGTCCCTGTGTAGTACATTCGAGCCACCACGTGTTGTCAGTAACACAATTAACGCCTAAACGGTAACTCACTCTTTAGGCTGGCGCCACAACGGGGCGTGAACTGAAAAGACGGTGCCCTCCAGGATCAAAAACGTCCTGATCATCGATAGGTGAAAATCTCTGACCATGCGACGCACTTGAGAGCACTCTCTCTCCGGCGCACCAGTACGACACGCGTGGTGCGTAAAGAGCATAGCCCCTGGCCAGTCCAAATATAGCAGTACAGTCAGTCTTGCTACACTTGATATGCCGACCTCTAGCACGGAACATACTGTTCCTCGCGTCGACTTTCAGCGTGAAAGCCACGCACCTGCCTC
This sequence comes from Amblyomma mixtum, assembly GCF_055824585.1. Taxonomy (NCBI): domain Eukaryota; kingdom Metazoa; phylum Arthropoda; class Arachnida; order Ixodida; family Ixodidae; genus Amblyomma; species Amblyomma mixtum. The sequence goes on along the minus strand of NC_143014.1, from coordinate 228,928,034 downwards.
CTGCCACTCCACCTCGCCCGGGGCCATCTGCACCTTTACTGCACGAGCAAACTTTGAAACCGCCGCTCCGTGCTTTATCAGCGCCCGCTGGCCCCGTGGCATAGTCTGACTCCGAGGCTCCATGAGCTCCCTGACAGTCACTTGACCCGGGCTTGCCTTGCGGCAAGTCGCCACTCATTTCCGGGTCCTCAACTGACCTGGTCGGGCACACACCGGGTGCGTTGAACAACTGCGCGGCGTTCTGCCCGGTCGGCCCAACAGGCCCACCTCTGCTCTTTGCCTCAGATGAAGGGCTCTTGCCACCAGAAACGCTACGGGGCACTTCATGCTCCATACCCGACACAGTGTGCGGTTGCGGCAACGCCAGATTTTCACTGGCTGTTACTAGCTCCGCGTCAGAGGTCACAATCTTAGTTATAGAGCCTACAGGAATTCCACCGCTGTCCTGTTTGTTATCGGACACCTTGGTCACGATTGGCCCTAGATCACTAGAATTGGGCTGCTCCTGTTCTTTGCTAGCCGCCCGCGGTGGCGGAAAAGCTGTGGTATTTCCGCGTCCTTCAGGAATCCTGTTTTCACTTCCTGAACCTTTCGCAGCGTTTCCTAAGAAAGATGCGTTCCCGCATACCCGCTGATTGCTTTCAGCGTCCTCACTGCTTTTTCCCTGATCTGTGCATGACCAGCATAATCCTTTGTCTTCCAGCACAGGCTGCCTCACCTCTCGGGACTCGGAGCAGTTCTCCCTGGTTAGTTCACTAGCTTTCCTAGACGCCTTGAGCTCAGCGAGCTCCAGCGCTAGCTGCTGGCGCTTTGCTTCTAATTCATCCAAGACGCACTTAACATCCTGAGGTTTCTCCTCGCACAGCGGCGCCTTTCCTCTATTCACTTTCGCAAGTTCAGCCTGAAAGTACGCTAAGCGCGCCTTCGCTAATTCCACTTGGTACCTCACATCGAGTGAGGGCCGGCATGGATAACTCTCCATACCGCCGTCTGTATTCCTCAACTGTCCTACCGGCTCGAACACAGGGACGTGAACAATGCGACCAAGGAAGCTCACGGTTTCGATGCGTCGATCCGCATTGCCCGCTCCTTGGCGTCGGAGTCCACCGCCACTTTCCCCGGACGCTGCGATGAGCTGTCGCACGCCGCTGGTCCGCCGCCGGTGACCGTCAAGTTATCGACGCGCTGCTTTTCTGGACCGTATGCAGTCCCGCGTCGCTGGACACCTGCCGTGGTCCTTGCGTCCTTGCCGCCGTCTCTCCGCAGGTCCTTTCTTGAACGCTGCTGTCGCCTGGCCGTCGCCTTTATCCCTGCGTTCAATTTATTCTTCCTGCGCCGTCTTCCGATGGCCGCAGGATCCTCGTCGACTGCGCCAGTAAAGTTCACAGGTTCTTTCGTCTTCCTTATTGCACCAGCGGTGCCCCGCCAGAGACGGTTTGTTCCAACTGGAAGACTGAAGCTCTTCGCACCAGGGGTGCCCGTCAGAGACGGTCTTGTGTTCAGTTGAGACGCAGGGGTAAGGCGAACACTTCAAATTTTATGTACAGTATTTACAATAGATACAAGTTAAGGCACTAGACACATTAAGCAGCAAAAAGGACAAACCAAACAACAAAAAGGGCGGTACTGGCTAATACTAGGGGAGGCCCCTACTCGGCGTTGCCGAAGATGCGTTGCATCTCACCTTAGCCCAAAACCCCGCTTCCAGCTCCGGGGCCCGGTTTTAAAGCCCTAAAGGCCCGGCCCACATTTCGTGGCTTCCAATCATGTTACAATGTTCACATGATTGGTTTAGGGAGAGCCTGACCAGCCCTCCAGCTCCCGTAAGGTGAAGAACCCTCTCCACCACAAAATAAAAACAAACACAAATACACATTCGTGCCAGCACATGCGCGAATCGGTACCGCGGGGCGGGGGGGACACCCGAATTTCCCGGCGCGTTCGCAAGCGGCCGCGTTCCGAGAAAGGAGACGCTCCGCTTTGAGCGCCCCCAGCCGCGTTCCGATGACCCCCGCGAACGCTACCGATACCTTACAGTCGGCATCTGTCTAAAGCCTCCACTGCCAGTTGTGCCAGGTGGTGCTTCGGGAGATTCCGTTCTCTCATCCTGCCACCTGCCACCTGGCAACCGACTCATCCCACCCTCTCCCCATGTCCTCTTTACTTGCAAGGAAGCGGAGGGAGACGCCGAACTAAACGTGACTGAGCAACAATAACAATGAGTAAAAAGAAAATGAAGCAGACCACAGGAGGCCTATGTGCCAAACAGACAGCCTATAGAAGAACCCTCAGTTCAAAAAAGAGGCTTTCGGCTATTATTCGATATCCACATTGCTCGGGAATAGCAACCTTGGTCTCACCAGCCCAACCGGTGGCGGTGTTTGAAACGGCCACCTGTCGGTGCAGTGGCCCATCGCTTACCCGCTGCACCACTGGACAGCTGGAGTATGAGGACACGCCGCGAACTATTATTGCGACAAGTTGTGAGTAGCTACCACAGACGTCGTTAAAAGACAACTGGAGATGGTCAGATGACACACAGTTTGCACAGACCGGCGAGTGAAAGAAGAATGCCGTCGCGTTTCTTCGGCATCAATCTATCAATAAATTGCAACTCAATTTTCTTTTTTTTTTCGCAGCGCGCACTAGGATGATCTACCCTTCCTGAGCGTTCCCTGGACTCGCGTTCTAGGTAAAAGTGGTAGTTTATAGTCCTTCGTACCAGAACCTTTAAACAACACCGAAGAAAATGTGCGTTTTCATTGCGACAACCGTGAATAAAATTGATTTGTAAGGCTATTAGGTGTCCTCTTCCTTTTAACCGCCAACTTATAGGCACTTCTTGTACAGGTAGCAGCCTTGTTTCGCTTTTTTTCAAACAGAACTAGGGCAGTCAGTATCATCGGCTGGCATTGAGCACGCGTACGGTTTAGTTAATCACCATGAAAGTAAAAGGAGGCCTAGTGTACAAACATTTTGCGCTTTGAAAGAGAAGGAGCGCGTCATGTCGACTGGTGGTGGGCTTAAAAAAATATTTGCCATCCGAAAACATTTTAGTCCGTCTGTGCGCCATACGCAGACTAAGCCTTTGGCCCAAGCGCGCCCACCAGGTGCAGGCACCCTTTATAGCTGCTTTGCAAGTGCTAGAACGCCATTTTCTACGCCCCCTTGAAAAAAGTTATCGCAATTGACATATAGGTAGCTGGTGATGATAAGCCCCAGCCTACGTCGTCATATCGCCCCCATCATCGTCGGCGAAATCCGGCAACCGATGAATATCTTTTCCTCTTTGTGAATGCTCAGGGCCTAAAAAAACAAAATTTATGATTTTGATGAGAGTGACTATGCGTCGTTATAACGCCATATTGTTTCCGTCTTACTCATCTTTTCAACCAGCAGTCAATCACTGGACTGTGAGACACTAGGAGCTTATTAAAAAACAAAGAGTTTCTTGTCGACACACACGCCCCGCGAAGAGCAGCTGCAAGCTCTTCATCTTCAAACCGCTAATGGGCCTGATGGTATGCCGTCCTTTGTATTGGAATTAAGGGCTGAATTTGTAGCCCATCATTTGGTTATAATTATACAAAATTGTTACCCTCGGGTTTTCTCCTTGCACAATGTGTTCTCTGTCTGCAAATCCTCCCTTACAGTGAGCTAGCGAGGAAAGCATCTCTCTTGATCCATCAAGAAAGGGGCGTTCGTGTTTCCGTTTCTGCTTGACAAAAGCCAAGTCCTGAAATTGAAAATTATCTTCAGCAACTACAACATTAGGTACCCCACTTAATACTACCATTTTAAACCACGTTCAATCAAATACGCGGAATCAATAATATCGCAGCGTGCGAATACAATCGTCACAGGTGTAGTTCACTGTGGTTGACTGACGAGATTCAGAAAGGTTGCATCAATTGACAAGTCTACCTTCAGCAAATATGCGACTGTCTAAACATCCTGCGATCTTCACTTCCTAGCGCCACGGACGCATACTCAATTAGGTTACGAGAACAGTACTCCTCTCACTTTTATCCGCAGGCGTGCGCACGTTGTAAGAAATTGAATCGAATGACTTACAGAGGCATCGTAATTATTAGCGCCATATCACGGACCTGTCAAGAGTGCAAAGGCTCTATTAAAACAACCGCAACCACTCTGCTCCAGAAAAGAGAAGAACGCATTTCTTTTCCTTTCTTGTATTTTTCTGAATTTTTGTAGAATTCATGCTTTTACAGCTTGCGCTATCCAATGATACACAAAGGCTGTGTTGCACAAAAGTAAACAATGTGACGAAACAGCGGCATTCTTCGGAAATTAGCGCACACGTAACTTAATTCGACACTGTGCTGACTGGTAGAGTTTCCCTACAGGTTGACATTCAACAGGGGAATTCGAGAACGAAGTAAGTAATAAATTTTTTAGAGCGAGAAATTTGTTTTTAGGAAATTGCTTCACAGGCAATTTCTTCACTTTTCATTTACCAGCGCAGATAGGTTGACAAGCCGATGACCATAGTGTGCTTCACTCCGAACACGGCGGAGAGTTTTAACGAAAGACCTCTAGCCAGTTTGATGATACGAGACATTGTCACACTATAATTTCGGCAGGTGTTGTTATCATTCGGTGCGCGCTGTATACAAACCACAACTACAAATTTCTCAAACGATCGTCTCCAAACGAGTCGTCGGGCCCCTCAAAGGCCTCCAGGTTTTCATTGCTTGTCCTTTGCTCTTGGGGTCGCTCATGGCTGGGAAGAGATCGACCTCTTGCGTCATCTGTAGAACAAAAAGCAGCACGTAAAGCTGCAGGAGAGACTCGTGTTATGGAGGTCAGCTGTAGAGTAATAGTTGGTTTGTCGCTGCATTGGCTGTGTGGTTATGGTGGTAGGCTGCTAACCCGAAAGACGCGGGTGCGATGCCAACCGTGGTTGTCGGAATTGGACAGAGGCGAAACACCAGAGGCGCAGGCAATGAGCGAGGTCGGTGCACGTTAAGGAAACCCACGTGGTCGAAACTATCAGAGGCTGCAACTACGACACCCTTCATAGTGTGAGTCGATTTGGGACGTTAACGCCCATAAAGCACAAGCCAATATATGGCATAAAAGGACTGAATGCATTGAGAGAATGCAATTATCGCGTGCGCTAGTGTAGACCTGCGAGAGCCAGTAGTGTCAACTCGCTGCTGGCTTCGCCCCTTATGCATTCCACTAGCTTATTGTGACATTTTAGAAGTATCTGGCTCTCAATTTGCATTGATAAGAGTAGTGACTCAGCGATGCGATGTTGTGCGCGCGAGTACGGGTTTACCTTCCTGGCTGCCTCAGTGGCGTTACCTGAAAACACAAGCCTTGAAGAGGTAACAGCTCTGCGGTTGCGGGATACGGATAAGCAGTCTATCTCTTGGAAGCAATAGACTGCCATTCCAAGACCCGCAACCGTACAGCCGTTCCATGTAGAAGGTATGGCCTTCGTTAACTGCGCATCTATGCGCCCTCACTGCGGCTTTACAAAAAGCTAAGCCTTCACTCTCCGCTAAAAATTTACCGTCATTGTTTCCGAAACGATGCTGCTCACAGCAGTTCCAGATTTTATTTCTTAACGAAGCGTAACGAGAATGGGCGTAAGAGGAAACCAATAAGCCGCCGTCAACAAAAGCGACCGCAAGAAACGCCAGCGAAGGCAGAGGCACACGGACACAGAGGTAACGACAATTAACGCATAGCTGCGCTAATGATAAATCAAGAAAAATATAACGACAGAAATACTGGACTGCATGAGATTTCTCGCATTGATCAAGGTACATACTGCAGCTGAGAGATAATGGCTTTTTTTCAACAGTGAGAATTGCTTCATAAAGCGTTTCTCTTGTGTATCCCATGTATTTCGAATCAGTTCACGATTTCGTATCATATCTTCTGAAGGCCTTTAGACGACACTGCACAGTTGCCGGGGATTAGCTTACCAGAGGGTCGAATAAGTGAGAAGCTGATATATTCACCTGAGAAACTGTGGTGGCATTAATGGAGAACGATGTATAGGTATATAGTGGGCCACCTTTCGTGCACGCTCCACAAGCATTCTTTTCTGCATCAAATGCTAAGAAAGTGACGAAGAACCATCATCGACTCACCGCTCACTTGCGACAAAGAAGAGCGCTTCCATCTGGTAAAAGTAGTGAAAGCAGGTAAAAATCGCCGAATAACCATGGATGAACACAGGGGCGCTTTCGCGTGACTGCGATAAAGGTTAGCATAACTGGGCGTCTAACACTGCCCCTTGCTATACAACTCAAAGACTTTAAAGGGACACTGGGGACAAATAGAAGTTATCCTCTATTGATCGATCAGCGGTTAAGAATACAAAGTTGATACTGTAACTGAAACTGGTGCTTTTATAAGTCCGGAAATGACAAAGCACGCAATAAGTCTCGCCATCATCATCAGATTTCGAAAGTAAACTACGGAGCCTTGACACAGTTCCTTGGGATCGCATCCCTGCGGCTATTCACACAACCACGTTCTTCGATAAGGTGCTCACGGATCTTTTCTAGTGTAGATGCCGCGAGTTTTAGTCGAGTAACAGCATTATTACTAGATGCAATTTCGTCAGCTAGAAATGCGTCTTTTTCTGCCAGGGAAAAAAATCAACGTATCCACAAAATAAAGAAAAACGTTTTTTAGCGTTCTTCCTGCCACAGTACCGGTTGCAACACTTAAGAAGTCAAAAGCTTTCGTCTTTCGCATAGGTAGAGACTATGTTATTGCGTTTTCACCGCCGTAATATCCCCCGTTTTCTTCCTGAATCGATGCCTAAGTTCAGGTTAAAACTACGGCTTATTGGCGCACCGCCGCAAAAGGTGACAGTTATGGCTGGACTCTGTGCACTTGATTTGAAAAATAACATCAGCATGGCGCTGTCTACACATTCTACCGCAGCTGGTTCACCTGAGAGGTAGAATTCTGGCGTGCATTGAACGAGTACGATCTACGTGATTGATGGGTTCGGGGTGTGAACGTTGCAAAGAGGTTAAAACATTTCCTAACCCGTGCTAGAGAATGGGTCGGTGTCAAAGATTCACAAAGAAAACAATGCTTATAAAGCAAACAGACGTTACAGATGATTTCACAATCACTCGTACGAACAAATACAAGATGATTTAGAATACAAAACAATTCGCGCAAATCAACACTTGAGAGAGATTACAATACAAAAGCGATATTGCACCTAAAGTGCATTAACACAAGAGAGAGGCAAACAAACAAAAGATGATTTGTTCATAGTCCGACGACCAGAGGTTCACGACGGGGCCGTCGCGCACGCTGTCTTTCATGACAGTGGCTGAGCGAATGGTGTGTTCCCAGGAGAGGAGCGGGCGCAGTTCTCTGAAGCTTCAACAGCGGCTCGGGCTTAGACAGCGGCCAACGCCCTGCATGTATTGACACGCTCCGCGTCTGTTTGTGTATGTGCACGCAAAGGCAGGCGCGCACATACACACAGTATTAGCTGTGCGATTTCCTTGTTCGTCCGGTGCCGGGAGTGCGTCCCTATTGGGCCGGCGCGGAGACTGGCTTCCAGAAGCTTTTCTTCCTGCGTTGCTCCGCAGCCGGCGCATGAGTGAGGGGGAGGGGGCATCACTAAGCACGCTCAAAGTACACCCTCTTCGTCAGCAATAAGAAGAATCAACTCAAACATTCTGGAACTACGACGAAGTGGGCTGACGCAATTCCTCACGCGTCGCATCCGTGAGTGAGGTGGAAGGGTAGCAGCACCCACAAAGTTAGGCGCACTGCGGGGCTTCTTCCTGCCCTGTTTAAACTGCCCGCGCTTGCGACATTGCTTCCTCGCAGCGCCGGTTTCTTTTATTCAATGTATGCCGAATTCTGCGACAAATGTGCGCAGCGCGTAATGGCGATTCCTGCCATCGCTGACGACAGCAGGGAACACCTGCGTGAATGACTGCACGACACACGTTGAGAGAACGTGTAGCATAAGTCAGGAAGTAAACAGGAGGAGTGTATACTTTTACGTGCCAAAACTGCACTGGCCCGTGGAAGCAAGTCGGAGTGTATAGCTCCGCATCATTTCGTGCGCTTCTTATTTTATAACACGCGTAAACATCAGGAATGTAACGTTTTGGCCATGTGGGACAGGAGGAGTTGCAGTCACTGCAGCGTGTTTTGAAGCTTCGAGCACTTGCCCAGTAGCAAGACCATTAGAGAAGCTCAGACGACCTGGCGGGTGCGTGAAGAAGGAAAACAAGACACAATTGGAACCTGAGGTAAGTTGAAGCAACTATCGCATTCTAAAGGCGATCTTATCTGTATCTCGACTGAGTGTTGTCGCGATATCCAAATCTGGAGCCGGACGCGCAGTTTTGGGAGAGCCACCCTGCTTTCAAATATACATAAGGTTGAGTTCCTACTGAATTTAACTTTGCGAACTGAAGTGGTCCAGAATTGTTTACTAGAAAATACAAGATGAACTACTCGAATCTTATGCTAATCGGCTTGTAACCCGCATTCTGAGAGGGGTTTTTGTTTACCAAGAGGTAAGTTAATGACAATTGAAACGAAAAAAAGAATTAAGGTGGTCAATTGAATTAATCCAGAATAAATGGACAGTTTTCGCCTTCATGGCTCTTTTAATGCAGTCGCATTAGAACGGAAATTACAGCATGTTCCGACCGCAGCAATACCTATACAATTTTTTAAGGGCAAACTTCGCGAAAAACGTAGGAAAATGAAGAAAAAGCAACACAGGATAAGCACATCCTCACAACTCAAGGTTTAGTCAAAGGAACCAATACAATATGAGGACAGCTCTGGGAATCAATCGAAAAATTGTTGAGCTATATTATATCCTAAACACCAGAGCAGCGGCGAGCGCAAACAAGAGGTACGAGGTGAAGAAACCAAGACGAAGCAAAGGACGGCGTATAGCTATAAGCACAATTTACAAATATACAAAGTACACTAGCAAATGAAATCTTGGACAAACGCTGCCCCCGAAATACCAGAAGGAGCCTCGTATTATGTCGAAGCTCGCGTGCGTTCAAGAAAACGAGCTCGAGAAGACTTCCTTGCCAAAGTGCTGTGGTGGACCCAGAGAAGACAGCTGAAGGCTCTGCCAAGCTGGGCGCTCTCCCGCGCACGTAGCCCCGATTACCATTGGCAGGGAGCGAGATGCCAGCAGCCGTCGCCATGTATTTGGTACCTGTGACTGATATCGCTGTATCGAACGACGGCGCGGAGACCCTGGCTAAGCTTGATAAACGGTGGCCGCCCAACTGACCAAATCACGGAAGTGGGTCTCGGACCGTGGTTGCCGCAGAAGCAGCGCACTCCTTTCACGGCTGTGCCAGGCCGGAACGCTGGAATGACGAGCCCTGGAGCTGAACGCGACATAGTGGACGGAGGGCCATCCGGAACGCCCTTGAGAAACTCGGAGCGCATGGCCACTTACAGCGACAGCAGCAGTCACCGTAGCAGTCATAGAAGGTTGTTCCAGTGTTGTTGCCCTCTAAATTGGTTGGCTGGTTGGCCTCAAATAAAATGGCAAATACCCACTACGGGGCGTGGCCAAGACACAGGCGATCAACTGCCGGAACGAGGAGCATTTATAGAGGAAAAGGATTAGTAATAGGGTAAAGGATGACAGATTCGAGATGCAACCACAGGGGACCTGTTAACTGGGAGATCGAAGACGGGACGATGGCTTTATGTGCAAATTCCACACACCGAACGCAAATGCGCTCACAGTTCTTCTCCTTCTTCTCCTTCTTTTCATTAGTAAACATGGCACGTACCCACGTGGGGGGATTCGCCAAGGTACGGTGGTGAATGTCAAAGAAGTATTTGTGCGTAAAAAAAGCGGAGCTCTTTTGCGTTCTGCCTCCTCCTATTTGCTGCGCGTGCGCAAGGCACACGACTGCAGCAGGTCTTCGGCTCCTGAATATATAACAAAAAATTCTAGACCTAAGCTGACCTTTTCAACGCATCAGTCAGTGGAAGCGGACTGGCATTGGCGATTGGGAGGTCTGGAATGGAAGTCCCATTATGACGTTTCACAGGAGACTGCCCGGATGGGCGCCTGAGAGGCGATTTGGCCTCTCTACGCTCGCGTGCATTCGCCCCTCTTTATATGCGCTCCTCGGATCGAACGCGTTCCCCTGCTCACTTCACGGACTCCACGGACCGTTGCAGGAAGGAAATTCGAGAGTCCAGTTCTCAGTGTTGAGTTATTCGCAGTCTAAACCCTCCGTGGGGTGTGAGGACAGGAAAGCCGTATCTCTACATCACCGGTACGTAGCCACCACAAGAGCACTATCAGATGGTGGTGGGGCCCACCTACTCAGTAAGGCAGCCATGCGCCTTCCCTTTTCTCAAAACCAATGCAGTGTTTGCATTGTTTACACTGTTTCCGAAAGTAACGCGTGTTACGCGCATGTGACATCGACGTCGCTGTTGTTCCGCCTGTGTTTGGCTCTGTAATATACTGCAGCTTTCACTGTAAAAAACATAGAGAAAGCCTGCTTCGTGAGTGTGTGAGGCTGCACGTGAGTTGACCAAAATACGTCCGTGATGCGCGCAAGCTATCAGACGCTCTATTTCTATGTCTCTAAATAGCATTCTTTTGAGCGCTTTCTCTTCCGCAATCCTTAAGTGGTGCTCAGGAATGAATACGAGTGATGCCGCTTCTCTGATAACCATAGTTTCTTTTCAAATCGAAAATTTTCTTAAAGCATCCAGTGTGAACCACGAGATTGTACAGAAAAAACATAGATAGCAAATGCCCAAAAGACAGGTAGGTTCCCAAGACTTTTTCCTGTTTGGGTTCCCTTCACTGTGAGGAAAAATACTAAGGCCAAATGAAGGTATACCGAGATAAGAACTGGAAAAGCCTATCTCTTCTTTCTTGATCTTGTTAAGTGAATATGAGCCATGTTAATTACACCGTCGGGTTTGCAACTTGACTTATGATTTAGGGCCAGGCGGAGCACTTCTAAACAAGTGCAGTTTGATTGACTGAAAAGTTCTTAAGAATTTTTAAGGGTGACTGGCTGGATCGCTGGTCCAAGAATCCGTTGAGTTCGGCTGCCGTCCTGCCTCTGCACAGCAGCCGTAGTTGGATCTGAGGTTCGTAGCTAGAATGTGCCGCCTACCATTCCTCCATCGTTGGATTTAAGGTCGTTTGTGTTTCTTCACACTCTCACTTCATATAGTAAAGGAAGCACATTCTTCCACAGAATATATAGTCAGGTGTATGCATTTTGGGTGCGTATAGGCTAATCTAGCTGCTGATTAGGTATGTGTTCGATTGTTCGCATCTAAATTTTATTTCTTGTTCCCTGGTGCGGCTCAAGCCTGCAACGTATTCTCTTCTACTTAATCTGCGATGCCACACAATGTACCTGTAACCAATAAATGGATCCAGTGTGGTATCCTCAAAGTTGAGGGATGCCTGGGAGAGTGATGCGCAGGATGTGGCGTGAGCGCCTTCGTTCCCTCCGTCTGAGCACTTCCTGGGGACCAAAACCAATGCAGTGTCAGTCGAGAACGTGCTTGTCTCCTGCTTTGATGTGAAGATACCTGTACTCAATTTTTTTTAAACAAGTAATGAAAAGTAAGTTTCATTAATAATAAATACACAGACGCTGCGCGTTATGGCCTCGTTTCTCACCGAGTATCAAGATTCTCTCCACGCTATTAGGAAAAAAAATTTAGAGAATCAATAAATGATTCGTAGGATGCCGTGCAGAGATGGCTGTGGGAACTACTTTGGCAACGCGGCAACTTTGGCGAGAAAGCTGCCTTTCCTCACACTACCTTTTCCTCACCCCGATGCCCGGTAGCGTCGCTAGAGACGGCGTACTTATTGGGTACGCGGCTCTCCCGTCCAGCTGGCCTACCGCAGATCTTTTCTCAACACTGCTGGAAGTCGAAAGGATATGGCGGCGCCCAGCTAATGTTGCTTAGCACAGGAGGCACCTTCACAGCACGTACTCAATATCTCAAGGTTCGCGCCAGTGTTGTTCATGTGGTAAACCCATAGACGGCAATCGGCGACAACTTTAAATCGCAATGTTGCCAAAGCTACATAACCGGAACACGTTAAATCCTCCCTCCCTAGAAGCCGAACGTAGTCCCCGGTTGCAAATAGTGCTATCTGTTCAGACGAATTGCTATCGTAATAAACGTTTTGAAGATATATTTTTAAACTAACTGCTAATTTTTAACATCAGACCGGCGCAGAAAATAAATTTTCTTTGGTACACATGCAGGGATCATGCGCGTGGCCGGTTTCGGAGATGCCTGGCCCTGACAAGGAAGATGGTTTGGTCTCCGCTGCAGGTTATCAGGAAGAAGAAGATATTTTACCGAAGCTACACAAATGTTAGACAGGCAGCACAATGCCTCACTCCAATTTCAGCGGAATCGTACGCAGGAATGACGACAAATAGACGACAGAGGAAACAGGCGCCTCTACGTTGCGCATCTTATTAGGAGGGTTTTCGCCGTGGAATGGCCTGTACATGTGTAGACAGAAATTTTCGTTTTTTAGGCTCCTCTATCGTTGTGAGGACTCCTATTATGAACGGGGGTGAATCGACCACTGCGGTTCGAAGCCAGAGCAGCGAGATTCTAACCGAAGCGCCCATTCTGCACCGAAGACTGCTTTCTGAGCCCTAGCAGAGAGGCCTGCGTAAACTTGAGGCCCTTTGCGACGAAGAAGAAAACCAGCTTGCGCGGATATTGAGCTCTGTATATGTGTGCGTATATTTGTGTGCGCGTGCCTGTGAGCTGCAAGTAAGTGGCCATGGAAGAAGCGTAGAAGACGGCGAGCAACTGTGAGTGAACCAAGAGCGCAGATTTTTCGGAATATCTGTACGGATGTGGGACTTGACGAAAGAACTATTAGGGGAAAAATTTAGGCATTAAATTTGGCCATTTTGTATTCGATTACTCTTAGTCAGCAGTCATTGAAACGCCATTAAAAATTGGCTCTGGCTTAGCTAAGGTTAAGCCTGGATATCTCGAAGCGAAAAGCTCTCGCTGCTTTTCAGCCAACTCCAAACCTACCACTTCTGTATCTCTGTTTCTGCGCCGACCGACTGTTGCTTTTTTTTCTCCTTCCATAGCGAGTGTCAGCGCCTGTTCTATGCGCAAGCGCGCCTTATATACGCCTCCTTCAAATGCGCACTGCGCACGGCTGCGGCGAAAGGTCAAACGGTGGCGACGAGGAGAAGCGGCGGCGCTCATGCACAGTAGTGCTCGGCGGTGGCGGCGAAAGGTCAGGCGACGGAGTCAGCGCGTAGCCGCGGCAACGGCTACGGCAGCAGCGGTCACCTGCGCTCCGCGTGGCGTCACTCGGTTTCGCGCATGCGCAGCTGTGGCAAATCTGTAGTGTGGCTCACGCGAAGCGCGGTGTTGACGAGCCTAGTGAAGCTTTTTGCATAAAAACCTAGCCTTCGCAGAGGAGTCCCTAGAGAGTCTGCAGCACGTACTATTTCCATTTGTAGGCGATGTTGAAATATTTAACCCTACCGTTGTTGTCACGCACAACACCCGCTGACAGTGCTGATGCCTTTTGAGAGTCGTGGCGCTGAAGGCGTCCAAATGCCATGTGACGCAAGCGAAAATGACTTCACCTTTGTATTGGTAGTGTAACGAGGAGCGGGCATCTTTGACTACCGTATTTAAACTCACTCCATACGATATTTCCGCAGAGACGCCACAAAACGCACTATCACATCATTCATGGGCATCACAGTTAATTATTAGAAATACCATCCTGTTCAAAAATTTACGAGACCACGGTCTTGCTAAGTAACTGTTCAGTGAAGCTCGAACAGTAGCGTTGGCATTTCAAAGCCTGAAAGGAGGACGTCGAAATCATTTCCACCTGCAGAGATTCGAAGCGCTGGCGTTGCTATCGAGCCACCCTGTCAGACGTAGGTGGAAGACCGGCACCTGGCAGCTTTTGAAAAGGGCTTTGGATTTCAGGGTCCGCACTTCAATTGATCCTGTTCGAAAAGCAAGTTAGTATCGTCTATCACGATTAAAATTTCATTGACAGGCCTGCCTGCACCGAAATAAAGTTTCATATTACTGTAAAAATTTCCGCTGGAGTGTGATAAGAATGAAAGAGGCCTCAAGAATGCCATGTGCTAGGCTAGAGAGACATATGCAAGCGCTATTACCTGAACTCACGAATACGAACACTCCTGAAGCGGTCGTGAATGTCTTATCCGTCCTTTATTTCTGCCCCTTGTCCGTTTTTTGCTCTAAGTTCTTTCGAAAACCGAACAAGGTCGCCGACAGATATGCCGAGTGGGTTGCTATGGTCAATCTAAGAGTGTTCTACCACAATGCATTTATTATAACGGTCACCTAACAAGCTTCAGCTTGAATTTCAGGTTTGCTGTCGCCTAAAGTCAGATAGAAAGGACGTAGCCTTTGAAGGTCCCATTCAGTCCTTTGGTTTAGAAAGCACCGTGGAAAACAAAGCTTTCCACTTAATAGTTTTCTAAGCAGGGAGATTTTTATTGTTCAATTTTTTTTTCATTCAAGATTCGCGAGGTTCAAGCTCAACCAAAGGAGAGAAGGAAGCAAAAAGAGGCAGCAGTACGGAAAAATAAATGCGCTGGAGGGGGAGAACAACAACACTAACAGGAGACACAATAGATAAGCTGCTGAACAAGTTTTCTTTTTTAGGTAGTGAATTGACGCGCACTCACGAAAAAAAGAGAAGTGCGTTGATACGACGTGAAAATAGCTCTTCGTCCCAATAAATCCCCATTTCGGAATGAGTAGGTTCGTTATTATGCGCAACAAGATAGCATCTTTATGTCCAGTTGATCTTACAGCTTTCGGGCACGCTTGTTTAATCCCTCATGGTAAACAATTCGGCATCAGTGAGAAAATCACACCCGTAAAACGGCTCATGGTCTCGCATAAATGCAAAAACTGGAACAAGGACGACAACAAAAACATGCTGCGAGAACCATGGACAAGAAATATTGATATTTAACCCAGGAATGTTGTTTTCTGGCAAAAAATCTACTATTCAGTGGATCTATATGTACGTTTTTACTTGGAATTAAAACTTATTCCACAGAAATATATGAGAAATCTGAAGTTAGCGAACACAAGGCTCACTACGCCGTATTGTCAATGCGACTCTGCGGTGACTTGAGATAGAAAAAGAATAATCGCACGCTGAATTATACGCTGCTTGGAAGGTAATTTCTTCCCCGAGGGCCGTTTCGTCAGCAACTGGAGAAGTAGGGTATCAACCACTTGCTGAGAAGTGAGACACTTTCGTAATGGGCATATGCCACCCAGGATGAAATGTAGAGACTGTTTAGTCGTTGACGTTCGAGAGATATTGTGAAACAAAATCTGAACCATCGCTCCTAAAACTGTGCACGAATTTCGTGTTATGGTGTTACACTAAGTGCAATACTTTGACTACGTTCAGAATGAGAGAAAAACTAATTCTTCAATATTTAAGAGGCGTTAGCATTTAATAAATGGCGCCCTTAACAGCTGCAACAGCAAGCACAGCATTTATGTAAAATATACAGGCTGTGTTCACTTTTAGGTCTTGCTGTGTGGCTGACTTTGAAACGTCAGTGCCTCAACGTCAGTCACTCTACGGGGAGACACACATTCGCCCTCGCGTTTCTGAAGATAAGTTTCATGAGACGACAGAGAGCCGCACTACACAGGATAGAAGCAAACCGCTTCCGATCGACCGAGGAGTTGGAAGCGCCGCAGACCACTTCAGCGGATTCTTCTCAGCAGCTGGAGCCGTCTCATTGCTCCTGCAATTTTATGTGGCACTAATATTTCCTCACCGTTTTCAAGGCGGAAGCCTTTAATGCCTCATCGTTGTAAGCAGCAGTTGTCGACAGAAATGTCACGCTTTTCAATTGGTCGAAGCGGTTGTGACGTCACAGTGCGCGAATTTCAAACGAGGCCAATTGTACTTTGGCTACTAACCATGGAACCAATGAAAGGGATCGTATAGTGATGGTCCAAGTAAGTTTGACTGAGTTTAGTTAATTGCTCACTTAACAAATTAGTCTAATTAACCTTTGTAGTCAGAGCAGATAAATAAATAAAACCGACTAAGAAACTGGCCGAGCTTGGGAATCGAACCCCGGTCTCCGGAGTGCGAGTCGAGCACGCTACCACTCCGCCATGCCAGCTCGATGGTTTCGAATGAACAAAGCAGCGTCTAGTGAATACGATGTCTTCTTTTACTCCCATCTTCCTCCCTTCCCGTTACGGCGAGGTTTAGGTGTCCACCGAGATATGAGAGACAGATACATGTCCTTTCCTCAAAAACCAATTCACCGACGAGCAAGTCGCATTTGTACGCGTTTCAGATTGGTCCAAATTGTCGTAACGTCACCGAGCGCGAATTTTGACGGGTGTCCACCGAAATATGTGAGACAGTTACTGCGCAACTTCGTTTCCTCAAATACAATTTTCGACTAGTGTCTACTAAGATATGTGAGACAGTTAATGCGTAATTTTGCTTTCCTCAAATACAATTTTCATTTTCTTCATTACGGCCCCTCTTCTTTCACTCACACTTCCTCCCTTCCTGTACGGTGCGGCTCAGGTGTCCACCGAGATGACAGAATTACAGCCCCATTTCCTTTCCTTAAAAAGCGTTGCGTTCAAAGGGCAATGCATCGCGCCGAACGGGTGGTGGCGTTCCTTGGACTCCGTGGCAGCGCTACAGCACGCTGTCACGTTCCACTCCTTAAGGCGAAGCTTAAGCGTAATTAATTGGCAGTTAATTAATGCACCAAAAAAATGTGCAGTCAACAATCGCGTAGCAGAATGCGGCACTCAGGCTTTCGCCTTTCACCACTTTAGCCGCTAAAGTTCCGCGTAATTTTTTTAATATTTCTTGAATTATTTTAGGTCACTCCCGCCCTTTTGGCGTTCGCTCTTTCCGCAGGGATCAGCTCGAATTCCTTCCATATTCAACATTGCCTTCCCTGTCCTACCTTCCGAGCTCCTCGGCACAGCGCGTGGATGTGGTCATGCGGAAAATATTTTCATCTGAACTTCTGTGGCGTTGTGCCTTCAAATAGACACCTGATATCAACCGAGAGAGTGGTGTTGGTAAGTGTACTCTGGGATGAAACACCTACCTCTGGACTACATTTAACCAAGCAACAGGGCTTGTTTTTTAGCAGGGTAACGGAAAACTCGCAGCGCCCCTTAAGCTCTTAATATAAGTAAGGTCTGAAGAAACTTGGTCCTCATCTTTCGAGACGTGTTGGTTTTAGGGATGTTGTAGTGGCTCCACTATCTGGCTGAGAAGCAACTTTGTTCCTTGGCTACCTTTGACAAAGACCCTATACTTCGCTTCTCCATTTTGTAAACCAGCATATTTCCTGCGGCGTTCTTGCTGATAGACGATCATGGTGGACGTTAATAGCAACGTAAATGACAAAATAGCATCTGGGAGTAGTACAGGTTTTATATTTGTCATCCGTATAAAATTTCTCCTGTTCAACCGATCCCTGCAACAGTTATGTCCTTTTCTTCACAGTGCGACATTCGATACTCCCTGCCCGCTAAACCAACTATCACTCGACGCGACTCTCCACGTTGGAATAGACGGAAACTTCAGCAATACACGTATCTATGTACCTCAAAAAACATAAAAAACATGAACTTCGCTTATATTCCAGGCCTTCAGGCTTGCACGCACAGAAGTTCCAATTTACAAAGCTGCACACAGGATAACGCCCTCACTATCCATCTTGGCATTCCGAAACAAGACTTAGTGCCCGGTCTTGAAGCTGCGCCGGGAACCTTGCTTCTATTCCTTATTTTCTTTTATTTTGTTTTATGTTTATGGGTGTTTAATTAACGTTCCAAAATGACTCAGGGTATGATGGACGCCGTAGTAAAGTGCTCCTGAAGTTTTGACCACCTGGGGTTCTTTAACGTGTACTGCAGTGACATCGCACAGTACACAGGCCTCTAGAATTACACCGCCATAGAATTTCTACCACGACGGCGAATTCGATACTCGCGGCTTTCTGGTCAGCAACCGAGCGTCATAACTACTGAGCCACCGTGGCGCATTTATTTCTTTTACAATAGAGCAGGCAGCATCGCTACCCTAGCAGGAGAAGATTACATGCGTTGCAGTAAAAATTAAGCGAACATATTTTCATAGGAACATTAAGCAATAAATGAAAGCGAATAGTTTCACTGATGTGTTGTGAGGGGAAAGTCTGAATTCTGGTAGATTTTGTCCTGGCGAAATGTGGGCGTACTACTTTGGAGTGGTTCAGTTTAGCGGATCTATAGATGCCGCGTGACAAACCAGATTTGTTATACAGATTTTGAAAGAATGTCAGCCTGGAGACCTGAAGGAGTTCCTTACTTCACACAAGATAAAAGTCCTTGCCAGTGTGCTGTCTAGTGTGAAGCCTATCCTCCTGTGATTGCTCTATATTCCAGACATTTGCTCAATGCTAACAGCACCCGCCTAATTCAGCGTACGTCTAAAGAGACGTAAAGGACATTCATTATCCGCACACTGAGAGCACCGCAATGGCTTCTTGAAAACATATTTTCGTTGACCCAAAATTTGCAAGGTAGTCAAAGACCAATGGCCGTAAAGCTTGTTTTCAAAACACGCGTCCAGGTTCCCTTTTCACCTTTGGACTATTTTCCGACACATAATTGACTGGCAATGCTTTAGGGCGCAGATGAGGCAACGTGAGCGTAATTCTCGAGGTCTAGCAAGAAGGGTTAATTTTTATCATTATAAAGAAAGCCCCCCTTTCGTAGCCGACCCCTACGGCCAGAGCCCAATTGCAGCTCCGAAAAGGAAAAAAAATGGCTTCATAATCCAAGCCTGGAAGCCAATGAAGCATACACGACTCAAGAAAGCAAAACAAGGATGGTAATGAATGGGAGGCGCGGAGGACCGCGCGAAAGTTTTCTTCCTGTTCTGCACTCGCCCGTTTGTCTTGAAGCCCACGAACTCGCTTTCGGTCATCCACATTTGTTTACCCGTGTCTGTATCGAGGGAGGGTTACTACAGGGTGAAGTGTTCCTCTAACCCACCCGAAGCCTTTTGAGATCGCAAACCGCTCATGCGGTTGTTGTATATACTCGTATGTAGTAGCCAACGGCGCAAAAGGTGGCTGCGCAACAGTGTCTTCAATCCGCTGTTGATGGACATAAGTTCTGCTGACTTGCATTGTTCTAGGCGATGCGCAAAACTCTTGCAGCATTGAATTTGGCGCAGATGTCTCACGAATTCAATGACTTCGCTGCGCAGACTTGTGGATTGCGCAGTTAATACTTTCTTTCCAGGGTGACACGTGTGACTAGAGTGCTTTGGTGACGTCACCTTTAGAGAGCTGCAGCGGCGCGAGCTGATAATGGCGCCGATGTGGGCGTGCTACGAAGCATTCCTTTTATTACATTTTAAAGCCCTTATGCTAAGCGGTAACCTCATGCACCATTGTCCAAGCGTCGCAGCGCCCATTACAGCGCGAGCCATCGGCCCGTATCGTTCACTAGGGAGCAGCAGAAAGCCTGCGACTTCAAAGCTCAAATTCAAACAGGAACTGTCAGCAGCGAGGCCACCCATGCTAAATAGCACTGATGTAGTTCTACACTTTAAAGGGATACTGAGGCGGTTTTCAAATCAGCTTATCTTCTTGCGTTTTGAAGTAGGGTCGCTGCTGATCACGTCTGTGATATTTTTTTCGAATTTGGCTAAAACAGTGGCGCAATCACCAATTGAAAGGGCGATGTTTAAATCTCCCGCGCCCCGCCGAGCGCAGGAGAGGAGAGCAGCGGAGGGGGAAACCTCGTCCATGTCGGGCAACGTGACCTCACGTTGAGGAGCCGGGGACACTTCGACGCAACCGAGCGACCCCATTTACACAAACGGAGCTCGGAATTGCGGGCCCTCGCGGGCCCCACACGGGCAGCCCATGGGGGCCCGATGTGGGATATGTGCGGCATTTGCAACTCGGCATCGCGCGGGACCCACAGGGGCAGCCCAGTGGGCTTGCTACATAGGACCAGCAGGGGACCCCTATGGTCTGCATGCATAAAAACGATACAGGGGGCTTTCCTCGGTTCTTTGTGGGACCCATAGGGGCAGTAATGGGCTTCTTAGAGGGGACCTCCAGGGGGGCTTAGGCGGCAGTGCAGCGGGGACCCACACGGGCTAGCCCAAGTCCGGCCCACATGGGCAAGCCGAAGTCCGGCCCACGTGGGCTAGCCCAAGTTCGGCCCACAGGCAAACACACATAGACCAAGAAAGAAACAGGACACACACCAGCGCTGAATTCAGCGCTGGTGTGTGTGTCCTCTCTCTTTCATGGACTTGGTGTGTGCGCGATGTTGAACCATCATTATGAATATACACTAATTAGCCCAATCTGGACTTCACCCACAGGCAAAACAGTCCACTTTTGCTTCTCAACCGGTTTTCCTTGGGGGATGGCTCCCCCGCCCAATTGCTTCTCCTTGTTAGAGACACCTCGGTGCGCGCTATTTTTTTCCCATTGAACAAGAAACGCGAGCTGTGATGCATTACGGGAAAGTTCTAGTATTGGACAGTCGCAGGTATTAAGCGATAGCGTAAGGAGCTCGTTCAGGTGAAATCCCAGCTCCGCCCGTCGGAAAAACACAAAATTCCTGTAAATAGAAAAAGAAAATAGCCCCACTGCGCCAGGTGGGCAAGTAACGCGTATGCCACGAAGGTTGTTTGTTCTTTATTCCCGTAGGCCAAGAAGGGTAATTGCTTCAGGCGTGTTTGAGCGACACCCATTGAACGCGTGGTCGGGTGTATGGCTTAGTAAACTGTGTTTGGGATGTGTTCTGGTCTGACAGTAATGAAAAAAACAAACAAATATTGGTGTGGTGAATGGGGGCTTAACGTCCCAAAGCGACTCAGGCTATGAGGGACGATGTACTGAAGAGCTTCGGAAATTTCGACCATCTGGGGTTCTAAAACGAGCAAAGACATCGCACAGTACACGGGCCTCTAGAATTTCGCCTTCATCGAAATTCGGCCGCCGCGGCCGGGATCGATCCAGCGTCTTTCGGGTCAGCAGCAGAGAGCCGTAAACATTGAGCCACCGCGGAGCCAGACAAATATTAATATGCAAATTACGCGTCAGAAATTGGACGGAATGAAAAGGGGTGTTATGGTGTTTCAATGTACTGGAACAAATGGTGTGTATGTGTACAAGTGGCGTAGTATGCCGTGCTCTGTAAGCTAGATAAGGATTGATCATAGGTAATCAATAATTGGGATTGTAATCCACGATCGTTATCGGTAAAGTGGATTTGGATTGGTAATCGCTAAGAAATAAGAAAAGGAAAAAAGACGAAAAGAAGCTACCGAGAATCTCACGCAGCGGAAGGTGTACGTCACATTACTTAAAAAGAGATAAAGCGTGCAAAAGAAGACAGGACGAAAGAGAAGGCACGGACAAGCCAGGCGTCTCATGACGCCTTTCCCCGAGGATTGGCAATGCTCAGTATCGTGAATGCACCTCACGCCTTTCGTATTTGAATCAATATTGTGTTTCAAATGTGTATCGTAACATTGTTGGTTTGTAAACTGGTTGCTCGGACGATTCCAATGCTTGCTTGGTCATCCTCCTTTTTTTTGCGGCACACTCGCAGGGCCTTAAGCCGCACCCCCTCAGGACGCTGGTCGCTGATTGCGCTCGCACGTATGCACCATATGCCTTTGTAAAGAAAGAATACACACCACAAAACTAATTTTAGTCTTGTTATCATGAAGGACAAGAAATTTCGGTATGTAACAGAGAAAATTTTTTGGTATTTTGTCTCTCTACGCTGTGCAATCTACAACTAGCTGGTTCAAAAGACACTGAACAACTAGAAAGTTTCTGTTGACGCCGAGCATATAACTGAGACGGCGGCAGTACTCAGACAACAGAGTGATTTCAAATGCGTACTTACGTCCTAGCAGCACGACGTCGCCGTCATAAAATCCGCCTTCTCCGCCGTGGCCTCCACCGCTAAAATGTCAGTAAATGTCACTGTTCACCACTCACGTCTTTCGGACCGAAGTTATTCAACACTGAGACAAGGACGACAGGGTTCCACCATACTTGCACTGGACGTACGCATGGAAGGCGATGTCATCTTCGATCGTGGATTGATCAAGCAACACGAGGAAAGGAACACAAAAATGTATAACACAAATTCAACGACGACTAGCGAGTGCCAGCGTGTTTTCGCAGCTACCTGCATCCCTTGACACTCAACCCAACCGCAGGAAAGATAAACCTGTTCCAAACAAACGCAGGAAAGGCCGGACACAGTGAACAAGTAGAATCGGAACGCCCTCTCCACTTCATGGAGCGTCGCGGGGAGTGTGGTCGGGAGGGCGGCTTAAAATGTTCGGTAGTGGGCTGTAGAGTGAGTGCCTCCGCGCCATTTCGGGGAAGGGGGCTGGGAGGGACAGGACAGACACAGAGGGGCCCTCGGGCAAGGAACAAAGGCAGACAGAAAAACCAGGGTTGAGCAGGTTTTTTTTTTTGAGAGTGGACCCAGGAAAAGCAGGGAAGGCGGTGGTGAGAGGAGAAAAAAACTTGAAAAAAAAGTGCGCAAAGACAGGTTACTCGTGTGACGTTTCTACAGGAGTTTGTCTTTATTTTGTTCTCTGTAGCACTGTACCTTTTCACTAGCTAACCTTTTCTTTTTCGTCGATAGAGATGTCGGCGATTTGTGATTAGTATCTCTTCCTGATAGGTTGAAGGGTGGGGCAGCTCGCGGTGGCGCTTGGCCAAGTTGTGTTATCAATGTGCGATCACTAGATGAATAAGACGCGCAAAGAATGCCTGCACAAAACCAAAAATTTTGTGTCTTGATCGATGCATCGCTACAGACGGCTCCTAGCGGACATTAAGAAAACTGCTGCAATTAACGCGACAGTAACAAACCTTTTGCAGCCTCTGGAGCAGTTGCCGGAGGCTCGCTATGTTCATCAACCAGTCATGAATTCCATGCGCCACATGTTGCATGGGGGCGACGAAAGCGCTTGAAGTGCTGGCGTAATTGAAGTGCGTTGAAACAAGCAAAAAACCTTATCCTGGCAGCTTTCTCCGCGGCGACCGTAGCACACCAGAAAAAAATACAATGCGATAAACGCAAAAGAAGCACCAACAAATCTCAGAAGCGGGTTCTTTTGTTATTACGACGTTCAAAGAGCACCTCTTCGTCAGAGTGAAACGTGCAAGGTCTTGCTATTTGGTCACGCTTAACCCTTTTACCTCTGATGTAGGATATACAGGCAGACTAAATGCGAGAATGTCAACTCTTCTCGTGTACAACTAGTGTACGTGTGACTGTCGATAGGTTTTGCCCGGCAACTCGCTAATGGCGCATGATGTTTCTGCACTGTGAAGCCCAGAGTAATCTGCGCAGGATTTATGAAGGCTGCTGGCGGATATATACTAGCCATTTCCCGCACACACTGCATGTTTTGCTACTGCGCAGCTCACGCTTAGGCCTTTTCTACCAGATATGTACGATACAGGCGGGGAAAATGTTGGAATCGCAATTGTGCCCATGCCTAGCCCATATATTTTCCATGCAGGACCAATTTAGGCTACTGGCGGAAATACTGGTGTTAGCCCACACACAGCCCAATTGGTTCCGTTAGGGCGCTGCACGGGCAGCCCCTGTTGGGTGTGCCCGCACTTCACCGTCATGTAGCCCCATCTTTTATGCACACGAACTGCACGCAGCCCATGCTTACCCCGTTCATACCCGATTTAGAATACAGGCGGTGAAGACATCGGAATGGCAAATGTGCCCATGCCCAGCCCACGCGGCATCTTCGCCGGTGTTGCTAAGACAGCCCAAACTGCATTCCTGAAACGCTTCGCCACTGTGAAGCCCATAGTTTAGCCCCTGTATTTCCTACGCGGGACCCATGTCGGCTGAAGGCGGGAATACTAGCCCTTTGCCCACACAAAAACACTGCGGCTCCGTCATGGTGTTGTACGGGCAGCCCCTTTTGGGGTTGCCCGCGCTTCACCATAATAGAGCCCGCATCCTAGCCCACGTGTATCTGCGGTGGGACCTAGGTGGGCTGCCCAGTCTGTTTAAGCCCATGCCTAGCCGACGAGGGACCCATTCGGGCACGAAGTGGGCAGCCCCAGCGTTTTGTGCCAGCACTGCACCCACGGGGGA
The DNA here is from genome assembly GCF_055824585.1 of Amblyomma mixtum. NCBI lineage: Eukaryota > Metazoa > Arthropoda > Arachnida > Ixodida > Ixodidae > Amblyomma > Amblyomma mixtum. Next base: position 228,903,791 of record NC_143014.1, on the reverse strand, counting down.
CCCCTGTGGGTTTATTGCGGGCAGCCACCAGCCCTCATTGCCCATGTCGGACCCGCATGGGCCCGCCACCTTGTGCTACTGGGGGAGCTTTCAGCGAGCGTTGTTTACCGTGCTGCATGCGTTGTTCTTCGTACTGCGTGCGTTGTGACGTACAAAGCGTGTCAGCCGACCTTCAGCATCAGGTTCAACACGAGGTACTTCTCTGCGTTCGTGACAAGAACAACTACGGCTGCGACTGTGTCGTATTTGACTGTTCTCCACGAGGTCATAAGCCCGCAGCGCAAGCGCTCGCTGCTTTGACAAAGAATTCAAGCCAACCAAAGCAAGCGTAATCTGCTCGAAGCACTTGCGTAAGAGCGGCTGCATGCAAAGCTTGTCACTAATGTGATCACTAGACATTTCTGTCAAAAAAGCACGGCTGAACCATGATACAGTTCCTTTGATTTTCTCGCGCATGAGAGGTGGGTCACCATTCCCATGAAGCGCCTCTTCTAAAAGTAGAAACATGCTCACGTAGCCTCTGCAGAACCTTTGGAGAGGCTCAACCATGAGTCGCTCTCCTCAGCTTAGGTCGGGCCAGACCACCTGCGGCGTGCTCAGCAAGAATCGGTTCGACGCATCCAAGCAAGACAGCATCGAAGCTATTCATATGCGGCCATTGCTGTCAGGTCACTATAATGGTAGCTAAGGGATTAAAATGAAAGCGCTGGACAGAGGGCTGTCTGATTTTGGACGCAAATTTAAGAGAAAAATGAACGCCAACCAAGTTTGCGAAAAAAAAAACACGACGTTTCCAAACCTTGCTCGGTTTCTTCTTCAAGTTGTGGCAGCGGGCGAGTTGCAGCTTGGCATTTAAACACACATATAGTTGACCACCGGGTAACTGAACCTAAACTGCAGATCTAGGAAGGGCGAACGTGTCCGAGGAAGCGATCAATATTTCCCAACATCTGCTCAACGCGCAGCCTTTTGCCCGGATTTCTCTTTCCAGCGCACAATGATTGCGTCACTATTCTGTAGTCACATGCCTTGCGGTGCTTGTCCACTGCGCTTCGCTATTTTTACGTCAGCTTTGTGCTGCTTCATCGTTTCCTTGAAATACTTTGTTGCCCCAACCTACAATGCTGGGTACTGAGGAGGGTTTTTTGTACACAACGCCTTGGGACTTCTCTTTAGGATGACGCTCATTCAAGCAGGCCAGGAGGCGTCCGGTGGTGGTAATTGGCTTGAGTATTGTACTTCCGACAATACGAGAATGCCGGCACTTTTTTCCGCATGTAATGCATACGCATCTCTCATGCTGGCGTATGATTGTGCTTTCAGGTTCAGGTTTCAGGTTTCAGGTATGCTTTTTGGTTTCAGGTGATACTTGGAATGGACACACTGTAGTATCCTTTGGTGGTCAGGAAAATAGTCGGCATATTTGCTTTTATAACACCACGGAAAGCTGCGATCTGTACTCAGCGCAGCGCCGGATTCATATGGGCAGCTTGTCTTGTCCTCAAAGTGTCGTCACGACCTCTTTGACCAATCACAGGCGGCGGCTCGCCCCAAGTTTTCGTCCGCGGCACAGGCAGAGTATTTCAGCTAGAAAAGGCTATTCGCGCTTGGTTTTGACTTATTTGGGTTTGATATTCGTGTATACAGCATGAAAAACACAGGACGACGCTGCCAGCCCGATTTTAACAAAAACTGCTTCATCTCTCTTTAAAGAAGCATCATGTCAATACTTCGTCTTCCTTCTCAGCCTGCCTTGTTTCCTTTTAACATAGCTTTCTTAGAATTGATTCTGAAGGCTGTGTAGCAAAGTAGCTTTTCGTCGTTATTCGAAAGCGCTGTAAAAGCAGTAATGCTATAGGGACGAAAATTTAATTTTGTACGATCTTAAATTTCCACACAATTGTGCGGCGAGCCTCCGTGGAGCCGCTATTAAATCACAAATTAGGTGCATACCACAAAGAAAATTCTGTAATTTCTAATTTCGTTTGGGTAACTAAGCTGATTTTTCTCAGTTATCTGCACAGGAAACAATGTTCTTTTGTTGTTGCTGCTTTTTGAGAGGAACAAAGCAAAGAGAATGCATGAGCGCATTATAATTCAAACATGTTTCTACAGGTTCACTAAACGCCGTAATGTTACCATTAATAAGACATGAGACACCTGATAGCAAATTACGTAACTTTATAGTAAATACATTTCAAATTAAAACACGCTATCTTTAACAGAAAATTAAAGGTTGGTGAAAAAAAATTCTCCAAAGTACCGCCTTCACCACAAGGGCGGTACACGGTGGCCCGGAAGCGGAAGCGACCTGCGTAAAAAAGTATATAGAACTGAATGAGGCAAAATAAAGACAGATAAAACACTACAAATCCGTTTCGCCTAAGGCAGTAATTATAATTAATACAGGCACAGGGGCCCCGACCTCCTAAATCTATTCTACAATCTGCGTGCAGAGTAAATAAAGATTGCGGGTAGGAAAGAAAACAATATCGCACGAAATATTTGTTTACTGCAGCGTTGTTTCTCTGTGAGCCTCACAGACCGTCCACGGACTCATCATCATTCGGCAATCTTATACCGCTTCAGGAAAAACCGGAATTCAAAATCCCGACTCCCATTGGTCCCAAAAGTTTTTATTTCCACCTTAAAATCTGCCGACCATCAAGTCTTAGTTGCTGATGAAAACTGTTAAATGCAGAGACACCTCCTCTCCTTAAAGCTGAAAAATATGCCTGGGGGGACGATACTTGCGAAAGCTGTTGTTCCCTCTTACTGATGCAGCAAACACGGATGAGCCTAGATCTCATTCATCAAAATCGGTAGGGCGCATGGGCGTCCCGAAAGGGGCAAGGGGGGAGGGCGATTGCTCCCCCCCCCCCCCTGGAATTGTGGATATTAAATATTTATGCCCTAGTAGAATAGTAGAAAACAACTATAAAACTACCACCTGCCCCATCCCCGGCACAGGTGCACGAAAGGTCCCCTTTGAAGGCAGATCGAATTCCGAGCAGCTGAGCAGAAGATCACCGACCCACTTTGCGGGGGACCGTGCGCTGTGAGCGCTGCTTTAAGGTGGCGTTGAAAACTCTCTACGAGTCCGTTTGTTTGTGGACGGTAAGATGCAAACCGTAGCCGTGCTGCTGCAAGCAGTTTGAGGAGTGCTGTGAAAAGCGACGACTCGAACTGCCGACCGCGGTCAGTGACGATGGTTGTGGGGCAGCCGAACCGCGCAACACAAGTAGAGGCAGTAGCTGGTATAATGTCGGCGATTGGCGTAGCCTCTGGACATCGGGTGAAGCGATTGACGCATGTCAATAAACACCGGTACCCGGACATGGGGGTAGGGGGCCAACGATGTCGATATGGACTACTGCGAAGCGTTGGTCGGGCTGCAGGGAACGGTGGGTTGGGGGCACAGGGCACCGGTGTACTTTCGCACGCTGGCAGGGTGCACAAGCGCGGACCCGGTCGCGAATGTCGGTGTTCATGCGGGAACAGACAAAGAGGGATTTGATCAGGTTGTGAGTTGCACAAATTGCAGGATGGGAAAAGGTGTGCAAGGATTCCAAGATTTTCTTGCGGAAAACGATGTGCGAAACCGGCCTTCGCGTACCTGTAGAGGAATCACGAACGATTGGCACGTTTTCAATGAGGACTTTCTCGAGGTTCAGGAATGTTTCCGCTGTGCGTAGGCGGAACAGCTCGGAGTCGCTTGGTTATGCTGCAGACAGTTCATGTATGTCGAAGGGAAAGGAGGATGAAGTTGAAGTTTGTGAACGACTGCCTGTGACGGCATCGATGTGACTAGAGGGCGTCAGCAGCGGTGTTGTCGACAAAAATGATCTGTCACATGTCTGTCGTGAATTCAGATATGAAGGAAAGTTGCCTCACTTCCCGTGGCGTGTATGGATGCAGAACGGCCAATTGAGTAAGTAAGAGGCTTGTGATCTGTGAAAACGGTAAATGCTCTGCCGTCAAGCAAGTCGCAGAAATGATGCACTCCCAGGTATATGGAGAGAAGTTCACGGCCAAAAACACTGTATCCTGTCTGGGCAGGAGTCAGGCGTTTTGAGAAGAAGGCGAGGGGTTGCCTTATGCCACTGACCTGCTGCTGAAGGACAGCTCCGAGCGCGATGTTGGAAGCGTCTGTCATGAGTGCTAGCGGATAATCGGGGTTTGGGTGGGCAAGTAGAGTGGCGTCGGCCAGAGTGCGCTTGATGGCGTTAAAGGCATCGTCCGCAGCGGTGTCCTAGTGTAGTGTTTTCGCCGAGTGCTTGCCGCAAAGCATGCGGTCAAGTGGTTCAGGCAGGGTGGCACAATTTCTGATGAATCGGCGGTAAACATTTACGAGGCCGAGAAATTGGCGGAGCTTCGTGCTTGAAGTTGGTTTGGGAAACTCGATGATTGCTTGCACTTTCTTGGGAAGCGGCTGGATGCCGTTGTTGTCCAAGTCATGGCCGAGAAATTCCAGAGCTGGTTTTCTGAACTCACTTTTTTCGGTGTTGACAACAATGCCGTTAGAAGAAAGACGCTCGAAAAGTAGGCGGAGGTGGTGCAGGTATTCTTCAATACATGAAATTGCCACGAGATTGTCATCCACATAGGCGAACACGAAGGGAAGGTCACGTACGACGGAGTCGATGAAATGCTGGGAGGTCTGCGCAGCGTTGCGAAGTCCGAATGGCATTCTTAAGAATTCGAACAATCCGAATGGTGTCGTGATCGCAGTTTTGGGGATGCCTTCTTGTGTTGCGGCGATCTGATTATATGCCCGAATCAGATCTATTTTTGAAAAGATGGTTGCATCGTGCAGAGCCTACGAGAAAGCTTGTTTGTTGGGCAGTGGGTGTCGGCCCGACACGGTCTTGGTGTTCAGGAAACGGTAGTCGCCTCATGGTCTCCAGTCTCCTGAGTTCTTCGGGACAAGATGGAGTCGAGATGCCCAGCTGCTGGATGAGGGTCTGATGATACCAACTTCAAGCATATGCTCGAATTCTGCACGGGCTACCTTGAGTTTGTACGTAGCCAGGCGTCGTGGGCGAGAGAAAAAAGGTGGTGCTGATGTGATAATGTGGTGCTGAATGTCGAGGCAGACGGGTTGAGTTCAATCCGGGGCTGACATTAGCTTGGAAAATTCATTAATCAGGGCTGCAAACGACTCCTTGGCAATTGCAGCGCTTCGTGGTGCTACATCGGTAGTTGCCCACACTCCAATGCCACGAATAAAGAGTACGGATGCGGAGTCAATGAGGCGTTTCCGCTTGACGTCAATGAGGAGCTTGTGCTTGGTTAAAAAGTCGGCTCCAATAATGGCAGTGTGAAAGACTGACTGCGTACGTGACGTCTATGCATTGCTCAAACGAACTTACTCCATCTGCTAGGGCCAGAGACGTTGTGTCTGTGTCCAGAACTATCGACGAGGACATGTATTCGAAGGCGCCACTGTGGAAGGCGGCGGGCTCTACAGAGGACAGACGACCACAAAGAGCCAGAGGAGAGAAGACGAGAAGCCACGTGCGGTGCCAGACGCTCACCACAATTTCCTGTGGTTTTTTGGTCGGTTGTGCTCTCCCCCTCCCCTCCTTCGGGCGCGGGCAGACAAGCGCGTTTGTGTGTGCGTGCGGCCGGCAAGCGACCCTACCAGCAGCAGACTCAACATACCGCGTGACAGCTCGAAGTGGCGAAGAAAGTCGGCGGCTGGAACGGGACGGGCTGTCAGAGGAGGATGCGAGGCGTTGGATGCAGGAAAGCGCAGCCCTACGAGGGACACCTGATCCCCGCGACACATCCCCTACGAGGCTGTCGCCCTTCCCGTCGTAATAGCCGCGGCATCATGGAAATTCGGCGTAGGGCCTTGGCTGGCTGCAAAAGCAGCGACGGCGAAAAGACCGTTTGGAGAAGAGGATCCTGGGAGAGAAGAAGCCGAGATGGTCGAGAGATGCGGTGGTCGCTCCAGAACACAACGGACAGGAGAGATGAGAGCCGGGCGAAGCAGCCGCGGCCTGATGAAGCAAGATGAGCGAAGTGAAGCCCTGACCTGCTGGAAGGACAACCAGTTCTCCTTAAAGCCAGCGTTGAGCGGACTCCCAGTTTCGCCTTCAGGCAGCGAAATAATGTTTTGCCAGGTTACCGCCTCGTTGGCTCAATTCTACTCGCTTCAGCAGGACCCGAAGAAAGCGACTAATTGGATTGTTTTGTGAGTGACCCCCGACAGGCACAAACGTCACAGCAGAACCAACGTCGGCGACTAAAAACACCCACCGGAAGATTCTTCGAAGCCCGAGGCTGAGCGTCACAAAGCGCTGTTTGTATACTGGAATGCGCGTTCCGTTCACTTCTTGCAGGTAGGAAATTGGAGCTGAAGCACGCTATGCTTTTGTGGCTGGGAGAACGCTCACATGGCCCCTGGTGTCAATGAGAAATTTCTGACTGGTGGTTCTGTTGTAGACGTGGAAGAGGCGACATTCTTCTTGGCACTGACCGCTCGCCGCCGACGCTAGTGGTCGGCCGGCAGGTTTTCCGCCCAACTGCAAGCAGGAGGCAGTGGCTAGCGTTGGCGGCGAAGCGGGGATGGTAGTAGCAGGTGTTTGGGCCTGAGGATTGACTTCGCTCACGCTGTCCGCGCTGTCGAGGCGTTGAGGAGCGGTGACATTGGCGTCCACGGTATGGAGGCGGCTTTCGAGCTTAGAAGTTTCAGTTTCTCGAGCTGAGAACAAAGGCGGTCAACTTCGGAAGGCGTATCGGTGATGGATGCAAGATGAGACGGCTGAGGAGTGGTAATAGGAACGGCCAACGGCGACCACTGCGTAGGCCCGCTGACGGCAGTGACGGTGTAGTGTGGTGTGGGTACTGTGATGTCAAATCCATAGTGTGATGTCAAATCCATGGTGGCGGCTGTGGCAGGCACCATTTGGACGTTGGACGGCAGGCGTGGTAGAAAAATATTATGTAGCACAGCATTGTCCATGGTCTGCGCACTATTGCCGAGAAGCTGCGTCATCGTCCGCAAGAGCTGACTTGGCCGTCGGTCACCGAAGTATTCCGCGGAGAGTAGCTGTTGTATCCCCGTTCTTTCGGACGTGGCTGTTCTTTGCAGTAGGGCTGCCTTGAGGTAATCGGATGAATGTGCCGGAGGATTGGTGCTAAACGAGGTCGAGTATGTCGGACACCCTTTCTGCAGCTGTTGATGGCAGCGCGCCGACCACGTGGTGGCATTTCTGCTGCTGAAATGTGTTCCTTGAGAGCTGGAATTGGGATTCCACTTGCAGGAACCACGCGGCCAGGTTGCGCTCCCAGTACGGCAGGAAACGGACAGTGACAGCAGAGACGGCTTCGCCGGGCACATCTGTCGTTGTCTGGCTGAGGTTGGGCGTATGTGGTTGATTCGCTTCCATTTCAGCAGCGTGAGTTGACGTCGTGTCTTCGTTAGCTTGGAGAAAGGCTTGGCTCAACGTTACTAAGGCTCGTTAAAAACCGGGTCACCAATTGTAGGGCGTAAGCTGCTTGAAGATTCTCAGAGAAGACGAGACGTCTTTGCATTTATTTATTTATTTATTTATTTATTTATTTATTTATTTGAAAATACTGCAGCCCCATTCTAGGGTCTATAGCAGGAGTGGGTACAAAAATGTGGAACAATTCCACGTATACAAGAGTACATTACAAGCATTACAAATATAAACGCTAGAAAAACAACATACAATGCTACGACTCAATTGCCGACGCGAAATCAGAGATTGATAGTGCACGAATGTTACCATCCAAAGAATTCCAACTCTCCACAGTGCGCGGAAAAAAACTGTTTATTCAACCGTTTATTCTCTTAGTGGTCACGGAGCTGCGGCGGGGAGCTCGGGAGGCGTGCCCCGCCGCTACAAGAGGGAAAAGAGAGAAGGAAAGAGCGCGCCAGATTCGAGCGCGTGGGGTGCTGTCTGGTTGGTCTGGATCGTTTCAAGTGACACTGAAGATTTCGACCACAGCAGCGCTCACCTCACGTTGCCGGATGCGTAGGAAAACACGCTTAAGTTGTGCCGGCGAGGGCTTGCGCCATGGTTGGGACACTAAAAATGAAACGCCGGCTTGGCAACGTGTTTGCCTTAATTCCATCCGGCACAGTATTTCATTTTAAAAATGTTGCGGAAGCGATGATACTCTTTTCTTTTACACACTGTTCGCATAAACAACGAACTCCCAAATACACCCGCCCCCCTCTAAAAGACCATTACAGGGACACACGTGACTCTGGAATGAACGTAAACGCAACCTTCTATAGCTGGCAGCCTAAGATTGAATGTAACCGACGATAGGACAAAAGTGTGTTCGACATGGTTCATACTTTTCCGCACTTCATTATGCATGTGAGCTAAATATCTGATTCAAACTATCTCTGACCTGTTTCCGAATAGCTTCTGAAAACAGTGCCAGCCAGTGGTAATAACGGGGTCGTTATGAAGAAAAGCGACGAGCGCTCGCCAGAAAGCGACAAGCAGGACGAAGTACAAATAAGACCTGCTACTGGAGACAAATAAGCAAGCAAACCACATCCTACAGAGGCGCAGAAGTTTAAAATATAATTCAGTTTGTTTCATTAGTGCCTGTTTCTTAAGATGTGTCATCCAAAGTGTGGTTTTGAAGCTAGTTAACATCTTTACTAAATTACGTTCTGCTGTGCCGCTTGTACTATAGCTCCTTAAATCCAGACAAAAAGAAATCGCGTCTTTGCCGTAGGCTATTTAGTCGAAGAGAATACGAATAAGATCCTCGAAACTGCGGAACACTACGTATAAGCGGAGCCCCATAGTAAAACTTCGGCAGCAATGCATCACATGCGTTTGGCGCTTCTGCCACTGTCATCAAATATTAGGAAGCGACTGGCGCTGATGAGCCGCCAGGCTGCCAGGAGTGGAATGGTTGTGAGATGTTCGCTCTCGTACTTTTGCGACTGAAGTTTAAGGTTGTTATCAGAAGTATGCAGGCGTCTGCGACATGCCACTCACGCATGCGGGCGGGGAAAAGCAGCCGAGATCACCGAGCGCCGACTCCCGCGGGACCTCTCCGCTGCGTTGTGCCCGCAGAAGCACTGCCAGCACCTTGGCAGTGGTAGTGGTGGTGAGAGAGGCGGGTCGCGGCCCAGCCGATAACGCCATCCGCGTGGGTGAATACGCGGGAAGGCCAACACGCACGTCGCTGTCCACGAATGCCGGGTAGTCGAGCCTGGGTCGTTAATAGAGGCGTTAATAGACGACGTCCACTCAGCTATTTCCGAAAAGAAATGCAAAGCAATGTCGGCATACCCAACACTGTCTTGCCAAAAACATATTAACCACTAATTATGTGTCGAGAGAAAAGGACCCATGCAGTCACACTTTTATTCGAGTGACTGCATGGGTCCTTTAATACTAGAGGCAAAAATGACTGTAATACTAGAGGCAAAAATGACGATCAAATGTTCTACAATATCCTTAACAGCGCCAGCCGGATACCCCTAAGCACGAACTCCCTATGAAATGCCGTTACCATTATGTCGCTTCGACCATAGCGGAAGCAGCATGTGGCCAGGTTCAGCACACTCGCAAGAATAATAAGGAAAACCTACCAATATTGGTCGCATTTTTTGTTGTAAATCCAGCACTACGAAGCAAAAATAAGCATTGCCGATATATCGCAGTTCAGTTTCCTTATCATTCTTAAATCATCCTTCACAACTCAGAGCATCGCTTTGCACACAATGTTCCATTTGAACTGTGATCAGTTGTCGCTTATAACTTATCCTTTCTCAGTTTATCACTACGCAATTTTCATTGCCAGTATCTTTTTTTTCTGCCACATACCCTAACAGGAACTTATCCTCTCTAGAGTTACACATAAGTACTCCTCCTAGGCAATACTGCTGGTTCATTTAAGGGTGTCGTGCCCAAGGTTTAGAAAGTCAGAGTGGTCTGCGCTGCAAATATCTTCTTGCGGACTTTTTTATCGGTACATCTAAGTTTCTTCAAGTTCACACATTCCTAGTCTTGTTCTCCAATGACAGGCGCAGCGCTGGCTATTATTCCCACCTCTTAAAACGTCTACGGCACCCGAGTACCTTTAATCTAATCTGTCCAGAACTCACTGCTGCTGTCCCACTACCCCCTGATCGGTTATTCATCGGGATGCATGTCCGCGGAGTCCAGAATCACATTATACTGTACAGAAGACGATATGCATTTGCAAAAGTGTGCCGCATGCTCTGCCTCCAAGCGTTCCGTGATAGGCCATCAGAGCGCTCGTTGATGGGCACAAATAGGAGTGCATGAGTTGTCTGCCGTAGAGGGATGTATCGCAGTGCAGACTACGTACACAAGCGGAAATTAACTGCTCAAAAGACTGCCCACCAAGCCGCCACGCAACATCGAGTACGCTAACCTGGATGTTCCGTGCTCCAGACTAGCGTTTAGCGGGTGAAACATCATAACATCGGCTGCACTCGCTGCTCCAAGTCAATCAGAGATTTTGGTTCTTGATACCAACACGTGTACATTCTGCGTGCGTGGCTGATCCGGCAAGTTGGTACTTCATGGCAGCTAGATGTACAACACAACGAAAATTTAGCACACCGAAGAAGGAAAGACGGAACACCACCGCGCTGGCCGTTTCGTCTGACTTAAAGGAGGAGGACTGATAAACTTGTGTGAACAGCATCATTCCGCCACGTGCCCGCACAGGTATACGTTTCACAAGTCATTCTTTGTGTGCACTGCTCATGACTGGAATGTCCTTCCCAACCATGTGGCGCTCAGCGTTGATCCTGCACTACTCAAGACTACCAGCAGCCTCATCATAACCGTGTATACTACCAGCCTGAAGCTATTTATCGCCGCCCACCCGCCCTGCTCTCATCTAAAGTCCTACTTTTGGAGTAAAATAAATAAACAAGGTAAGTGGGAACGATGCCTGTGAGCAACCCCACACATGAAAGGTTCATATTTGATTCTCAAAACGGAAAGCCATCCTTAAAAAAGCACCATGAGTTCATATTTCAGCAGGAACATATAGGGCATGCCAGGAAATGTAACCTGCGTTTTGTGGAAGAAAGACCGTACTAGAAAATAGTGACTACTAAAATTTTCATCGATTTTTTGGTGTTGTCTAAGCAGTTCAATAGTTAAGAACAATTAGCACGCTTTTGAACTGCTGGTTTCAGTGAAGTTGGAAATCCTTCAAAAAACAAATGGAGCTTTTGCAACAAGGAACGCTTAATGGCAGGTTGGCCGGTTTTAACAGGAGTTATATGCAAGACCCGAATTACAAAACGGCCACGCCACCGCAGCGCTACTGTGCCCGCTCCAAAATAACTGAATTATGTCAAGCAGAATAGCTGCCCCTAATGGACCAATTAGTTTGCCGTGTTCGCAAAGCCCAATGGCAAGGAGTTCGATCCCAGGCTAATTTCCTCAGTTTTCTTTTAGCGACTCCTTTATTTGCAAACCTGCCACAACACGCATGACGTAGTCACTTTTTCTGTCAATTCGGATTTTTCGCTGGGTTTTCTGCAGAACGCAGCCTTTAAAGAAAACAAATTACAAAAACTTCCACGCCGAAGATGCACACTCGTACGCACTCTAAAATCAAAATTCCTTAAAAGAGAACAGTTGCCCACGATAGGACTATTTGCTTCCTGTGGCCGCAAGGTAAGCGCCAGCAACTGCTTACGCGTCATGCAAATCGAGCGCCAGTAATTTCTAAAACTAGTAATCTGAAACACCAGCAAACACTCCTCTAAGTGTGACGACTGTAGTTGCTGTCATGCAGGAAGTTTTAATGGGTAGCGTTTGCTCAAACGCTAGTTTTCCGCGCGCGCGCGCGCGTGTGTGTGTGTCTGTGTGCGCGTGCGTGTGCGCGTATGTGTGTGTGTGTGAGTGCACGCGTATGAGCCCTACACGCTGCAGAGAAAATATATCCCACCAACGAGCCTCCACCCGACCAATCACCTACGCTCTCCACCCCCACTTCCCGCCTCCACAAGCTCCACCCATCCACTCTATCCGTCCAGGGACCTCCACCCATCAGAAGCGTGTGCAGCACCGGAACGAAAAAATTGGCAGTGGCTTAGCTCTGCTATGCCAGGATATACGTAGCGTGAAGATAGCTAGCGTGAAGTATATCTTGGTTAAGCTTGTTGTTATTAGCGTGGTTTCCCACCTGTTAAACCTTGAAAATCCGGTACGTGCAACTAGAACTAAATTAAAGACGAGACAATTTGCAGTATCAGTTGTCATTGTCAATGAAATTCGCAGGTTGGTATCATTTTTCTTAAAGGGCAACTGAAGCGGTTTTGGAATTTTTTGACTTTAAGGTTGCCGAATGTGCGAAATGTGCTGGTAAAGCCTGCGAAATCGTTTCGCTCTAGCATCTGAAATGGTGACGTAATCGCCGAATAAAGTCGTCGTCGGCTTCAGGCTTCTCTGAAGTGCACAGCGACGGGCAGAGGCCCTGATAATGACGTAACGTATGACGGCACTACGTTTCCAGCGAATAGAGGGTTATTTCGTGGAAGAAAACCGACGCCATCGAAGGTGAAGCTCACAATGCATTGTTTGGCGCCATCTGACGACGCACAGCAGCATGCAGGCGTAAGCAGCGGACATCTGTAGTTTCGGCGATAATGACGTCACTGCCGAATTTCCTCGCACTCCTCCAACGTAGTGAGGAGAAGCCTTAACATCGTCGCGGTTTTAATCGACGATTATGTCACCATTTTAAATGCTAGTGCAAGAACACTTTCCATGGTTTATGTAGAAGCTTGATAGATTGGAATTCTTGAATAACCTCGAATTCTCAAAAAACCGTTTCAGCTTCCCTTTAAGCTCAATTGCTAACTGCCACGGGACAACCTCGGGGTCGATGAAATCAGTTGTTCAAATCTCCTGCTCCGCTGAGCTGCAGCCTGACTCTTTTTCCTCCATGGAACACGGCACAGTAGCTGTGTATCCCTCCACATTTATACACGCGGCGCAATCTCCTTGCGCATGCGCAGTAGCCCGCTGCGGCGAGTGGCTAGGTGTTTACATCTCTGTGGACACCTGAACCAGAGGGAAGGCGCGTAACTGCCGTCATGGAACAGTGGGCACCTCAATACGGCTTTAAGCTAAGTGGCGGTACTAACACGTGTGCGCTGCATCAGTTGGCATGGGAACATTGTGCCAGAAATGCAGCGATGAAGTCGTAGGCCGTCGGTGTTTGTTGTGTTCGTTGGCGTTGGCGTTGACTAGGTTTTACAATCCGATCATTTTAAGTAAAGGAAGTGCACATAATGGCTCCCTGGGTCAATGGACGCCGAGCGCGCGCGGCGAGGCATGTCAGCTGTCCATGGTGACGTTACTTGCTCCTCGCGTATGCGCAGTATGGTTGAGCAAACAAGCACGCGAAACGGCGAGACTGTGTCCCATGTAGCTGACGCTACAAAAGCGAAGGCGAGTTCAAGCCTCCACCCATCGCCGATGCAGCCGCCTCCACACTTAAAAAGACAGCGCCCACCAGAGCACTCGCAGCCTCACAACAAAGTGCCACGGCAAAATTAAAATTAGACGCAATGTGAGGTGATCAACAAGTGCGAAGGCGAAATAAAAATTAATTACGCAGTGTGATACGATCAACAAATTGCGAGGACGACATTAAAATTAAACACGCAATGTGAGGCGATCAACAAAGTGCGACAGAGAAATTAAAATTAAACACGCAATGTGAGGCGATCAACAAAGTGCAACGGAGAAATTAAAATTAAAGACGCAATGAGAGGCGATCGACAAAGTGCCACGGCGAAATTGAAATTAAACACGCAATGTGAGGCGATCAACAAAGTGCGACGGCGAAATTAAAATTGAAGACGCAATGAGAGGCGATCAACAAAGTGCAACGGCGAAATTAAAATTAAAGACGCATTTTGAGGCGATCCTTCTAAAACCGAAAATTAAAAAAAATGTAAAATCAATGCTGCTAGAGCAGATTTGTCCCATCCAATGCGCCATCACCTGTCAGTTTTTTGTTACACGGATAATGAAGAACCTGAGGCGCCAGCATGAAACTGCATTTTGCTAACCTCCTAGAGCTTTTCCTATTGCCTCGCAGACCACTAAGTAGCTATGCCTCCAAATTAGAGTAATAAAGAAGGTAGAAAAGAGATCATGAACAAAATATCAGAAGGAATGGAGTCATTTTCGATGCTGCTTTCTATAACACTCACCGGAGAAGCGTCGGATGTCAAAGCACCGCGTTGGTCGATGGGTGGTCGGCTGACGGTCCTGCGAGGCTGGGCTCTCTCCGGGACATGCAGCCTCCGTGGACATCGACGTGGAGATCGGTACAAGCGGCCGGTACGACGTCCCTGTCCCCCGCGTTTGCTGACGCCAAGCCGGATCGAGACGTCTAGGCCCCTGCGAGACTCGCAGACCGGTGGCAGCTCAGGTTGCCGCTTCGCAGAGTCCACGTAGCAGCCGCAGCTCTCGAGGCAGGAGCCCAGTCTTCCCTTGGCGGCGCCACGCCAACAAGGAGGAGTCGGGATACGCGGCATGAGCGACGCTCTGAACGAAGGGCCAGGCGGAGCGGTCTTCAAAGAGACCGTCAGCATGGTGACTCGTCGAGGAAAAAGGAAGGCCCAGCGCAGCGTCTGCGTTCGAATCGCCGCGTGCAGAACGTGGAAGACGCAACGCGTGCGCCTGAGCGATCCTAATTGCTGTTCTGCCTCCTCTTCTTCCTGGTGCTTGCGCAAGCTGCCGCAGCTGTGGAAAGTCTTAGTGGTGCTCAAACGAGCGAGGCTCTGCGATAGAGAGGCCTACGGTAGAGAACATAGTGTAAAACAGTGAAGGGATTTTTTCAGAAGTTACAAACTACAATGGCGGAGTGTTTCCTGAAGGTCCCATTGTGGACTTAATAACAGAACCCCAAAAAAACCATCCCGTTAGCCTAGACACGACGAAATCGCACAGTTAGCATGGTATTTTTGTTGTTCAATGTGTCTTGTTGTTGTTCCATCTAGGAATGTCGCATACCTAGGATGGTAGATTGGTCTATAAAGGGAGAATTAAAGCTTAGTACATGTGAGCAGAGGAAGGAAGAACAACACTAAAAAAATAACCTAATAAGCTAAATCTCGTTCTCTCCACAATGTAACGACCACGCACACGGAACCAGAGGCCTGTACAGTGAAGTAAGTGAGACAGGTAAGAGAATGATAGGGAGGCAAACGGGGCTCACATCATAATTGGCTACGCTCTGGTGGAGAGACCAGAAAATGCAAAAAAAAAAATGCCGTTGATGCCCATTGCGTAAATTGCGAAATTCAGTTATAGGAGTGGGTCGACGTACGGCATCCTCACCCGTCGCTCGTAATTCCCGTTTCAGCTCTGGGGCGCGCGCGCACGCAAAGCTCCAACAACATCTTGCATGTCCGTGAGCAGGATGACGATATGCAAGCGCTGCTCTCCTTCTGCCACCAGCCTCCGCAGTGGTCCTGTTTACCGAGCATTGCGTCCTCACTGGTTTTTGATGATGCGAATAAGCAATTACGCTCTGATCGAAATTTTGTTCACATCAGGAGCCTACCCTACATACGCTGGACTGCATCGTTCTGGCTTTGAGTTGTTCATCGATTAAGACTCGCCCTACCACCAGCTGGCCGTCTTGATTAGCTTAGCTCTAAGCATACCTCGGCACCATGAGAAGTGGCTCAATCACACTCACTCTCACGGCCACTCGCGCTCACATCCACTCATTCACACTCTCATCTATGTCCATTAACTCTCACAACCACTCACTTGCACTCACACTCATAACCACTCGCGCTCACACTCTTAGCCATTCGCACACACAACCACTCCCTCACACTCATGACCACTCGCACTCACAACCACTCACTCATACTCGCACTCATGTCCACTTACACTCACAACCACTCACTCGCACTCGCACTCGAGTCCACTCACACTCGCACTCATGACCTCGCGCTAACAACCACTCACTCACGCTCACTCTTATTACCACTCGCACTCACAACCACTTACTCACACTCATGACCACTCGCACTCATGTCCACTCACACTCACAACCACTCACACGCAATCATGTCTGCTCGCACTCACACTCAGAACCACTCACAATCTTGACAACTCGCTCTCACGACTCACTCGCGCTCACAACCATTAACTCGCCTTCATGTCCGCTCACTCTGATTCACGTTCACTCGCTCTTTTCCTTGTTTGCTGACAACGAAGGAGATGAGAGATTTACTGCCGCGGCCGACTGCCCTCGTTGCTCCCCTACCATAGCCTGTGTCGCAAAGACGTGGTGGTGCGCTGCCCAGGCTTTAAAGAGCTAGATGGCTAATTCTCACAGTTTCGATGCTCGAAGACTTCAAGTGGTCACTCATCACGCATACTCCATGCGCCGAATGCTATGAACGTGTGCTCCCACGCTTGCTGCTGATACAATGAGTTCCTGTTCAGCGTCAGCTAAGATGCTTAGACAAGTTTCTGAACGGTGTCCACTGGCGTGCATAAGGTTCTTCATGCGAACGAGCAAAGTTTCAGCTCAGTGCCCCCCGCCCCACCCTCAATCTCCGCACACCTATGGCCCTGCGGCCAAAATGGAGCGCAGAGATGAGGAATGATTATATAACATTTATTTCCATGTTATGGAATTGCAAAATCTAGAAAATACTATTCAGCAGTAGTTTTTATTTTAATCTGTAATATCGGCAGAGGAATATATGGTAAAGATAGGATAAAGGGCTGATGTCTTGACACTCAAAATGTGAACAAGGGAGGGAAAAGCCTCAGGTTGCTGGCCAGCGTTTCCACAAGAGGTCTTGTTTTCACCCAGACGGAGACAGTCTTCTTGTTGAAACGTTCGCCAGCACCCTGATGCTTTCTCATTCATTGTTCGCCACGTGAGCACCGGCAGACGAAAGCAGTCTTCGCGTCGCTGAAGCATTAATGTGACAACGCGCTTCATAGACCCCAGAAAATGTGACAGATTTGTTTTTTGGTTACACTCAATGCAAGAAAGAACCTAGAAAGATTGCCTCAAAATTACCTGCCAAGTAAACAGTTCTTGCAAGGCAACATCATGGGTCTTCGGCCGTTAAAAAACCTGCTTGGCCATAGCACTGCACTGTAAACAATGACGGAACAGGTTCGACAGAGTAAATGTGTGGGGAAGACTTGGCGATTAAGATGCTTAGACGACTGGGGGTTAGACACCATCATAGGCACGCGCACAAATAGGGGGGGGGGGGGGTGCACCCACTTCCTTCTTTGTGCGCGCGCCTATGTTTGTGTCTAAGTTACAATAATACGTTTACATTAACAATAGTCTTGGATGGCGTCTAAGTACGAATATTTGGTCTTCCTTGACAATGTCGTTCCGTGACTCTGCATGAACACATTGGAGTCAAGTGTCGACTATTAATACTTTTCGCGGCATGGGAAAAGAAGCGTTTTTTTTTTCAAACGTTGTAATGATTTGCTCACGGAAAAGGAAATGCCTGGAATGGGCCGTAAGTAAGATTTCCCCGCGTAAAAACAATGCTATAGGGGAGTTGCCATTATAAATTCACTTACAAAACCTCCAAAGCTGCCTGATCTTTGTGACTGATCTTTGGACATGTCAACAGTGTAGAACGTTGTTTTCTGCATTGGACATAATGCCTGTCTGAAGGAGGTTTTAAAACCAGCGCAATGTTTTTGAGGCCAGTGCGTGCGGAGACCACGTCCGTATCCGCGTGGTAATGGGGGTGCTTACATTGCACCACGTTATTTTCCAACGCAGTTCGCGGAAGAATGCGTATGCAGCTAACTTGTGTGCCGTTTTGTAGCGGACAACCTTCTGAAACAATGGGACTTTACTGGGAAATAGCGCTTTTGAGAAGTTCTTAGAGGAAATCGTACTATCCGGCTCAAACGATACCTCATGTTGTCCTGATATCAGTGCGGGTAGGATTGCTGAAATCGGTGCGTGCGAACTGAAGTTAACCTACTTACTGTACTGAAAACGCGAAAAATATACAAAATGGAATTTCACAAGCTCATTTCGATTTCACTCGCCCAGTGCCAAAGATTGGGCGCCACAAATCAGAACCACGCCTTGCACACGTACAGCGGAAGCTTGTATGCAGTTGTTGACTTGCCAGGGCTGCACCCCGCCGCTCAAATTGCCAGCGATGGAGTTTCGCTTATATGACGCTAACGAGAGCCTTTTCATGACCACAAAAAAATGAGCATAGTGGTGTTCTGAGCCAGTTAGTAAAGCATGTTTAAAGGAGGCGTAGCGCGAAAAAAAAGACAGGGACGAGAGAGACACAAGACACAGGACCAGCGCTAACTTAGAACTGAAAAACATGAAGGGAATTCTCGAGCTCGAGGAACCAAACGCGCATGCCCAGCAACAACTGATTAGATGAGGCGGAAAGATAAACCTGACCTACCAGGTCAGGTTTATCGGGAAAAATAAAGTTCTTGGTCGCTCTAAATAACAGCTAGCAAGGGAGGTTGTTGAGGCTTCAATCATTCATAAGCTGGGAAGAGATAAGTGCATCAGTGAAACATCGGTAGTTCTGCTTCGAAAGGAAACCATCTTTTTAAATTTTAAGTAGTCGCTTTGCCGTTACTGCTCGTAGGTTTGGCACGGGGCTGTCCAGCTCTCGTCATGCTGTTTAGGTTGTGCTGAGTCGTGCTAGGTCATGTTTATCTTTCCGCCTCATCTAATCAGTTGTTGCTTGGCATGCGCGTTTGGTTCTTCAAGCTCGGGAATTCGCTTCATGTTTTTTCAGTTGTAAGTTGGCGCTGGTCCTGTTTCTTGTGTCTCTCTCGCCCCTGTCTTTTTTTCGAGCTACGCCTCCCTTGAACACAAAAAAATGTTCTTTTTTGACTTCGCGGAGAGCGTAGGGGAGCTTAATTTTGAACACTTTCCTGTTCCACGAGCGCAGTCCCACGTCTAACATGACGGCACTCTTCGGCCTGTTTATGAAAAGCTGCTGGCCTCTCTTCCGCCCGACACCCTCAGTTTTCTGTTCTCTTCTGGTCACATTTTTGGCTGTGGCGTCCATCGGATGTTTTTTTTCTCCGCTGCCATCTCGGTATTGGCAGTTTGAACAGCAGCACTCGGTTACAGGATAATTTTAGGCGAAACGAAAACTGTCGCCCTAGCTTGAATCTTATTAGCTTTTATTCGCTTGTGCTGCTTTTCTTTTGTAGTTTTTTCTCGAGCGAAACGGTTACAATACTCAGAGCCATTCTATTTTATATCCCTTTCCCGAGTACGTGAAAATTAAGTTCGAATTGTACGTCCAACCAATCAAAAAAGGGTCTGGCCAGTTTGATTGCCACCTCATATCTGGTGCCCAAAATCGCCGCAACGTTTCATCACAGTTGAGTTGTGCTCTCAATCTTGTAGAGGGAAATTGCGTTGATGATGATTATTGAAGGATGCTTGACAAGCGCTTGAAAATAAGCGCTGGTACTTGAGGGTAACGGAGTGGATTCCAAGTGAAGGCAAGCGGACCAGTTGGAGGGAAAAAGTTAAGATGAGATGAAATTTGCAGGCACACGGTGGCCCCAAGTGGCAAAGAACACGGTTAATTGCAGAGACATGAGAGAGGCTTTTGCCCTGCAGTGGTCGTAGTCAGGCTGATTGTGATGTTCATAAGGATGATGAACTAACCGAGTGTCTGTAAAAACAATTTGCATTGAGAGGAAGTGAAAAAAGGGCTCCGATCGCCCCTCTGAAAGTATCGCTGCTGCGTGCATACGTTCTTTTCACCCTAGAAAAATCAAAATGTGTAGAATGCATTGTTGATAATGAGGAAACAACAGTTATGTCGTTACGCCGACGCTAGCCATATACAGCAAACGACTAAAAGCTAAACATTTGCGTCGTTTAGAAATTAACCTACATTTGCACACGCAAGTGGAAGAGAAGAAGAAACGAAAAGAATGAACGCTGCCATTAAACTCATGAAAATTACAGCTATCTTGAACCATGCATTAAACATTACAACCGACACACACGGATCTGTCCGCACGTTGCCAGTTGTGGCGCTTGATTTTTAACAGCCATAGGAGTTGTCTTTTGCCTTCTCTCGGAGAATGCCACATAATCGAACCATTTCGCGCATGGTTCGTGCATTGGGGCGCACACGCACGAGTATTTTGCATAGAAAATTGGAGGAAACACTTAAGCTTCGTCTTAAGGGTATGACGCGATAGATTTAATGAGTGAATGCCCACATTTTCGTAATTGGTTATTCTCTACTTACTGATCTTAGATCCGTTAGAGTTCTCACTTTAGTGCTAGGTGGACGTTAATAGCAACGTAAATGACAAAATTGCATCTGGCAGCGGCACAGGTTTTATATTCGTCGTCCGTATTAAATTTCTCCTGTTCAACCGATCACTGCAACAGTTGTCATTTTCCTCACAGCGAGACATTCGATGCTCCCTGACCGCTCAACCATCACTCGATGTGACTCCACGTTGAATAGACGGAAAGCTGAGCAATAGACACGAACATATCAAGGCACCTATGTACTTCAGGAAACAAAAAATCATGAAGGTCGCTTAAATTCCATGCCTGGACACTTGCAAGCAAAGAAGTTCCAATTTTACGACAGCTGCATACTGGATAACGCCCTCACTAGCCATCTCGGCTTTCCGAAACAAGACTCAGTGCCTGTTCTTGAAGATTTATGAGATTTTTCATTTTCTTTTATTTGGTTTATGTTTATGGAGGTTTAACGTCTCATAACCACAGAGCCACCGCGGCGCATTTATTTCTTTTACTGTACTGCAGGCAGCAAAGCTCCCGAAGCAGGAGAGGGTTACATGTGTTGCAGTAACTATTCAGGCAACGTAATTTCATTGAAACATTCAACAATAATAGAAGGCAAACATTCCACTGAAGTGTTGGTAAACTTTCGTCCTGGCGAAATACAGGCGTACTACTTCGGAGTGGTTCAGTCTAGTGGAACTCTCAGAGGTAGTTAAATTATAGGTGTCACGTGAGAAACGAGATTCGTTAAAAAATTTGAATGTCAGCCTGGAGATCTGACAGCGTTCTTTACTGCACACAGAATCACGCCTTTCATCGCCTACCTTGCCAGTACGCAGTCTCGGGTGAAGCCAATCCTCCTGCAATTGGTCTATATTCCATACATTTACCCAAAGCTTACAGCACCCGCCTAATTCAGCGTGCATCTACACAGACGTAAGGAGCTTTCATTATCCGCACACTGAGAGCACCGCAACGGCTTCTTCTAAACATTTTCGTTGACCCAAAATACCGAAGGTACTAAAAGACCAACGACTGGGAAGCTTGTTTTCAAAACACCCCTCCAGGGACCCTTCTCACCTATGGACTATTTTCCGACTCATAATTGACTGGCAGTGCTTTAGGGCGCAGATGAGGCAAAGTAAGCGCCGTTCTCAAGGCCTAGCAAGAAGCGTTAATCCAAGCCTGAAAGCCAATAAACCGTATGCGACTGAAAAAATCAAAACAAAGATCGTAATGAATGGCAGGTGGGGAGGACCGCGTGAAAGCTTCCTTCCTATGCCGCACACGCCTGATCGTCTTGAAGTGCAAGAACTGGCTATTAGAAATCCACATTTGTTCACCCGTTTTTTCTATTGCTGCCGGGTTACTACAAGGAGAGGTGTTCCCATAACCCATCCGAAGGCTCATGACGTCGGAAACCGCTCATGCTGTTGTTGTTTATACTCTTATGTAGTAGCCAAATGCGCAGAAAGAGGTGGCGCAACGGTGTCTTCAATCCGCTGTTGATGGACGTAGGTTCTGCGGACTTGCGTCATTCTAGACGATGCGAAAAAGTCTTGCAACATTGAATTTGGCGCAGATGACTCGCGAATTCGAACCCCTCGCTGCGCAGACTTGCAAATTGCACAATTAATAATCTCCTTCCAGGGAGACATGTGTGACTTTAGTGCTTGGTGATGTCACCACAAGACAGCCGCAGGCGCGCGCTGACAATGGCGTCTATGTGGGCGTGTTACGATGCAGTCTTTTGAAGCGAAAAGCTTCACTACCCGCACCACAGCCGCACTTCGCGTGAGCCGTCGGAGCCAAGATTTGCCACAGCTGCGCATGCACGAAACCGAGTGACGTCACACGCGGCACAAGTAAAAAAAATAAAAATAAAAGACAAACAGTGCGCCAGGAAACTCTCATATCTCGGTGGACACTCAAGCCGCGCCGTAAGAGATGAAAAATGAAAAGAAAATTGGTTTTAAGGAAAGCAAACGACCGCTGTCTCTCTCTGATACCTCGGTGGATACCCGAACCGCGCCGTAAGGGCCTTAAGGAAAATGAAATAAAACGAAAATTGGTTTTAAGGAAAGGTAATGCTTCTCTCTCATATCTTCGTGTACACCCGAAGGGAATGGACACCACAGTACATGTCTCTAAAGCAACCTTCTAAAACAGCACCATATCCACTACACGCGCGTCTCCTCCTCGGCTCCCATACAGAAAGTGTGTGGACGGCCGAACGCCTCCACCGCTATCGTGGTGCTCCCAGTGCATTGTGCGCCAACTGCGACAATCATGACGTCAAACCAAGCACAACGGCAGCTTTTCGCTTGTATATCCAGGATTAACCAGAGCTAAGCCGCTGCCTGCTTTTTTATAAGAGGTTAAAGCCCTTATGCTAAGCGGTAACATAATACAGCATTATCCCAGCGGCGCAGCGCCCTTTGCAGCGCGAGCCGTCGGCGAAAGCCTGCGTTTTCAAAGCTCGAATTGAAACAGGAAGTGTCAGCAGCCAGGCCACCCATGCTAAATAGCACTGATGTAGTTCTACACTTTAAACAAGCCTACTGTCAATTACACGATTTACTTTTCAGCCTGTCATGTTTCCTTTTAAAACTATTTCTTAGAGTTGATTCCGAAGGCTGTGTAGTAATGGAGCTTGCAATTTTGTAATTTCTAATCAGATTTCCTTAATTGAGGACATTTTTCTCTCTTATCAGCACTGGACACTGTTTTCATTTGTTGTTGCTGCTTTTTTGAGAGGAACAAAGCAAAGAAAGAGCATGAGCGCATTGCAATTCAGACATGTTTCTACATCATCGCAAAACGCTGCTATGTTATCATTAAAAAGTCTTGAGACATATCACAGCCAAACAAGCAACTTTTTATCAAGTACATTTCCAATTAAAACACTCTCTTTTTAAAGAAAATTAAAGGTTGGAAAAAAAAATATCCCCCGAAGTACCGCCTTCACCATACGGGCAGTACACCGTGGCCCGGAAGCGGAAGCGACCTGCATAAAAAAAATAGACAACTGCATGAGACAAAATAAAAAGAATTAAGACACTGTAAATCTGCTTCACCTAAGGCAGTAATTACAATGAATACAGGCACAGAGGCCGCTGCCTCATTAAACCGATTTTACAATCTGCGTAAAATTCTGAAACCTGGAATCAGCTACCAATAGATATTGCCGACATCAATAATTACGAGATTTTCCGCTAAGCTACAGCTGGCATTGTACACACAGGTGTTATTTAAATTTGTCTCTCTGCTGTATTTTTCTAATCTTATTCCTGCGTTTTTCCAACTACATCTCTGTAATGCATCTGGCCCTGTGGGGTACGATATATATATATATATATATATATATATATATATATATATATATATATATATATATATATATATATATATATATATATATATATATTGCGGGTGGGAAAAAAAATATCGCACCGGAATATTTGTTTACTGCACCGTAGATTTTCTGTGAACCCCACAGACAGGCGACGAACTCATCACCATTCGGCAATCTCTTTCGGCTTCAGGAAAAACCGGAATTCAGTATCCCGGATCCAATTGGTCACGAATCTTTTTATTTTCACGTTAAAATCTGCGGACCATCAAGTCTAAGTTGCTTATGTAAACTGTTAACTGCAGGAAGACCTTGTCACCTGAATGCTAAAAAAAGTGTGTCTGGGGGGACGATACTTGCGAAAGCTGTTGTCTCATCTTACCGATGCAGCAAACACGGAGGAGCCTAGGTCTCATTCATCCAAATCAAACGCCCGCTTGACGATATGTTTGCCGTAGTTCCATCCGGCAGAGTATATTTCATTTCAAAAATTTTGCGCAAGCCATGATAGTCTGGTCGTTTACACACTGTTGGCATAATTAAACAACGAACTTCACACCCTCCTCTAAAAGACTATTGCAGGGACACACGTGACTCCGCAAGGAACGTAAACGCATTCCCGTATGGCTGGCAGCCTCAGATGGAATGTAACCGACGATAGAACAAATGTATGTTCCTTATGGTTCATACTTTACCGCACTTGATTACGCATGAGCGATAAATACCAGTTTCAAACTATCTCTGCCCTGCTTCCGAATAGCTTCTGAGAACAGTTCCAGCCAGTGGTAATAACGGGGCCGCTATGAAGAAAAGCGACGAGCGCTCGCGAGAAAGCCACAAGCAGGACGAAGTGCAAATAAAACCTGCTATTGGAGACAAGTTGGCATCCAAAATAAAATTCAGTTTGTTTTACTAGTGCCTGTTTTCTAACATGTGGCGCCCAAAATGAGATTTTAAAACTAGTTAACATCTTCAATAAATAACGTTCTTCTGTGCCAAATCTACTATACCTCCTTAAATCCAGACAAAAAAAAACCAGTGTCTTTCCCGTCGGCTATCTAGTCGAAGAGAATATGAACAGGCAGCTCGAAACTGCGGGACACTACGTGTCTGTGGAGCCACACAGTAAAACTTTGGGCGGGATGCAGCACATGCGCTCGGCGCTTCTGCAACTGTTAGCAAAATGTTAGGATGCCAGTGGCGCTGATGAGCCGCCAGGCTGTCAGGAGTGGAAGAATTGTGAGGTGTTCCCTCTCGTAGTTTTACGACTGTAAGTTTAAGTTCATTATCAGAAGTGTGAAGGCGTCCGCGAGGTGCCACTCACGCAGGCCGGGCGGGGAAAAGCAGCCGAGATCACCGTGCGCCGACTCCCGCGGGACCTCTCCGCTGCGTTGTGCCCGCTGAAGCACTGCCAGCACCTTGGCAGTGGTACATTAGCCACTAATTATGTGCCGAAAGAAAAGGATACATGGAGTCATACTTTTATTCTTCTGGAATGTCGTGGTGAACTAGTTATTAAAAGCGGAATACTAGAGGCAAAATAACGGTTAAAAGTTGTACACCATCCTTAACAGCGCTAGCCGTACATCCCTCACCAGAACCTCTTAATGAAATGCCGTTAACAATCTGTCGCTTTGCCCGTAGCAGATGCAGCTGACTGGACAGAATAATCAAGAAAACGTACCCGTATTGATCGTATTTTTGTGGTAAATCCGGCACTACGAAGCGAGAATAAACATCTAATATATATCATCATATCATATATCACAGTTCAGTTTCCTCCTCATTCTTAAATCATTGAGCATCGTTTTGCACATATTTTTCCAGTTTAACTCTCATCGGTTGTCGTATATCACCTATCGGTACTTAGTTTATCACTGATCGATTTTTATTGTCAGTATCTTTTTTCTACCATCTAACCTAACTGGAACTTATCCTCTCTACAGTTATACATAAGTACTCGTCCTAGGCAGTACTGCTGGGTTATATAAGGGTGTCGTGCCCTAAATTTAGAGCGTCAGGGTAGTCTGAGCTGCAAAAAACTTCTCCCGGAACTTTTTATCGCTACTTCTTTCTATCGGTCCACATATTCCTGGTCTTGTTCTAAAATGGCATGGGCAGCGCTGGCTATAATTCACACCTCTTCAAACGCCAACGGCACCTAACTGCCTATCCTGTAATCAGTCCACAACTCACTGCACCTGTCCCAGTAGCACCTCATCGCTTATTCATCGATATTCATGACGGCAGAATCCAGCATATCATTATACTGGACAAAGGGAGATATGATTTTGCAAAAGCGTGCCCCATGCTCTCCCTTCACGCATTCCGAGATAGGCGATCAGAGGGCTTGTTGATGGGCACAAATAGTAGTGCGCGAGTAGCCTCGCGTAGAGGGAAGTAGCACAGCACAGACTACGCACACAAGCGGAAATTCAGCGTTCAAAAGACTCCCACCAAGCTGCCGCGCACCTTCAAGTACGTTGACCTGGGTGTTCCGTGCTCCAGGCTAGCGTTTGGCGTATGAAATACCAAAATAACCGGTTGCACTGGCTGCTCCGCGTCCACCAGACATTTTGGTTCCCGATACCAAGACGTGCACCTTCTGCCAGCACGGCTGATCGCACAAGTTGGTAATCCATGACAGCTAGGAATATACCAGTACGCAAGTTTAAGACAGGGAAGAAGGAAAGACGCAGCACCACCGCGCTGATTATTACTTCTTACTTACAGAAGGAGGATTGATAACCTTGTGCTAACAGTGCCATTCCGCCACGTGCCCACACAACTCCGCTTCACGAGTCAATCATCGTCCCAAGTGCTCATGACTGAAATGGCCTTCCCAACCATGCGGCGTTCATCGTTGACCCTGTGCGACTGAACACTGCCATCGGAGAAGCTGCCTCACCATGATGGTGTATACCACCAGCATGTGTTACAATTTATCGCCGTCCACCCGCCCAGCTCTCATGTAAAATGCCACATTTGAAGTTGAATAAATAAACCTGTGAAGTGCTAACGATGCCTGTGAGCAACACCACACATGAAAGGTTCATATTTGATCCTCAAAACGTTAAGGCACCTTCACAGAAGCTCTGTAAATTACTATTTCACCAAGAATATATGGGACATCCCTGGTAAAAATAACTGGGGTTTTCCGGAAAAACGAGAATACTACGCAATAGAACAAAAAGCTCTGAGAGTGCCTTCGTCGATAGTTCGTCGATTTTCTGGTGTTGTTTGGCTAGTCTGATAGTTAAGAAGAATTAGTTGGCTTTTTAATTTGTGACTTCAGGAATCTTGCAAATCATTCAAAAAAGGAATGGATGGAGTTTTAGCAACAAGGAACGATTTGAGAAAGGCTGGTCTTTAAAGGAGTTAGATAAAAGCCCGCATTACAAAACCGCTAAGGCACAGCAGCGCTCCTGCACGCGCTCTAAAATAACAACCATTGCAAGAAGAATAGCTGCCCCCGATTGGCCTAGGAGTTTGCCGCATTGGCAAAGTCGAATGGTTGGCGGTTCAGTTCCCGACTAATTACCGGAATTTTCTTTTACCGCGAATCCCTAACTTCATATACTTCGATATGTTACTGGCGTTTGACTCAGGTTGCAACCTTGTATTCACCAGTTTTCAAAACTTTTAAGGAGTACGAAAACTCGCGGCAACGCGCGCGACGTAGCCTCTTTTTCGATCAATCCGTATTTTTCACTGGGCTTTCTGCAGAACGGCACCCTTAAAGCTGTCGCTTTAAATGACCACCACTGCAAAACTACCACTCCGAAGCAGCACAACAGTGTGCGCTCGAAAAACTGAATTCCTAAAAACCGAATCCCCGATGGGCCTGGGTGCTTGCCGCGGCCGCAAGATATGCGCCACCAACTGCTGATGCGGCGTGCAAAACAAGCAGCAGTCATTTCTAAAGGTTTGGTTTATTGGGGTTTAACGTCCCGAAGCAACCCAGGCTAAGAGGGACGCCGCAGTGAAGGGCTCCGGAAATTTCGACCACCTGGGGTTCTTTAACGTGCACTGACATCGCACAGCACACGGGAAGCAAGGTGTCGCCATCAGCAAACATTCCTCTAAACATGATTACTGTAGTTGCCTTCTCAGACGAAGTTTTAATTGGCAGCGCTTGCTCAAGCACCGGTTTTTGTGTGCGCGCGTGTGTCTATGTCTGCGTGCTTTCGTGTGCATGTGTGCGTGTGTGCATGCTTATGTGCATATGTGTGTGTGCTTATGTGTCTATCTCTTTGCGTGTGTGTCTGCGCGGGTTTATGTTAACGCGTGTGTTTGCGTGTGAACAATATGTGTGTGGCACTTGCTTGTGTGTGCGTATGTGTGTTCGTGTGTGTGTGCCTGTGCGCAAGTGTATCTGTGTGTGCATGTTTGCGCGCATGTCTACGTGTGTGCGATTCTGTGTGGGTTCGTGTTCGTGTGCGCGAGTGTTTGCGTGTGGTTCTTTGTGCGCGCTTGCGCGCGTGTCTGCATGTGTGTGCAGGCGTGTGTGTGTGTGTGTGTGGGCGCATATATCTGTGCCTAGGAGGCGCGTGTGTTTGAATGCCTGCGTGCATGTGCACGCATTATGAAGGTGGTAGCTTCATTACGCCAGCCACTTTGCATCGTCGAGCGTGGTCCCACCTGGGCCGTATGTCCATCGCTGCAGCTGCCCCAAGGCGGATGGCTGCCCGCCGGAGCCGCGCAAGAGCCGTTGCCCAGCAACCACTGCACCTGCGCTTCTCCGCTCCGCCGTGCCGTCTGGTTTGACATCACCTAACCGTAGCGCTCGCCATAGGCAAGAGCGTTCGGGCTGCTATCTGGTATGACGTCATCTAGCCGCCCGGTGGGGGTATTTATATATAGAGGCAGTTGGTTGGTCAGTAGATGAACCGTTATGAAAGATGATGGGCCGTCAATGGCACTTGCGCGCTGGAATAAAACCAAGCGTAGAAGGCGTGCCGAGGAGACAGCAGAAGAGCGCATTGAACGCCCAGAGAAATGCCATGAAGGGGATGTAATTAGGGCTCTTACCGAGGATGAGTTCGTGAAAGGAGCCAGACGTGCGAACCGTAATAAGGCCCTGAAGAAGGGTCTAGCTTAGGCGGCTCGAGAAGCATAGCAGTAAGGACGCGGTTCCGCGAGCATGTGTAGCCCTGGAAATTGGATCAGTGACGACAGAGGACGATGTGCCCAGTTCGGTAGCGTTCACTCCACCCACCATCTCAACCCCTCTAGGAGAATCCACCTATAAAAAGCCGATGCATCAGCAGAACGGAAAAGCGAAGGCGAGTTCAAGCCTCCACCCATCAGCCACGCAGCCACCTCACAGCCTTCAGGAGCCAGGACCCACCAGAAACACTCGGACCATCACCACAAATTGCGACGGCGAAACAAAATTTAAAGACAACATGGGAGGCGATCATTCTCGGGGCGAAAATGAAATAATTAAATGTGAGATCAATTCCGCTAAAACAGATTTGTCAACTCGCATTGCACCAACACCAATTATTTTAAACTCATAATGCAGACCCAGACCCGTTAGTACGAAATTCCATTTTGCTAACTTCTTAAAGATATCCCAAGGGCCTCGCAGGCAAGACTTGCTAAGTGACGCTTCTACCAAGTTAAATTTATAACAAAGCTAAAATTGTGATCGTCTCCAAAATACCACCAGAAATCGAGCGATTTGCGATTGATGTTTCTTTGAATGAATCTCACCATAGAAGCCTTGGATCTCAAAGCACCCTGGTGGTGAATGTTGAGACAGCTGACGGCCGTGCGAGACTGGAGGCCACGGTGGAAGAAACAGACTAGGTGTCTGAACGCGACTGCCGCGCCGGCGACCTTCTTGCTCGTAGTTTACGCCTCTCTCGGCAGATGGCGTGGATCGTTGGGGGGTCAACCGTAGCACCCGACGCGGCGCGCGGACCTCCACAAACATTCACACGCACGTAAGAATGACAAGTAAATTGCCCGATATATGTCTGTATACTATACTAAACGTCCGGCAAGCCTTTGGAAGCAAGCTTAGGTATATTATCATGATTATTTCAGCTTAGAAATGCTATCCATACCTAAGCGTGCTTTGATACTCGTAAACGTCCAATATAACGACCACTGTGGAATCGCCCGCGTGTTTACTAGAGCTCAGCTTGTACAAACGCAAAACAAAATGGCTTGTGCGGAATGCAGAATTCTTGGAAAGAAATTTCCAAATACGCGCTATTAAGATGTCAATAAATCCTACTCACGCATGTCAAATATGCTAGCTTCCGATAACGGAAGGTGATCGTTGGTTCCCGCTTGGTTTTGTGTCGGGCATTATTGCTCACGTAGATGCTGGCTTTCCAATTCCATATCTGCGCGAAAATAGTGGCCCTACGCAAACTGCGGGCTGCCGCGTGTTCCTGAACTGCACTGTCTCCACCTCTGCTTTGCCGCCACAAGCGTACAGGCACGCGAAGTAAAGTTTGAAGGCCGTGCTCTCGAAATGTCTCATAAAACAACCGGCTACACAACAAGACGGATTTTATTTTTCACATTCATGCAGACGTCGCCAGCACAATATCACATCGGCGGCCGAATTTCGTTGAAGGCGAAATTCTAGAGGCCCGTGTATTGTGCGATGTCAGTGCACGTTAAAGAACCACAGGTGGTCGAAATTTCCGGAGCCCTTCACTACAGCGTCCCTCATAGCCTGAGTCACTTTGGGACGTTAAACCCCCATAAACCAAACCAAACCTAAATTCCGGACTGCAGTGCTTTTCAAGGTGTTTGGCATTCTAGACAAGCTTTGAAAGCTTCCTAAGATGTTGCATTTTCACTTTCGAGTCAATTTTTGTCTGCAGACCTGCGTCATTCGCATAGCAATGTAATAGTGCAACAAATTTCCCATCATATCTTCTTTATGCTCCTCACATGGGAACGAGAATGTATGCTTTGCTAGCATTGCTTCAATTATTACCTCATACGCAATCATCTGTGTGGCATTTTGCTGAAATTCTTTTTCAGCGATCTGCAGCAAAGAAAAAATCCTGAGATTTGGCTGCAGGAGCCCAGCTCTTGTCGTACATTGCACAAGTATGCTTTCAGGCTGAGCATGGACCTCAGTTTCTTCAACAGCCCTTCAACATTTTTCTGCACATAAACCCAGCCAGGTAATACACAATGCAGTCAGCAGCCTCTGGCTCTGCGCATACCTCACCAAACGCTTCTTCGCACTCAACCTCCGCGGCAACCAATCCATCCTGTTTGCATTTTAGCTGCTGAAGACGAGTCCATTTGGAACGAGTCCATTTTCCGTCCATTTGGAACGCAAGCTTTAGATCAGCCAACGTAAGCACATGTGTTTCCCGAGCTTGCTCTACCTCGCAGTTCCCAAGCTGGGGTGGTTTGGTCAAGCTATACACTGAAAGCATGTTATATAGCTGAAGAAATATGGGTAATAAGGGATGGTCATTCTGACCGCCTTCTTGGCGGATTGTCAAAAAAAAACTCTAATACATCCTGGTTAAATTTTCCAGACAGTACGTACTTGAATCCACACTGTTTGAGCAAATATCTTGTCAGTTCTAAAGCTGACAAAACTGTGACACGCAAGCCTGCTACAGTCTGCTCTGTCAGAAATTCGCGAGATATCCTTCCGGCCACCACTTCCCCCTCCCACTTGTTGAGCCAGTACAAGGAGGAGGCGAGAACTCTGAGATCTTTGCTGCCTGCACTGATGCCTTCTTTGGAATGATTGCGATTGAGTGCGTTAAACAGATCGTTAAATTTCAAGGTGAATTCTACCGTGCCTTTACCATTCTTCAGTCCCACTTTTTTTCTTTGGTAGTAAAACTCCAGCCCGCTGGTCACACTTCGACTGAACAGCTGGGAGCGAGTTTTACGCGCATCTTCTCCGTGTTCGACGGATTAATATGGGTATGCATATGTGAGCTTGTGGCAAACACGCAAGTGTCCAGGCTGCTTTTGGTCTTGAACAAAAAGCTTACCAATTGCGTGCCCATTGGACACGGCCACCAGGAAAGTTTAGAACCTTTTGGGAATGCAGACGCTTCCGCAAACACTTCATAAGATGCGGCGCAGCCGAAAAGACAAATATGCTACGCTTGTCATCAACAGGGAGGGACGAAACAGCTTTTACCCATCACACAATACACAGGAGTGTATGACGGAAAATATAATAGGCAAAAAAAGACACGTGGCACAAAAACAAGCGCAGCGAACACTACCTCTCCTCCAAATGCAGTCGCCGGCACACACGCCGCCCACACGCCCGCTGACCCCCTAATCTGCTAGCGCCATCTCACGACGCTCCCAGAAAACACGAGCCGACGGTCGTCAACATCGCCTGCTGGAAAGGCGCTGTCGTTCAGACACCTAGTATATTCTTCCACCGTGCTGGAGGCTCTCCCGGACATGCAGCCTCCGTGGACATCGACGTGCAGATCGGTAGCAGCGGCCGGCACCACCTCCCTGTCGCCCGTGTTTGCTGTCGCAGAGCCGGACGGAGACGACTAGGCCCCTGTGGGGCTCGGGGTCCGTTGGCCGCTCAGGTGGCCCGTTCGCAGAGTCCACGTTGTAGCCGCAGTCCCCGAGGCAGGAGCCCAGTCCTGGCACGGCGCCGCAACGTAGAGAACAAGTCGCGAAGTACGGCGAAATAAGTGACGCTCCGACAGAGGGTCCAGGCGGAGCGGTCTGCAGAGAGTCACTCTACAAGGCCACTCGTCGAGAAAGAAGGGACGCTCACCGCAGTGTCTACGTTCGAATCGGCGAATCCTGAACGTAGAAGCCGCAACGCGTGCGGACGAGCGATTCTAATTGCTGCTCTTCCTCCTCTACTTCGTGGCGCTTGCGCGAGATGGAGCTGTGGCAAGTCTTAGCGGCACTCAAACGATCGAAGAGCTACGAAAGAGCCGTACCTACGCCAGAGAACATGGTGTAAAACAGTGAAGGTATTTTTTGCAGAGGTTAAAAACTACTATTCCGGCTTGTTTCCTGTAGGTTCCATCGTGCAAGTAAAAATTGCCCCACAAAAAGCCGTCCCAAGAGCTTATACACGTAGAAATCGGATATTTTGCATGTAATTTCTGTCGTTGAAGGTAAGTTGTTGTTTCCCCTCTAGGAATAGCGCACACGTAAAATAGTAGATTTTTCCCAAGAGGGAAAACTTAAAACGTATTATTTGCGAGCGAAGTAAGGGAGAACAACGCCACCAAAATAACTTATAATATGCTAAAGATCTTTGCCTGCACACAATGACGACGACGGAAACTGAACAACAAGCCTCTACAGGGAGGTAAACGAGGCTCACATTATGGTTTGTTACGCGGCGGTTAAGAAACAATAAAGTCAGAAAAAAAAATTGGCGTTTATGCCCGTTGCGTAAAATGCCGAATTCAGTTATAGGAGTGGGTTGTCGTACCACGCCGTCATCCGTACTCACAGTTACCGTTTCCTAAAAGCCGAACATAGTCACCGGTTGCAATTAGTGCTATGTGTTCTGACAAATTGGTATCGTGATAAACGTTATTTAACAAAACTTCTGTTTGGGCTAGATGGTGCATAGCTATAAATGAAATGAAATTTAAGCGCACATAGATATATGTGCGCTTAAATAGATAGATATTTTTTAAGTAACTGCTAATTTTTAACACGAGACCGTCGCAGAAAATTATCTTTCTTTGGTACAGAGGGATCATGCGCGTGGCTGATTTCAGAGACGCCTAGCCCCGGCAAGGAAGATGGTTTGGTCTCCGCTCTGGGTTAGGAGGAAGAAGAATATATTTTGCCAATAAGACAAGAATAGGAGAAAGGTAGTACAATGCCCTCCTCCAGTTTCAGCGGACTCGCACGCACGAATGACGACAAATAGAGGCCAGAGGAAAGAGGCGCCTCTATGTTGTGTATCTTATTGGGGGCCTTCGCTGTGGAACGGCCTATCGATGTCTAAATAAAATTTTTCTTTTTTTAGTCTCCTCTCTCGCTGTGAGATCTCCTATTCCCACCCAGGGTGAACCATCAGCTTCGGTTCGAAGCCAGAGCAGCGAAACTCTTATCGAAGCCTCCAGTCTGCACCGAAGCCAGTTTTCGAGTCATAGCAAAGAGGCCTGCGTAAACTTGTGGCCCCTTGCGATGATAAAGAAAACCAGCTTGCGTGGATGTTGCGTTCTGTATATGTGTGTTATTTTTCTCTTTGTGTGCGCATGAGCTGCAAGTAAGTTACAATGTAAGAAGCGTAGAAGGCGGTGAGCAACTGTGAGCGAACCAAGAGCGCTGATTTTTGGAGATAACTCAAAGGATGTTGGACTTTGCGCTATAGCTATTAGGTGAATAAGTTTACGGCTTATGTTCGGCCATTTTTGTATTCAGTTACAGTTAGTCATTGAAACGTCATTAAAATAATTTTCCCGCTGAAACAATAATAGACGAAAGCGGGAGAAAGGACGGCTGTATCCGAGTTCCATCTCATCGTGGTGCGCAGATCGAGCGTTGCATGTTGCGCTCATGCTCGCTCCACGGCGCAGCAGCCATTGCGATGATTTTGTTATCAGTTTCTACCCAGCGTTCGTTCTTCGGTATTTGGGCTAGGCCGGAATTCAAGGAGCCGCGAGCGGAGACACAGTCGCACATAAAAGCACATTAGCTTCATAATGAGATATTCGATACGTTTTTCGAAACTAAACATTTGCATTCACGGTATTCAGAAAATTGCATATTCTTATAGTGAAAGGGATTCAACTCCGAGAATTGCCTGCAGGAAGCTCAACCTGACCACAAAATAGGACCAAGCTCACCCGATGTCATTCAGCAATGAAAGTGTACAAAAGGTCCTCAAAGCTCACCTCATTCCTGCGTAATTGTTTTTTTCCAAGCCTGCTTTCAGGTTTTGCATTCTGAGGCGACTAGTCGACATGCGTCGTTTGTGTCAGCTGTGCGGACGTTGTTAGAAGGATATCAGTTTAAAAGCGTCTGATGAGAGGCTTGTTGGTAAGACATTCTGAAGACAAAACTACGCAGGAGACAGGACACAGAAAAGATGCAGACAGGACGAGCGTAGTCTAACATAATCAGTTGTTAGTCAACGCTCGTCCTGTCTGCATCTTTTCTGTGTCCTGTCTCCTGCGTAGTCTTATGTCTTCAGAATATCAGTTTAAGCTTTGGAAATCTATGCCTTTCAGCTTCCAAGCCTGCTTTCAGGTTTGCATTCTCAGGCGACTAGTCGACATGCGTCGTTTGGGTCAGCTCTGCGGACATTGTTAGAAGGATATCAGTTCAAGATTTGGAAATCTATTTTATGCCTTTCAGCTTTAGCGGAGGACTCCCCAGAGACTCTGGAACACCCACTGTTTCCATTTGTTGGGTATGTGGAAATTTTTAACCCTCCCGCTGTGGTCACGTACAACACCCGCTGGCAGTGATGATGCCTTTTTAAAGAGTCGTGACGCTGAAGGCGTCCTAATGCCAGGTGACGCGAAAATAACTTTACCTTGGTATTGGTAGTGTAGCCACGAGCGGACATCTTTGACTACCGTATTTAAGCTGACACCACACGCTGTTTCTGATTTGACACCTCAAAATGGCCTAGGACATCATTCATGGGCATCACCGTTTATTATTTGAAGTACCATCTTGTTCAAAAATTTTTGAGACCACGGATCTTGCTAATTGACCTTTCAGTGAAGCTCGAACTGCAGTGTTGGCACTTCAAAAACTGAAAGGAGGAGGTAGAAATCATTTCCACCTTGAAGAGATTGGAGGCGCTGGCTTTGCTATCCAGCCACCTTGTAAGACGCAGGTGGAAGACCGGCATCTGGAAGCTTTTGAAAAGGATTTTGGACTTCAGGGTTCGTCCTTCAATAGATGCTGTTCGAAAAACTAATTAGTAAAACAGCACTATACGAAACCTTGCTTTTATGACGATTAAAATTTCATTGGCAGGACTGCCTGCACCGAAATAAAGTTCGGTATTACTCTAAGAGTTTCCGCTCCTGTGCTCATAAAACTGCAAAATGCCTCAAGAATGCCATGTGTTAGACAAGAGAAGGAGCCTTCTAAGCTTTCGACTATTTTCAGGCTCGTAATTGCCTCACAATGCTATAGAGCGCAGATGAGGCAAAGTGAACGTAATCCTCGAGACCCAGCTAGAAGCGTTAATTTCTTTCATTATAAAGCAGCCCATTTTTTCGTAGCCGAACCCTGTGGCCAGAGCATGATTTCAGCTGCGAAAAATATAATATGCCTTACTAAAGAAAGCCTGAAAGCCAATAAAGCTCATACGACTAAAAAAAGCAAAATAAAGATGGTAACCAAGGGCAGGCGGGGCTGCTCACAATTGCACCTTTTCCTTCTCTGCCTGCCTTGTTTTCTTCCTTTAAAAGTGGTTTACTAGATTCCCAAGGCTGTGTAGTCTATAGCTTTTTTTCGTTAACCAAACCGCTGTACAAATCGTAATGCTATAGGGACAAAAATTTAATATTGTGCAAATTTAAATTTTTACACAAAAGTGTGGCGATCCGCCGTGGAGCGACTAATACATCAGGTATTTGGTGCATAGCACCAAGAAATTTTTATAATTTGTAACTACGCTACAGTAATTGAGCTCATTTTTAACAGTCATCAGCGCAGGAAACTGTTTTCATTTCGTGTTGCTGCTTTTCTGAGAGAACGAAAGCCAATAAATAGCGTGAGCGCATTGTTCTTCAAGCATGATTTCTGCATGTTCACAAAACGCCGTTATGTTACCACTTAAAAGTTGAGAACAACTGATAACCAAATACGTCACTTTTAATAAAGTACAGTTCCAAATAAAATACGCTATTTTTAACAGAAAATTAAAGGTTGTGGAAAAAAATGCTCCAAAGTACCGCCTTCACCATACGGGCGGAACATGGCGGCGCGCAACCAGAGCGACCTGCACGAAAAGAAAATAGAGAAGTGCATGAGATGAAATAAAAAGGGAAACAAACACTGCGAAATCCGCTTCGCCTAAGTCTGGATTTATTTATTTATTTATTTATTTATTTATTTATTTATTTATTTATTTATTAGAGATACTATCAGTTCGTTCCGGACTAAGATAGGAGTGATACAAGGGTAGTACAGATTACAAAGGCGGAACACGACAAACAAAACACCAGCACCATCCAGTCGGTGCCAAGTTTTAACATTTCAGAAAATGGAACTGACCTCTAAGCAACAAACAAACATGCGCCCCGACCTTCTTAAGTCAATTCTACAATCTACGTGCAGAGTAAATAAAGTTTGGGGTAGGAAGGAAAAAAAATTGCGTGGAATATTTGTATACTGCAGCGTAGTTTTTTTGTGAGGCTCACACACAGACCACGTACTCATCACCGTTAGGCAATTTCATTCGGCTTCAGGAAAAACCGGAATTCAAAATCCCGAATGCCATTGGTCACGAAGATTTTATATTTCTATTTTAATATCTGGTGATCGTCAAGTCAAAGTTGATGATGTCCACTGCTAACTGGAGAGACCTGCTCACCTGAATGCTAAAAGAAAAGTGTCTTGTTGTCCCCTCTTCCGATGGGTAAAACACGGAGGAGGCTCTCATCCACCAAAAACAAATGCCGCTTTGGCGATATGTTTGCCTTAATTCCATCCGGCATAGTATATTTAATTTCAGAAATGTAGCCCGACCGATGATAGTCTTGGCGTTTACACAATGTTGGCATACTTAAACAACCAGCTACAAATACCGCTCCCCCCTAACAGACCATTACAGGGACACACGTGACTCTGGAGGGATCGTAAACGGAATCTCGTATAGCTGACAGCATAAGACGGAACGTAACCGACGATAGAGCAAATGTGTGTTCCACAAGGTTCATACCTTTCCACGCTTTATTACGTGGGAGAAGGAAATACGGGCCTCATACTACCTCGGCCCCAGATCCCGCATAGCTTCTGAAAAAAGTGCGAGCCTATGCTACTAAATGAGCTACTGCAGAGAAAAGCGAAGAGCGCTCGCCAGAAACTGTCAAGCAGCACGAAGTACAAATAACATCTATTATAGATAACACAGCATGCAAACCACATCTTACAGAGTTCAAAATGTAATTTAGTTTTTTTTACTAGTGCCTATTTCTAAACATGTGACGTCCAAAACGCCAAATTTCAATTTGGTTATTTTACATTACATTCTACTGTGCCTAATCTATTATTCCTCCTTAAATCCAGACAAAAAGAACTCCCCATATTCCCTGTCGGCCATTACTCAAACTTTGGGCACAATGCCGCACATGGGTTTGGCGCTTCTCCAACTGTTAGCGAAAATTCAGGGCCCTTCTGCTCTCTAACGTGCTGCAAGGCGAAAGCCTTTCCTTGCGCACTGGTTTGCAATCATTTCTTTCTTTTTATTATTTTTTTTATTTTTAGTTTTTTACCTTTTCTCTTTTTAATGCTTTAAATTTTTTCTTTACTTTGTTTAAACTTCTTTCTTATTTTTTCCTTAGGGAAGGGAGGAAGATGGAAGTGAACGAAGACATCGTATTCACTAGACGCGCCTTTGTTTATTTCAAAACATCGAGCTGGCATGGCGCAGTGTTTAGCGTGCTCGTCTCGCACTGCGTTGACCCTGGTTATATTCCCCCCACTTGAACAAGTTCCTCCTCGCGTTTAATTTATTTATTTTACTTGGAACATCACTACATCGTTCCTTTAATCGGTTTCATGGTTACTAGCTCAAAGTTCCACTGGTCATATTTGAAATTCGCGCACTGTGATGTCACGATCATTTCAACCAATTGAAAAGCGGGACAATTCTGTCGACAAGGCCTGCTTATAACGATGAGGCATTAAACGCTTCCGCCTTGAAATGTTAGGAAGCCATTGCTGCTGACGAGCCGATAGGCAGGCCAGGAGTGCATGAGTTGTCATTTGTTCCCTCTCTTAAGTCAAGTTTAAGGTCGTTATGAGAAGGACGCAGGCGCCTGCGAAATGCCACACACGCAGGAGGGCGGGGGAAACTAGCCGATATCACCGTTTGCTAAGTCCCGTGGGACCGCGCCGCCACGTTGTGCTCGTTCGAGCACTGCCAGCACCTTGGCAATGGTGGTGGTGATAGAGGCGGCGCACGGCCCAGCCCATAACGCCTTCGGCGTGGGTGAATACGCGGCAAGGCCAACACACACGTCGCTCTCCACGTATGCCGGGCAGCGGAGCCTGGGCCCGTTGATGCACACGTTAATAAATCACGTCCACTCAGATATTTCCGAAGAGCAATGTCCTGGTGAACAAAAAATTAAAACTATCCGCTAGTTGGATTCTCCTAAGCACAACCTCTTAATGGCGGTCGTAGTAAAAACGCCGGTACCATTACACGGCTTTCACCATAGCAGAAGCAATGGAGTGGCAGGTTTTTACACATTTGAAAAAAGAATCGAGAGAATCTACTCGTATTGACAGGATATTTCTCCTAAATCCAGCACTAAGAAGCGAAAACAAACACAGCCGATGTATCACAGGCACTGTTTTCCTCATTCTTAAAGGTGCACTGAAGAGGAATCTGAACTTGTCTTTTTGCCGCGGGAACTCGATCTACACGTTCCGAGCATTCTTAGAAACTGCGCTTTACTGCCCTGTGTGGCCGATTTCCCCAATTAAATCGGATTAACGTCCGGCTCCCGCCTTTTTTTTTTGAATTCTGCCTCGTACGGTGGGCGGAGTCGACCAACGCGTGGAGTGCCTTTCACCCAGTCCCGTGGCGGCTTGCCGCTCTGCCATCGGCGGAGTAATACGTAGTAGTCCGTAGTAGCAAATAGTCCGCGCGTATTTTTATTTCTTCGGGCTTATTTTGCGGCTATATTATCTGCGAATGAAACTATTTATTCATTGAAACCTAAAAAACAAAATAAAGCGAAAGCAAAGCCTCCACGGGACTGGGTGAAAGGCGCTCCGCGCGTTGGTCGACTCCGCCCACCGTAGGAGGCAGAATTTAAAAAAAAAAGGCGGGAGCCGGACGTTAATTCGTTTTAATTAGGGAAATAGGCCACACAGGGCCATAAGTCACTGTTTCTAAGAATGCTAGGAACGTGTGGATCGAGTTCCCGCGGCAAAAAGACATGTTCTGAATCCTCTTCAGTGCACCTTTAAATCATCGCTCACAACTCGAAGCCATCGCATGGCGCATTGAACTTTCATCGGTTGTCGTTTATCACTTATTGGTTCTCAGTTTTTTACTGATCCGTTTTCATTGTCAGGGTCTTTTTTTTCTGCAATATAATCTAATAGGAGCTTATCCTCTCTAGAGCTATACGAAAGTACTCCTCCTGGACAATACTGCTGGGCCATGTCCTAGTGTCGTGCCCGAAATTCAGAATGTCATGGTGCTCGGCGCTGAAAGAAAACTTCTTTTCCGCTACTTTTGTTCAGTACTTCTTTCTTCCGGTTTCCACATTCCTAGTCCTGTTCGTTGATGGCATGCGCAGCGTCGG
The DNA here is from genome assembly GCF_055824585.1 of Amblyomma mixtum. Classification (NCBI taxonomy): domain Eukaryota; kingdom Metazoa; phylum Arthropoda; class Arachnida; order Ixodida; family Ixodidae; genus Amblyomma; species Amblyomma mixtum. Next base: position 228,863,678 of record NC_143014.1, on the reverse strand, counting down.
CTGTCATTTTCCGCCTTTTCAAATGTCCACGGCACCTCAGTCACTCTTCTCTAATCTGCCCACAACGCACTGTAGCTGTCCCACTAGCCCCTCATCGCTTATTCATCGGCATGCATGTCGGCAGCATCCAACATAACATTACACTTAACAAAGGAAAATATGCATTTGCAAAGTGCGCCGCATCCTCTGTCTTCAAGCATTCCGAGATAGGCGATAAATAAGAGCGCTGGTGAAAGGGCACAAACCGATGTGCTGGAGTTGTCGTGCGGAGTTCGAAGTAGTGCAGTGAAGTCTGCACAGGCAAGCGGAAATTCATGGTTA